>NC_091287.1:340081297-340442131 GCF_032444005.1 Ranitomeya imitator
GAAGAGCCCAAATCCAGTGCCCTACCTCCTCATAGGGATTGCGATTGTGCTATTAATTTGATTCCTGGTAGTAAGTTTCCTAAGGGCCGACTGTTTAATTTATCTGTGCCAGAGCACGCCGCTATGCGGAGTTATATAAAGGAATCCTTGGAGAAGGGTCATATTCGCCCGTCGTCGCCACCATTGGGAGCAGGGTTCTTTTTTGTGGCCAAGAAGGATGGCTCTTTGAGACCTTGTATTGATTACCGCCTGTTGTGAATTCTGTTGTCGAACTCCCTCCTGTGGTCGTGAATAGTACTTCGGCGAGTTCTGTTTATGGGCTCCCTCTGGTGGCTGTGAGTGAAGCTGCTGCTTCTGAGGTTCCTTATACAGGTGTCGTTTCTCTTCAGGGCAGGTTGAGCCTTCGGACTGTCCTGGTGTGGATACTGTGGTGGACAGGTTGCAGCAGATTTGGACTCATGTGGTGGACAATTTGACATTGTCCCAGGAGAGGGCTCAACGTTTCGCTAACCGCCGGCGTTGTGTTGGTCCCCGACTTCGTGTTGGGGATTTGGTTTGGTTGTCGTCTCGTTATGTTCCTATGAAGGTTTCCTCTCCTAAGTTTAAGCCTCGTTTCATTGGTCCGTATAAGATTTCTGAAGTTCTCAATCCTGTGTCATTTCGTTTGGCCCTTCCAGCTTCTTTTGCCATCCATAATGTGTTCCATAGGTCGTTATTGCGGAGATACGTGGCGCCTATGGTTCCCTCCGTTGATCCTCCTGCCCCGGTGTTGGTCGAGGGGGAGTTGGAGTATGTGGTGGAGAAAATTTTGGATTCTCGTGTTTCGAGACGGAAACTCCAGTACCTGGTCAAGTGGAAGGATTATGGTCAGGAAGATAATTCCTGGGTTTTTGCCTCTGATGTTCATGCTGCCGATCTAGTTCGTGCCTTTCATTTGGCTCATCCTAATCGGCCTGGGGGCTCTGGTGAGGGTTCGGTGACCCCTCCTCAAGGGGGGGGTACTGTTGTGAATTCTGTTATCGAACTCCCTCCTGTGGTCATGAATGGTACTTCGGCGTGTTCTGTCCATGGACTCCCTCTGGTGGCTGTGAGTGGAGCTGCTGCTTCTGAGGTTCCTTCCACAGGTGACGTGGTTTGTCTTTTGGTTGGCTGCTCTATTTAACTCCACTCAGATCGTTACTCCATGCCAGCTGTCAATGTTCCTGCATTGGTTCAGTTCGCTCTTGGATCTTTCTGGTGACCTGTCTACTCCAGCAGAAGCTAAGTTCCTGCTAGTTATTATTTGTTCATTGTTTCCTTGTCCAGCTGGATATCATGATTTTGCCTTGCTAGCTGGAAGCTTTGGGATGCAGAGTGGCATCTCTGCACCGTTAGTCGGTGCGGAGGTCTTTATGCACACTCTGCGTGGTCATTTGTAGTTTTTTGTGCTGACCGCAAAGATACCTTTCCTATCCTCTGTCTGTTTAGTAAGTCTGGCCTCCCTTTGCTGAAACCTGTTTCATTTCTGCGTTTGTGACTTTCATCTTTACTCACAGTCAATATATGTGGGGGGCTGCCTTTTCCTTTGGGGAATTTCTCTGAGGCAAGGTAGGCTTTATTTTCTATCTCTAGGGCTAGCTAGCTCTTAGGCTGTGAAGAGGCGTCTAGGGAGTGTCAGGAACGCTCCACGGCTATTTCTAGTTGTTGTGATAGGATTAGGGGTTGCGGTCAGCAGAGCTCCCACATCCCAGAGCTTGTCCTGTGTGAGTTTAACTATCAGGTCGTGCTGGGTGCTCCTAACCACCAGGTCCATAACACAAGACCAAAGAGCTTGCTAAGGATGTCAGGGACAAGATCATAGATCTGGACACAGCTGGAATGGACTATAAAACAATAAGTAAGATGCTGGGAGAGAAGTTGACAACTGTTGGTGCAATAGTAAGAAAATGAAAGAAATACAAAATGACTGTCAATCGACATCGATCTGGGGCATCATGTAAAATCTCACCTCGTGGAGTATCCTTGATCATGAGGAAGGTGAGAGATCAGACTAAAACTACATGGGGGGAACTTGTTAATGATCTCAAGGCAGCTGGGACCACAGTCACCAAGAAAGCCATAGGTAACAAATCTACTATATAATTGTCTAAGGGTCACTTCCATCTTTCTGTCTGTCTGTCTTTTTGTCTGTCTGTCTGTCACGGATATTCATTGGTCGCGGCCTTTGTCTGTCATGGAAATCCAAGTCGCTGATTGGTCGTGGCAAAACGCCCACAACCATTCAGCGATGGCCATAGTCTGGCAGCGAAATGGCCGCTGCTTTAGTGCCCTGCAGTGAGCGCTGAGCGCTCACACAGGGTTAATGCCAGCGTTAATGGACCACGGTGTAACGCACTCCGTTAACGCAGCTATTAACCCTGTGTGACCAACTTTTTACTATTGATGCTGCATATGCAGCATCAATAGTAAAAAGATGTAATGTAACAATTAATAATAATAAAAAAAAGGTTATTCTCACCTTCCGACGTGGCGCGCTGTTCTCGGCAGTGCAAGCGGCAGGTTCCGGTGCCAAGGATGCTATGCGAGAAGGACCTACCATGACGTCACGGTCATGTGACCGCGACATCATCACGGGTCCTGCGCTCATACCAACCCTGGGTCCGGAAGCTGCCGCGTGCACCGCACACAGGCGCCAGGACTTCAAGAGGCCTTCGGAAGGTGAGTATATGTTTATTTTTTATTTTAAGTCTTTTTTAACCACGCATACGTATAGTGCACACATTTTCTATATACTACATGGGCTGTGTTACATACTACGTGGGCTCTGTTATATACTACATCTCTGTGCTATAGACTATGTAGCTTGGCAATATACAACGTGACTGTGCAATATACAACGTGACTGTTCAATATACTACGTGCTTTGTGTTATATACTACGTCGATTGTGCAATATACTACGTGGCTCTGTTATATACTACGTGGCTGTGCAATATACTATGTAGCTATGCAATATACTACGTGCCTCTACAATATACTACGTGGCTATGTTATATACTACGTGGCTCTGCTATATACTACGTCGCTGACCAATATACTACATAGCTGTGCAATATAACACAAACTTTCTAATCCCATAAGGACAGAAATATCAAAGAGATCCTTTTTTAAAAAATTTCAAAATTTATTGGTATCAAGTTAAAAACATTTCACATATAGCTAGAGTGTGTCACAGAAAGGGACTTCACCAGAGTCCAATGGATATATTACAGCACTAATAGCCAGGTACATATAGTTGCTAGACATTAGAATGGCATATATATCAATCCGTCAAAGAAAAACCCCACATAATGATGGTTTTGACAAAATCAGTGTTATCTAATAATGCCAATTATAAAGCATATAGGAATGCTATTATACAAGAGGATTTTTAAGATGTTAATTCTCTTAAACCTGAAGAAGAAGCACACGCCCCCGGAAGAAGCTGGCGGCGAAACGCGCGTCGGGGTGAAGGGACTTACACCGGTGTGGATCCAGGGCAGCACAGCACATTGGCCCCACAGGTATTGGCACTATTGACACTATCTGCACCTTGTCTGCATTTGGCACTTTGTTAGATCTCGGATTGCTATAGGATTTAGCTGGATAGCATCACGGCATCAGCAACCAGGGGAATGTCGCTTGGTATGTGGGAGATAATAATGGAGGAATAGGCGGCCATGGGGAATTTTCCTTCTATTTGTTCGTATACACATATACTTACTATTTATCGCCTAGGGTTCTCTATGCTCTCCACCTTGGCAACATTCCTTTGCAACTAACGCGGCAGGTTTAAGAGAATTAACATCTTAAAAATCCTCTAGTATAATAGCATTACTATATGCTTTATAATTGGCCGCGGACATTTAATAGTGCAATAAAGGGTCTTAATATATGATAGAACCTGGAAATTATGCCTATCAATGTATTGGGAAAATATAGTCAGGAATATTGATTTTCTTTGCATATATGTTTTGAGAAGTAGAGCATTATTAGATAACACTGATTTTGTCAAAACCATCATTATGTGGGGTTTTTCTTTGACGGATTGATATATATGCCATTCTACTGTCTAGCAACTATATGTACCTGGCTATTAGTGCTGTAATATATCCGTTGGACTCTGGTGAAGTCCCTTTCTGTGACACACTCTAGCTATATGTGAAATGTTTTTAACTTGATACCAATAAATTTTGAAATTTTTTAAAAAAGGATCTCTTTGATATTTCTGTCCTTATGGGATTAGAAAGTTTGTGTTAAATTGTATCTATGAAGTGCCTTTACATAGTATAGTTGGTGGACTCTATTGGTTTAAATAGCTGTGCAATACACTACGTAGCTGTGCAAGACACCATGTGACTGTGTTATATACTACGTGGCTGTGCAGTATACTATGTGCCTGTGCAATATACTACATAGCTCTACAATATACTACGTGGCTATGTTATATACTACGTGGCTCTGCTATATACTACGTGGCTGACCAATATACTACATACCTGTGCAATACACTATGTGGCTATGTTATATACTACGTGGCTGTGTTATTTATTACGTAGCTCTGCTTTATACTACGTACGCTGTGTTACATACTATGTAGCTCTCTTATATACTACGTAGCTATGTTATACATTACGTCGGTTGTGTTATATACTACGTCACTGTGCAATATAGTACGTAGCCTCTGCTGTATACTACCTACATATTCTAGAATACCTGATACGTTAGAATCGAGCCACCATCTAGTTATGTCATAAAGGTTTAAAGTCTGGCAGTGCCCGCAAGGTCCCCCTGCTCAAGAAGACACATATGCAGGCCATCTGAAGTTTGCCAATGAACACCTGGATGATTCTGTGAGTGATTGGAAGAAGGTGATGTGGTCAGATGAAACAAAAAATGAGGTCTTTGGCATTAACTCAACTCGCCGTGTTTGGAGGAAGAGAATTGTTGCCTATGACCCAAAGGACACTGTCCCCACTGTCAAGCATGGAGGTGGATACATTATGTTTTGGGGGTGTTTCTCTGCTTAGGGCACAGGACTACTTCACCACATCAATGGGCGACCGTTAAGTCATCTGGGTAATTTCGCAATGCATCTCTGGAAACGGAAACTGGTGGCAGCCTCGCCGCCCGCGTGCATCAGTGGACGGCGGAAGGTGAGAATAGCACCTTTTTTTAAAATTATTATTTTTAACATTATATCTTTTTACTATTGATGCTGCATAGGCAGCATCAATAGTAAAAAGTTTGTCAGACAGTGTTAATAGCAGCGTTAACAGACTGCGTTACACCGCGTTATGCTGCGGTGTAATGCAGTCAGTTTAACGGACTGCTAAAACGCTATGTGCGTGGCGGGTGCTGACTGGGAGGGGAGTATAGAGGGGGCACTGGCTGCAGGGGAGTAGGGAGCGGCCATTTCACAGCCGGACTGTGCCCGTCGCTGATTGGTCATGGCCGGCTGGCGGCGACCAATCAGCGACTTGGGATTTCCGTGACAGACAGACAAACAGGCAGACAGACAAACAGACGGAAGTGACCCTTAGACGATTATATTTATATAGACTAGATGGTAGCCCGATTCTAACGCATCGGGTATTCTAGAATATGTATGTAGCTTATTTATGAAGATTTTAGAATAATACATTGAATACACACGATTCAGCCGGCCGAGACCAATTAGCGAAGCATGGTTCAAATCCCGCGCCAATTCGCGGCCGGACTGCGCCTGTCGCTGATTGTTCGCGGTTGGCCACGTAGTATATAGCACAGCCACATAGTATATAACAGCCCACATAGTATATAGCACAGCCACTTAGTATATAGCACAGCCATGTAGTATATACTGTAGTACAGCCCACATTATAGTATATTGCACAGCCCACATAGTATATTGCACAGCCCGCGTAGTATATTGCACAGCCCGCGAAGTACATTGCACAGCCCGCGCAGTACATTGCACAGCCCGCGCAGTATATTGCACAGCCCGCGCAGTATATTGCACAGCCCACGTAGTATATTGCACAGCCCATGCAGTATATTGCACAGCCCACGTAGTATATTGCCCAGCCCACGTAGTTAATACCACAGCCCACGTAATATATTGCACAGCCCACGCAGTATATAGCAATGTGGGCACCATATCCCTGTTAAAAAAAGAATTAAAATAAAATATAGTTATATACTCACCCTCCGTTGGCCCCCGGATCGAAGCGGTTACCGACGCTACTCGCGCGCTCCGATCTGAAGAGTGCATTGCGGTCTCGCGAGATGATGATGTAGCGGTCTCGCAAGACCGCAAAGCATGGAGCGGTCACCGGGGAGTCGCGAGGAGCGGGAAAGGCCCGTTCCTGATCCAGGGGGCGGACGGACGGTGAGTATATAACTATTTTTTATTTTTTTATTATTTTTAACATTAGATCTTTATACTATTGATGCTGCATAGGCAGCATGAATAGTAAAAAAGTTGGTCACACAGGGTTAATAGCAGCGTTAACCGAGTGCGTTACACCGCGGTTAACGCTGCCATTAACCCTGTGTGAGCGCTGACTGGAGGGGATTATGGAGTGGGCACTGACTGCGGGGAGGAAGGAGTGGCCATTTTGCCGCCGGACTGTGCCCGTCGCTGATTGGTCGTGGCTGTTTTGCCACGACCAATCAGCGACTTGGATTTCCATGACAGACAGAGGCCGCGACCAATGAATATCCAAGACAGACAGAAAGACAGACAGAAAGACAGACAGACAGACGGAAGTGACCCTTAGACTATTATATAGTAAATATCCTACACTGCTCTTGAGTTACTGAACCAGTCTCTGAATGTATTGCCTTGTAGGACCTTCAGGCTCTGCCTAGACAGAATGATGAAGCAAGGAACTGTCAGCTCCTTGCTCATTTGTATATTCAATTGTAACTGTTTCCTGTAGAAACAGATGTAGTTAATATCACGATATACAGATAAATCAAAAGACAGCGCCTCAAACTGTAGTGAAGATTAAATCTTACATTTTATTCTGCCTCCTGTGGCGACGTTTCGGTCCTAAGACCTATTTCAAGCGACCTTTTCTTTGGACCGAAACGTCGCCACAGGAGGCAGAATAAAATGTAAGATTTAATCTTCACTACAGTTTGAGGCGCTGTCTTTTGATTTATCTGGATATGGAATACGCTCTGGGATGGGCTCCCTGGTTTTGACGTGCGCCTTTTTGTCTTCAGAGACTTGGACATATAAGGGTGCGGTTTAACTTTTATTGTTTTAATATCACATGTAATCACGGCCTCCTGGGACCGCTCATCTAAACACAGTATGATGCACACATTGCACCCTCTCCCATATACACCGTATGATGCTTCCATAATACATGTGTATGATGCATCTCTTACATGGTATGATGCCTCTCATAGAGCCCACCACAGCCACCCTACACATAGTGATGGCCACTTCAGTCGCCCTTTCCACACACAGCATAATGCCTCACAGTCTCCCTCATACAATATGATGTTCCCACAGCCCCAAAACACCTTATGATGCTTCCCACGATTCTCCCTCCCAATAAGTTGCTCCCACATATGCATCACACTTGCCTGTCAAACCCCGTTCACACATCGTGATCACTGCTGCCAGTCTAGGGAGTGGCTGACGTACCTGTCAAGGCCTGCAGGTCCTTTGACATTCTCAAGACATGTGACCGTCAAGTCTTGCAAGGTCCTTTAAGCTCTACCTAGATGGAATGGTGATGCAAGGATTTGCTCCTCCATTAATTTCAGATGTATCTTTGTTCTGAAGACAATGATGCTTTTCAAATCGGTGTATGCATCTGATCTCCCAGGACAGCAAGATAGCTTCTCAAATTTGCGACTGTCCCATAGGATCAGCCACAGTTTGAAGGCAATTGCATAGCACATAACCACTGCAGCAAATGACTAGGCTCAGCAGCACTCCTGATGTAGACACCACAAACCACTGACCCCAGTGATTAACTGCAAAGGTAAGAAAAATAATTTATAAAGCCACACTCTTAATTATCAAAAGTGGTGCAATAATCAACTGCGGCCACAAGATGGCACTAAATGAATGCTTCCAAAAAACCGCAATATAGGTGAAACTATATCTTTGTACCTTGTAAGGCTTCTTTTACACTTATCGTGTTTTTGTGACCCGTTATTGCGGGCCGTATTGTAGCAATTTTCACTGTCTGCCGTGATAACGGACGGCAAAAAACTTGCGGCTCGACGTTTTTCGGGTTTCCAATACTATGGCAAAAGTATTGGGAAAAAAAAGGCATTCTGCAAAAACGGTAGTCACGGTGCACCGCAAAAACAATCTTCCGCTGTTTTTGCGGCCCCATTGATTTTCAATGGGGGCCTTATCCGTGGAATTATTGCGGCCCTTTTTTGCGGCCCCATAGAAATCTATTGGGGCCGCAAAAACAGGACGCAAAACCATGGTAAGTGTAAAAGAAGCCTTAACCAGTAGATAGAAAGATATTTAAATCTGAGAATCTTCAGCAGTTTGATACCTTTTAATGACTAACTGAAAATAGGGTAACAAATAGCAGATTTCGAGACTACTCAGGTCTCTTCATTTGGCAAAAAATAACACAAAATCTGGAGAGTCACAGTTACAGTGCCTTGCGAAAGTATTCGGCCCCCTGGAACTTTTCAACCTTTTCCCACATTTCAGGCTTCAAACATAAAGATACCAAATGTAAATTTTTAGTGAAGAATCAACAAGTGGAACACAATTGTGAAGGTGAACGAAATGTACTGGTTATTTAAAATTTTTGTGGAAATTCAAAAACTGAAAAGTGGGGCGTGCATTATTATTCGGCCCCTTTACTTTCAGTGCAGCAAACTCACTCCAGAAGTTAATTGTGGATCTTTGAATGATCCAATGTTGTCCTAAATGCCTAATGATGATATACAATCCACCTGTGTGTAATCAAGTCTCCATATAAATGCACCTGCTCTGTGATAGTCTCAGGGTTCAGTTTGAAGCACAGAGAGCATCATGAAGACCAAGGAACACAACAGGCAGGTCTGTGATACTGTTGTGGAGAAGTTTAAAGCTGGATTTGGATACAAAATGATTTCCAAAGCTTTAAACATCCCAAGGAGCACTATGCAAGCGATCACATTGAAATGGAAGGAGTATCATACTACTGTAAATCTACCAAGACTCGGCCGTCCCTCTAAACTTTCATCTCAAACAAGGAGAAGACTGATCAGAGATGCAACTAAGAGGCCCATGATCATTCTGGATGAACTGCACAGATCTACAGCTGAGGTGGGACAGTCTGTCCATAGGACAACAATCAGTCATATACTGCACAAATCTGGCCTTTATGGAAGAGTGGCAAGAAGAAATCCATTTCTCAAAGATATCCATAAAAAGTGTTGTTTAAAGTTTGCAACAAGCCACCTGGGAGACACATAAAACATGTGGAAGAAGGTGCTCTGGTCAGATGAAGCCAAAATCGAACTTTTTGGCAACAATGCCAAACAATACGTTTGGCGTAAAGGAAACACAGCTCATCACCCTGAACACACCATCCCCACTGTCAAACATGGTGGTGGCAGCATCATGGTTTGGGCCTGCTTTTCTTCAGCAGGGACAGGGAAGATGGTTAAAATTGATGGGAAAATGGATGGAGCCAAATACAGGACCATTGTTGAAGAAAACCTGTTGGAGTCTGCAAAAGACCTGAGACTGGGACGGAGGTTTGTCTTCCAACAAGACAATGATCCCAAACATAAAGAAAAATCTACAATGGAATGGTTCACAAATAAACGTATCCGGGTGTTAGAATGGCCAAGTCAAAGTCCAGACCTCAATCCAATCGAGAATCTGTGGAAAAAGCTGTTCACAAAAGATCTCCATCAAACCTCACGGAGCTCGAGCTGTTTGCCTAGGAAGAATGGGCAAGAATTTCAGTCTCTCGATGTACAAAACTGATAGAGACATACCCCAAGTGACTTGCAGCTGTAATCACAGCAAAAGGTGCACAACAAAGTATTAAGTTAAAGGGGCAAAATAATATTGCACGCCCCACTTTTCAGTTTTTGAATTTCCACAAAAATTTGAAATAACCAATATATTTCGTTCAACTTCACAATTGTGTTCCACTTGTTGTTGATTCTTCATAAAAAATTTAGATTTGGTATCTTTATGTTTGAAGCATGATATGTGGGAAAAGGTTGAAAAGTTCCAGGGGGCCGAATACTTTCACAAGGCACTGTATATACAGGTCGGTGCGTTGAATTTGCAGAATGGGCAAAACAAAAATTGGAACAGGACCCTCAGTTTAGACAGAACATTATGTTCAATGATGAGGCAAACTTTTTTGGGTGGGCCATTTATATGGAAACACCTAAATAAAATGGGAATGGTGACAGTTTTCTTGCGTAGGGTGTCTTGCATTGAAATCTGCTGCAATTACCAGAGTACTGTGTTCACCAGACATCAACACAATTTCTATCCGCTCCTCACGTGTTAACCTCTGCGACATGTCAATGGCTGTAAACAAAGAGAAACTTGTAAATAACTCATGAAGAAATAAAGTTACATTAAAACCAAGCACACCATTGTTTTTCTTGTGAAATTCTCAATAAGTTTGATTTGTCACATGACCCTCTTCCCATTGAAAAAAATAAAGTTGGATCCAAAATGACTGACTTTAAAATGGCCGCCATGGTCACCACCCATCTTGAAAAGTTTCCTCCTCCCATATACTAATGTACCACAAACAGGAAGTTGATATCGTCAACCATTCCCATTTTATTTAGGTGTATCAATATAAATGGCCCACCCTGTACAACAGGATGCAGGAGTAAGGCAAGAAGTAAGACAAGTGAGGTGAAGCAGAACTATCAATGTGGGAAGGGGAGAGATAGTCATGGCCATAAATGTTTGAGGAGTTCTTAGATAAGGAAAGTGAAAATTGTATTGTTCTCTGATTGAGGACTGGTAAAGGCTTGTGATGCTCCCACATGTCTGAGGGGCACATTCTGTCACAACTAAACTACCCACGGTGTCCTAGGGACAGGGACAGCTTTGCCGTCCTATGGGAGTGCTTACTAAGCTATCAGGATTGTGAGTGACAGCTCGACCGCTCAATCTGAGGCAGGGATCTGCGTATTGTGATTGAAAGCTCAGCCGTCCTATCTAGCTGGATCTGTGGAATCTCCTGTAGGTTTCATCCACTCTGGGTGATTACAGGGCTATCACTCTGTCTTGTAGATTGTGAGCCCTCGCGGGCAGGGTCCTCTCTCCTCCTGTACCAGTTGTGACTTGTATTGTTCAAGATTATTGTACCTGTTTTTATTATGTATACTCTCCTCACATGTAAGGCGCCATGGAATAAATGGCGCTATAATAATAATAATAATAATTGTCAGAACTTTGCCAATTGTAGCTTTGCTCAGGTGGTGTGTGCTTGCTTGCTCTGTACTCTGACTTGTATTCTGATCTCCGTTGCCGACCAGAGATTTACCGTGATGATATTTTAATTTCTTCACCTGATCTAGATTCACACTATAAACATGTTCATTTTGTCTTACATAAAATCTGGGAAATTCTTTGTTTGCTAAATTGGAAAAATTTACTTTTTCTCTTAAAGAAATATTGTTCCTGGGATTCATTGTTTCAGCTGAAGAGTTTAAGATGGATCCTGGGAACGTATAGGCCTTAATTGATTGGGTTCAATCTTGTGACCTTAAAGCATTGTAATGTTTTCTGGGTTTTGCCAATTACTACAGAAAATTAGGGTGTTTTCACAGATCGTTAAACCTCTTACTAATCTCACATGTAAGGTGGCAGATCTTAAAGTTTGGTAGCCGGATGCGATTGGAGCCTCTAGTAAATTGACTGCTGAAAAACTCACTCTCTTCTCCACACTTCCACATGTGCCTTTGATTATGATGGGGGATTTCAACATGTATTTACACCGATACTGTGATAAATTTCATACAGGAACCATATCTGAGTTAGCCTCACAGACCTCTCTATCCAGAGTTCTGTCGGAGCTGGATTTGATAGATATTTGGTGCACTATGCACCCCCATATCAAACAATACTCTTGTTATTCAAAGTCTTACCATTTATTATCCAGAATTGACTTGGTGGTTGGAAATGTGAATATGATGTCTCTGGTAGAGGAGACTGAATATTTACCAAGAACCGTGTCGGATCATTGCCCCATAAGGGTACAACTGAGGTTGGGCACAGAGGGCTTGGTCACCAAGAACAGATGGCAGTTAAACCCATTTTGGATTCAGACTCTTGGGGGTTCCTTACACGACAGATTGATGGTGTTATGTGTTACGGAACCACTCAGCACTCAGAATATGTTGTGCAGTTATATGCATGTATAATAGGTTCCATGTGAGATGCATCAGCCCACAGGCTGCGCCCCTGGGCAGAGGGGACAAGATATCCCCCTTCTGTCCTCCCCCACCTTTGTAATTCCCACAGTAAATATCGGCATGCTCCGGCCCTCTGCGGCTATTGTAATGCATGTCTGGCCTGCCCTCTGTATCTGTGTGATATATTCTGTGTCCTGTGAATAAAGTGTTGTCAGACTGGAAATACATGGAGAAGCAGTGATATTTTATATGCTCCCAGGTAACCAAGGAATTCCAGCCAGCGTCCTTCATTCAGACTCCAGCCAAAGAAGAGTGGACCTCCTGAAACACGGAGTAGTACTGAAAAAGGTACCCCAGCTTGGTAGACCCCGTTACACTGGTGGCAGCGGGATATGATACCCCTTCTACAGGAGGAAAGGAATGAATGGAAAACAACTACCAGAAGTTAAATAGGACTACATTAAAAGATCTGGTGAAAGCAGGGACTCCTCTACCGGATCACAGTGCAGCACCACACAGGGACGAGCCCCACTATAAAATGACAGCTGGTAGTTCCCAAGAAGTATAGGCAGGAGTTACTGCGAATCTCTCATGACATACCCTTGGCCTGGAACTTCGGCGTCAGTCGCACCAGGCATCGTCTGACACAAAACTTCTTTTGGCCGGGGGTAACCTATGATGTTCGTCAGTACTGCCAGACCTGTGACAGTTGCCAGCGCATTGGCAAGAGGGGAGATCGATGCAAAGCCAAATTACGCCCCCTCCTCATTGTGGAGGAACCATTTAGCCGAGTAGCGGTCGATCTGATAGGGCCGTTAGCCAAACCCAGTCCGTCAGGGAAAAGGTATATATTGACAGTGGTAGATTATGCCACACGGTATCCAGAGGCGGTTGCGTTACCTAACATACTGGCAGAGACAGTGGCGGCTGCCCTGCTCCAGGTTTTCTCATGGATTGGATTTCCCCGGGAGATTTTCTCGGACCAGGGTACCCAGTTTACAGCAGAGGTGACCAAACAACTGTGGAAGCTGTGCGGCGTAAAGTCTATTAGAAGCGCCCCGTACCACCCGCAAACCAATGGGTTGTGTGAACGCTTTAACGGGACGTTAAAACAACTCATTGGGACTTTTACCAGGACCTACAGGGACTGGGAGAAATTGCCTCACCTCCTGTTTGCCTATCGGGAGGTGCCCCAAGAATCCACGGGGTTCTCCCCGTTCAAACTGGTATACGGGAGATGGGTAAGGGGACCCCTAGACTTAGTGCTAGAACACTGGGAAGGGGAGGGCATCATAGAAGGGGTACCTATTGTACCCTATGTGCTGGAATTCCGGGACCGCCTACAGGAGCTGACCCAGGCTGTACGTGGGAACATGCAGGTGGCCCAGCGGCGCCAGCGCGTATGGTACGATCGGAGGGCCAGAGAGCGCACCTTGGAAATAGGACAGAAGGTCCTGGTGTTAGAGCCCACAAGGCAGAACAAGTTCCAATCTGCATGGCAGGGGCCCTACCAGGTAGTGGGGAAAATAGCCGACACAACTTATAATGTCGCCGATTGTGACGACCCCAGGGTTATCCGCATGTTCCACGTGAATATGCTGAAGCCCTACCGGGAGCGCCCTGAAGAGGTAGTGGCCATCTGTGCACCTGAAGCTGAGGATTTAGCCGGACTTCCCTTGCCTGATGTTTTAGGGGAAAGGGGACTCAGTCTAAAACATGGGACCAGGTACACTTGGGTGAAGACCTAGGCCCCACGGTAGACAGCAGGCGGAGGAGTTGTTGAGGCAGCGACAGAGGATGTTTTCGGGGAAACCAGGGTACACTCGCCTGGCACAATACAAGGTTGAGACCCAGGATCAGACACCCCTGCGACAATCCCCCTTCCGCGTCCCTGAGTCTGTATGAGAAGGGATGCGACAAGAGATGTTGCGTTTAGGGGTCATTGAAGAGTCAGATAGTCCCTGGGCATCTCCCGTAGTGTTAGTGCCCAAGAAGGATGGGACTACACGGTTTTGTGTAAACTATCGTAAGCTCAATGAGAAAACAGTGATAGATGCGTATCCCATGCTGCGTGTGGATGATTGTTAGACCGGCTAGCGGGGGCAAAGTATTTGAACACTATCGATCTATGCAAAGGCTACTGGCAGATTCCCCTTAGTCCTGACGCTATTCCCAAGTCGGCATTTGTCACCTCGTTCGGCTTATTCCAGTTTCGAGTTATGCCATTCGGGATGAAGAATGCCCCGGTGACCTTCCAGAGGCTGGCTGACCGGCTTCTGGATGGTCTCCAGGACTATGCTTGTGCCTACCTGGACGACATCGCCATCTACAGCGTGACATGGGAAGAGCATCTAAGTCACATAGAGACAGTATTGGACAGGATACACAAGGCCGGAATCACCCTAACCCAAACAAGTGTCACATGGGCAAAGCAGAGGTTCAGTATTTAGGGCATTGGGTGGGAAGTGGGAAACAGAGACCAGAACCAGCCAAGATTGAGGCCATAGCCAAATGGCCCACCCCACGCACTAAAACCCAGGTCATGGCGTTTCTAGGGACAGCGGGGTATTACAGGAAATTCGTTCCCAATTACAGCAGCGTAGCCAAGCCCCTCACTGATCTGACTCGTAAGAACCAACCCCACCAGGTAACCTGGACCCCAGAGTGTGAGGAAGCCTTCCGCCAACTAATGGACACCCTCACCAATACCCCTGTATTGGCTGCACCCAATCTAGCTAAACGTTTCCTGGCTCACACTTCTATGTTTGGATTGGGGGCAGTACTGAGCCAAGTCGGGCCGGACAGCCAAGAACACCAGGTAGCTTACCTGAGTCGGAAACTACTGCCCCGTGAAGTAAGCTATGCGGCCATCGAGAAGGAGTGCCTGGTGGTAGTATGGGCACTTAAAAAGTTGCAACCATATTTGTATGGACGACAGTTTTCTCTCCTAATGGACCATAATCCCCTAGTCTGGCTTAATCGGGTCTCCGGAGACAACGCCAGATTGCTGCGGTGGAGTTTAGCCCTACAACCTCTGGACTTCACCATCCACTACAGACCCAGCAAACAAAACGATAACACCGATGGACTAAGTCGACAAACGGAACTTGTACCAACCCCATAAACTTTGGTCATCCCCAAACCAATCCGTTAAGGATCAGACTGTGTATGCTGATCGCGTCGCTGAAAAGGGGAGCCGTGTTACGTGTTACGGAACCACTCAGCACTCAGAATATGTTGTGCAGTTATATGCATGTATAATAGGTTCCATGTGAGATGCATCAGCCCACAGGCTGCGCCCCTGGGCAGAGGGGACAAGATATCCCCCTTCTGTCCTCCCCCCACCTTTGTAATTCATACAGTAAATATCGGCATGCTCCGGCCCCCTGCGGCTATTGTAATGTATGTCTGGCCTGCCCTCTGTATCTGTGTGATATATTCTGTGTCCTATGAGAAAAGTGTTGTCAGACTGGAAATACGTGGAGAAGCAATGATATTTTATATGCTCCCAGGTAACCAAGGAATTCCAGCCAGCGTCCTTCATTCAGACTCCAGCCAAAGAAGAAGGGACCTCCTGAAACACGGGGTGGTACTGAAAAAGGTACCCCAGCTTGGTAGACCCCGTTACAGATGGAATACTTTAACATTAATGTGGTCTCCTCTTCGAGGTTAATAGTATGGGATGCTATGAAAGCATTTGTTAGAGGGCTCTATATTGGTGAAATTAGTAAATGGAAAATTAAAACAAGAGAATACACCCAAAAGTTACAAGAGCCGGTCGGCCTAGCAGAATCAGAATTTATATTAAACCCCTCAGCTAGCACTGTGGAAAATATGAAAGAATCTCAAAAACTAATGAAAAATCATCTATTGGGACTAGCTGCACAAAATCTTTTTTTTTGCAAAAGAAGAAATAGAGAACTTTTTAGCAACCATTCCATTACCACAATTATCAAGTCTAGAAAGAGATATAGTAGACAAACCAATTGAACTTGAGGAATTGGAAGAGGCCATTCAAGGGTCCCAAAATGAAAAGGCCCCAGTCCCATATGGGTTACCAGGAGAATTCTTCAAAACATATCAAGAAATATTGCTTCCAAATTTACTGGCAGTTTTTCAAGAAAGTATTAGAATTGGCAACCTCCTGGAATCTATGAAGGAGGCGGTGGTGGTTTTGATATTGAATCCTGGAAAGGATCTATCCCTGCCTGATTCTTATAGATCCATCTCCCTCCTCCAAACTGACGTCAAACTGCTGGCTAACATTCTTGCAAATCGATTATCCAAGGTGATTACAAGGGTAATACACGATGATCAAACTGGATTTAAACCAAACAAGTCCACTTCAAATAATATAAGGCGGTTATATATGGGGATGTAGCTTAGTTCAAAATCCACAGGAACTAGGGTGATACTTTCCTTAGACGCCGCCAAGGCATTAGATAGTGTTGAATGGATCTTTTTTTGGGCTGTGTTAAAGGACATGGGATTCGGTGATAAATTTATTTCAATGATCCAGATATTATAGTTCTCCTAGGGCAAAACTGCAGGTTAACGGTCATATATCGGGATTGTTTAATCTGGGAAGGGGAAGATGGCAGGGTTGTCCCCTGTCACCCCTTCTTTTTGCAATAGCCATATAGCCACATGCCTGTTTGATACAAAATAATCCTGCAATCTCTGTGTAATGCCTGCTGCAGCGTAGTAGCACACAACCTCCACCAGGGGTTGCAGGTGAAGGAACATAGGAACACTAACAGAGAAACCACAGAGCAGCAGGCAGGAGCCACTAGGTAACGGAAGAGTAGTCAGAAAAGCTGGGTCAGAAACAGAGAGGGAACAAAGTACCACAGGTCACAGCAATACATGTGGTCAGAAACAAACCAAAGAAGTCAGAGCCGGACGGGAGCAGCAAAGCCAAAGACGGAAGACAAACAAACAGGTCAGGGGACAAGCCGAGTCAAATACCAAGAGTTCACAACACAGAGATCGAGTACTACGACAAGTGAAGTCACAGGAAAAAGCAGGAACGGGACCTAGGTAAACGGGCAGAGGACAAATCGGGGGATAACGGGGTCAGCTGCTCAAGCCAGAGACTGGAACTATAACTGACACAGCTTACAGGTAACAGTGGACTTAAATAGCCAGACAGGTACCAAAACGAGGCATGGAAGATTAACCCCTGAATGACCATCCCGGGGAGAGAATAATCAAAAACAAACCTCAGACTGGATCATGACAGGTTTCCCCAGATACCGAGCATAAAAGGCCCGGACCAACCGATCTGCATGGACCAAGCGCGCCGGTACCCAAGACTGGTCCTCCAGACCGAAACCTTTCCAATGGACCAGATACTGAAGTGAATGGCGGAGCATCCGAGAATCCATGATCCATTCCACCTCATAACTCGATTTGATTATCCACCAAAACAAGAGACGGACGAAAACAGAGTCCCCTGAGGAAAACACCCACGGTTTCAAAAGAGCCTTACGGAACACATTGGGGATCCGCAGTGACGGGGCAAGCGCAGGTGAAAGGCAATAGGATTAACTACCTCCAAAATTTCATAAGGTCCAATAAACTTGGGGACCAACTTAGCAGAAGGAATCCTCAACATTATATTCTTAGTGGATAACCATACTTTATCCCCCACCTGAAATTCCGGCTCCACCGACCGTAGTTTATCAGCAAAAAATTTGTACTTGCCCTGAGCCTCCCCAATGTTCCTTTGGACCTCTCCCAACCGATGAATGGCAACATCACCTCCTGGACACACTGAATCCAGCCGAGAAAATTCACCAAAATGGGGTGAAAACCATAATTGCAAAAGAACGGGGAAGTACCAATGGACTGATTAATACGATCATTAAATGTGAATTCTGCTAACGGTAATGAAGAGCACCAATCATCCTGACGAGACGTGGCAAGGCATCGAAAAATCTGCTCCAAAGACTGATTGGTCCTCTCAGTCTGACCGTTGGTCTCTGGATGACAGGCTGAAGAAAAGGTCAAACTGATACTCAGCCTTTTACAAAAAGCCCTCCAGACACAAATTGCACCCCTCTATCAGAGACAACATTCACAGGCACACCACGTAATCGCACAACATGCTTGATGAAAAGTTTCGACAAAGTTTAGGCATTAGGCATCCCTGCCAATGGTTCCTGCACTGACTGTGAGCACAGCGGCCGGAAAGCAGAGCGGTGACGTCACCGCTGTGCTTTCTGGCTGGCCGGCGCTCACAGCCAGTACAGAGAAGCACAGCGCCGGGGACAGACAGCGGAATGTAAGTATGTAGTGTTTGTTTTTTTTAACTTTTACGCTGGTAACCAGGGTAAACATCGGGTTACTAAGCGCGGCCCTGCGATGTCTGCAGGAGGTCCAGCGACGAAATAAAGTGCTGGACTTTCTGCAGCGACCAACGACATCACAGCAGGATCCTGATCGCTGCTGCCTGTCAAACTGAACGATATCGCTAGCCAGGACGCTGAAACGTCACGGATCGCTAGCGATATCGTTCAGTGTGACGGTACCTTAAGGTGGATACATGGTGTCGCCTCCTGATGTCTCCAGTGGGAAGAAGTAATCTTTTGAAAATGATCCTAATGCCACAACTCCTTTATTTTCTTCATAATACTCCAATTTGGATTCCTATGTCATTCTTTCAGAAAATACATGGGCTGTTTCGGGATCTCATCTGGAAAAAACAGCAATCCAGAATTAAACTTGAAACCCTACAAAGGGGAAAGGATAATGCCCTAGCAGTTCCAAATGCTTGGCTATACTTTATAGCCTCCCAGCTAAAGCAGTTTCAGGGCAGGGGTACAATTGACAGCTATGGAGCTTCGGGTTAGCTAATAAAAGAGGGAACTAGATGGGAGATACCACTATTGGCTCTTGAGGCTGGTTTTCTCAGGAAAAAGAGTCAACGGCTGACACCCTAAACTATATCTATAAAGTCTGGGATAGGGGCAAGGTCATTCTTTTCATCAAGGGATTCACAAACTATTCCCCTCTGTGGCACAATTCTAAACTAAGTGAAATAGCTAAACTGTAGGGCTTAGGTGAGTGGGAACGCAAATGGATTTTGCTATTGACCCAAATAATACGTGACAGATCAATCCAAAGTTTTGATCAGATTCGCTCTGGGTTTGCGATTCCACATAGAGCCTTCTATCAGTATTTGCAGTTTCGTCATGCCTTTCAGACACAAATTTAGGCTACTAAGGTAGATTTAATCACTACAGCATCTAATACGAAGGGCCTTATTTCCTCCATTTACAGGGTATTATTACCCTTGTATCAAGATAAGCATCCCATGTTGGTCAGATCAAAGTGGAAAGAGGATGTCGGCCCCATATTTGAAGGACAATGGAATTAATTACTAGAATCAACACCTATACTATCTCTATCTGTGTCAGAAGAATGTCCCAAATTTTCCTTATCCACAGGGTATATAAGACACCTAATATATTGCTTAAAATTGGGGCTCGGACTGATGACTCTTGTCCGAGATGCGGTAAGAATGTAGCCCATCTGATGCATATGCTATGGGAATTTGTTGATATAGGCCACTACTGGGTGGGAGTGACCTCTCTGATTAAACAAGTATGGAGCATAAACATACAACTTGATCCTAGAGTATGCATACTGGGCCTTCTGGGGGTTAGGGTAGATTTAAGATCCCCTGTGACTACCGCCATTCTGAGAATACTATTTCTGGCTAGGATATGATTCGTCTGCACTGCAGTGTCAGATCAGAGTGATCACAAGCTGCAGATGAGTCGTATAATGCAGGAGGAAAGAGGCGGAGGGAGATGGGGACAGCTGGAGATACTAACTGCACATGCGCCTGATTCCCAGCCCTGCAGTGTGAATAAATCACTAGATCAGCTGATGTGACTTGCAGGGCAGTGCGCACGGCACATGCCATAAAAATGAGAGCACAGCGCAGGCGCCGGGTACCTGAATACAAACAGAGAACGCGGCGCCCGGCGCACTGAGGAGATGATTGACGGCTGGGAGGCGGTTGAGTCCGGGGGAGTCCGGACAGAATAAAGGTATGGTGCGCAATTATTATTATTATTATTATTATACATTTTTATAGCGCCATTTATTCCATGGCGCTTTACATGTGAATACGGGGCAAATATAGACAAATACATTAAACATGAGCAGATAACAAGGCACACGAGTACATAAGGAGGGAGGACCCTGCCCGCGAGGGCTCACAGTCTGCAGGGGGTGGGTGAGGATACACTAGGAGAGGGAAGAGCTGGCTGTGCGGCTGTTCAGTAGGTTGAGGATCACTGCAGGCTGTAGGCTTGTCGGAAGAGATGAGTCTTCAGGTTCTTTTTGAAGGTTTCTATAAAATTTATAAAACGTAATATTTCAGCATTATTAGGGAGCACAAACATAAGAGCCACCTTCACAGAATGCAGCCTTAGTGCTGCAGAAGGTGGCTCTTTTACTTAAAAACGCCCTGGGGGGGGTGACAGGTTCCCTTTAAGCATCGTTCTCATAACAGTGCTCCATAGGTTGCATGAGAGAATCACTGGACGTCGTGGGAACCACAATGGATTACGTCAGATCTGCTGGAATTATTTTTTTAGTAATAAATGGGTAAACCAGGAAATGTTGGGGAGTATTGATTCAAATAGTTTTTTATCCGTTTTTTTGCGGCTCTCTGCACAAGGACAGTGCATGTAATCATTATTATTATTTATTTATATAACACCATTAATTCCATGGTGCTGTACATGAGAGAGGGGTTACATACAGAGTTATAGATATCGTTTACAGTGAACAAATTTACAATGACAATGACTGGTACAGAGGGGAGAGGATCCTGTCCTTGCGGACTTACATTCTATGGCATAATGGGGAAGAGACAGGTCGGGGGTGCAGCAGCTCTGGTGATGGTGAGGTGGCAGCTCGAGGGTGGTGGTGAGGCGGCAGAATGGTTATTGCAGGCTGTAGGCTTTCCTGAAGAGATGGGTTTTCTGGTTCTGTCTGAAGGATCCGAGGGTGGTGGATAATCGGACGTGTTGAGGCGTGGAATTCCAGAGGATGGGGGATATTCGGGAGAAATCTTGGAGGCGGGTGCGTGAGGAACGAATAAGTTCAGAGGAGAGTAGGAGGTCTTGGGAGGATCGAAGATTACATGAGGGAAGATATTGGGAGATTAGTTCAGAGATATAGGGAGGGGACAGGTTGTGGATGGCTTTGTAGATTAGTGTTAGTAGTTTGAACTGGATTCGTTGGGGAATTGGGAGCCAGTGGAGGGATTTGCAGAGGGGAGAAACAGGGGAGTAGCGAGGAGAGATGCGGCTTAGCCTGGCAGCAGAGTTGAGGACAGACTAGAGTGATGCAAGAGAGTTAGCGGAGAGGCCACAGGTGAGGGTGTTGCAGTAATCGAGGTGAAAGATGATGCACAAGAGTTTCAGCAGATTGAGGGCTGAGGAAGGGATGGATTCTGGCAATATTTTTGAGTTGGAGGCCACAGGAGGTGGCAAGAGTTTGGACGTGTGGTTTGAAGGATAGGGCAGAGTCGAGAGTTACTCCGAGGCAGCAGATTTCAGGTGCGGGAGAGAGCGTGAGCCGTTTACCATAATATATCAGGTAGGGGAGATACACGAGATGGAGGAAAGATGAGGAGTTCGGTTTTGTGTACATTGAGTTTTAGGAAGCGAGAGGTGAAGGAAGATATGGCTGATAGACACTCCAGGATTCTGGACAGCAGAAAGGTGACATCTGGGCCAGAGTGGTAGATCTGAGTGTCGTCCGCATACAGGTGTTACTGGGAGCCGCGGGACTTTATGAGTTGTCCTAGGCCAAGGGCAGGGCCGTATTTAGAGTTTCTGCTGCCCTAGGCACTTTCAGTGCTGCCTCCCCCTTTGGTGATAATGACACTATTGGCAGTGACTTTGCCATAAATCACTGATGTGAAAGTAGCCTTTTGCAGCAGATCCGGCAGTTTTTCTGCATCTGCCGTGTAACGGTTCACTTACGGCAACACTACGTTCGGCGCTTGACCCCGGACTTAATAAAAAAAAAAAAGAAAGAAAAAAAAAACAACCTTGCTCAAGTGAGCCCCTCCGCATCCTGCCGCCCTAGGCACGTGCCCTCAAGTGCCTAGTGGCAAATACAGCCCTGGCCAAGGGTATAGATGGAAAAATGTAGGGGCCCCAGGACAGAGCCTTGATGGACACCAGCAGAAAGAGGGCGGGATGAGGGGGTAGTGTGGGAGCAGGAAACGCTAAATGTGCGGTCGGAAAGGTATGAGGCAATCCAGGACAGGGCAAGGTCTTTGATGTCAAGGGAAGAAAGAATCTATAGCAGCAGGCAGTGGTCGACTATGTCGAAGGCAGAGGACAGGTCGAGAAGGAGGAGGATGGAGAACTGTCTGTTAGCTTTGGCTTTGAGTAGGTCATTAGTAGTGTTGAGCATTCCGATACTGCAAATATCGGGTATTGGCCGATATTTGCTGTATCGGAATTCCGATACCGAGTTCCGATATTTTTGAGATATCGGAAATCGGAATCGGAAGTTCCTATAAGTTCCCAGTCATCTTCGGCGTGTGCGGTGCGTATGGTTCCCAGGGTCTGGAGGAGAGGAGACTCTCCTTCAGGCCCTGGGATCCATATTCATGTAAAAAATAAAGAATAAAAATAAAAAATATGGATATACTCACCCCTCCGACGAACCCTGGCTGTCACCGCTGCAAGCGTCTGCCTCCGTTCCTAAGAATGCAGAGAGTGAAGGACCTTCGATGACGTCGCGGTCAGGTGACCGGTCACCTGACTGCTCACCTGAACGCAACGTCATCGAAGGTCCTTCACTCTCTGCATTCTTAGGAACGGAGACAGACGCTTGCAGCGGTGACAGCCAGGGTTCGTCGGAGGGGTGAGTATATCCATATTTTTTATTTTTATTCTTTATTTTTTACATGAATTTGGATCCCAGGGCCTGAAGGAGAGTTTCCTCTCCTTCAGACCCTGGGAACCATCCAGGATCATTTCCGATATTTGTGTCCCATTGACTTGCATTGGTATTGGGTATCGGTATCGGCGATATCCGATATTTTTTGGATATCGGCCGATCCCATCCGATACTTTCAAATATCGGAAGGTATCGCTCAACACTAGGGTTGAGCGAAACGGGTCGGCCATTTTCAGAAGTCGCCGACTTTTGGCAAAGTCGGGTTTCATGAAACCCGACCCGACCCCTGTGTGGGGTCGGCCATGAAGTCGGCGATCTTCTGAATCTGGTATCGGAATTCCGATCCCGAGTTCCGATATGTTTGCAATATCGGAAATCGGTATCGGAATCCATATTTAAGTGTAAAATAAAGAATTAAAATAAAAAATATCGTTATACTCACCCTCTGACTCGCCCTGGTACTAACCGGCAGCTTTTCTTCCTTCGAATCAGCGCTTGCAGGACCTTGCGGTGACGTCGCGGCTTGTGATTGGTCGCGCGACCGCCCATGTGACCGCTCGCGCGACCAATCACAAGCCGCGACGTCACCGCAAGGTCCTGCAAGTGCTGATTCTTAGGAAGGAAGGCTGCCGGAAAGAAGCAGGGCGCGTCCGAGGGTGAGTATATACCTAATAGGAATATACTCACCCTCGGACGTGCCCTGCTTCTTTCCGGCAGCCTTCCTTCCTAAGAATCAGCTCTTGCAGGACCTTGCGGTGACGTCGCGGCTTGTGATTGGTCACGCGAGCGGTCACATGGGCGGTCGCGCGACCAATCACAGGCCGCGACGTCACCGCAAGGACCTGCAAGCGCTGATTCGAAGGAAGGAAGGTTCCCGGTTAGTACCAGGGCGCGTCCGAGGGTGAGTATAGCGATATTTTTTATTTTAATTCTTTATTTTACACTTAAATATGGATCACAGGGCCTGAAGGAGAGTTTCCTCTCCTTCAGACCCTGGGAACCATTGGAAACCCAATGCACTGCATTGGGTTTCGAGTTTCGGCCGACCCCGACCCCAACTTTTTTATAGGATCGGCCGATTTCACTCGACCCGACTTTTGAAAAAGTCGGGTTTCGTGAAACCCGACCAGATCCTATGAAAGTAAAAGTCGCTCAACCCTACTCAACACTAGTCATTAGTAATTTTGGTCAGGGCAGATTCGGTGGAGTGGTGGGGGCCGAAGCCAGATTGGAGGTTGTCAACGCGAGAGTTAGATGAGAGGTGGGAACATGCTCAAGGAGTTTTGAAGCAAACGGGAGCAGTGATATGGGGTGATAGCTGGGCATAGCAGTTGGGTCAAGGTTTGGTTTTTTGAGGATGGGTGTGATGGTGGCATGTTTGAAGGTACAGGGGAAGGTACCAGAAGATGATAGGTTAAAGAGATGGGTTAGGGCTGGAATGAGCATGTTAGTGAGGTTGGGGAACAGGTGGGAAGGGATGGGGTCAAGTGCACAGGTGGTGAGGTGTGATTTGGAAAGGAGGTGAGTAAGCTCTCCTTCAGTGATATTGTAGAGGGAGTTTATTAGGGATAGGCAGAGGTCTGGTATATGGAGTGGTTAGGGTGGTGGAACAGTTAAGGTTTGCCTTGTTTGTTCGATCTTATTTTTTAAGTAGGTGGCAAAGTCCTCGGGAGAGATAAAGGGAGTTGGAGGTGGCTGTGGTGGATGGAGGAGAGTGTTAAATGTGCTGAACAGTTGCTTTGGGTTGTAGGATAATGAAGACACAAGGTTTGTGAAATAGGTCTGTTTGGCAGAGGTGAGGGCTAATTTGAAGGCAAGTGTAGCTTGTTTGAAAGTAGCGAAGTCGTCTGGCAGGCGTGTTTCATTCAAACGCCGTTCCGCGACCCTGGATGCTTGTCGAAGTTTTTTGGTGAGATTGCTGTGCCAGTGTTGCCTATTGATTTGTCGTACTTTGCCATGCATAAGAGGGGAGATTGAGTCTATGGCTGATGTGAGTCTTGATGTAATTATGATCACATATGTCAGTGGGGGCTCACACGAACAGATTATAGTCCATAGACGTCACACAAAGAAGAGGCACGGTCCCACTAGTTGCGATATCCCCTTTAGCCCGAGCTCCAGCAGTTTCCAGCGTCAAACAGAAGTTTTGAACTCCAGGCAAAGTTCAAACTGAACAGACTACAGTTGCCACATGGTTCTCTGTTATGACACGGTGGTCTAGGAGCAACATGGAACGAGCTCTGAAGGACGTGGTAACTGTACTGACCGCAGTCCCTAAGCTCAACACAACACTAGAAGTAGCCGTGGAATGCTCCTAACTCTCCCTAGGCATCTCGTCACAGCCTAAGAGCTAACTACCCCTAAAGAAAGAAGCAGGAAAACTACCTTGCATCAGAGAAAATCCCCAAAGGATAGATTAGCCCCCCACAAATAATGACTGTGAGTGGAGAGGGAAAAGACATACACAGAATGAAACCAGGATGAGCACAGGAGGCCAGTCTAGCTAAATAGATAGGACAGGATGGAATACTGTGCGGTCAGTATAAAACACTACAAAAATCCACGCAGAGTATACAAAAAAAACTCCACACCTGACTAAAGGTGTGGAGGGCAAATCTGCCTCCCAGAGCTTCCAGCAAGACAGAATAAATTCACACTGATAAGCTGGACTAACATAGAAAGCACAGAATGGATAAGTCCACAATCTATGGACAGAAAAGAGCAAGCAAAAACTTAGCTTAGCTGAACTGGTCAGGATAACAGGGAACTCCAAAGAGATGTGAATCCAACCAGAAACCATTTACAAGTGGCACTGGCTGAAGACAGAGCCAGACCTAAATAGCCGAGCAGAAGAGAAGATAAGTGGAGGCAGCTGATGACAGCTAACTCCAAGGAGCAGCCATACCCCTAGAAACCACAAGAGGCAGCCCAAGAGCAGAACTCACAAAAGTGCCACTTAGAACCACAGGAGGGAGCCCAAGAGCGGAATTCACAACAGTTCTCTGCAGCTCTCACAAACAAACTACTTAGTGCAGTTTCCATTCAGAGAGAGACCCCGGCATGTCTCTCTCTCAGCTACAATTCACATTTTGGCTGAACACTCACCAGTAGCACACTCAACTCTGCTTCATCCAGCAGACTGCCCTCTCTCAGAAGACTGCCACTCTAAGAAGCTACTTTTTGGTTCTTTGCCAAATCCTACAGGTGCTTGTAATCAAGACTCTACAGAGTTGGCATTTAAGCATGTCCTTCCAAGCTATCCTACATATCCCCTCCCAAAGCCAAGTGCTGGGCACGTTCTGCAACAAACGTTGCCAACAGGAGGTCACCCTGCTGAAACTGTTTATTGTCTCGCAGCGCCTGGGGAACATTATTCACACAGGACTCTGTCTACAACTTATACACAATTCTCTGCTACCTACAGATTACACGCAATGCTCTGCTACCTACAGACTAGATCACACATGCAGGCTGTTGCCTGCACATTACGCGCACAGGCTCTGTCACCTTCACATCATGTGACCTTGTCACAACACATCATGTATACATCACCACACATCATGTGACCTTGCAGCCATAGCAAAATCCTGGCAGCATCCTTGACTACTGGGCACTACCACTTCAGTCCATCGCATGTAACAAGTCCTTGACCACTTGAACCACAGTCTATGTGTATGTCGACCTGGGCCATGGGAAAGTTCTTGGCATTTCCATGGATGCACCTTACCCCCATTCTCTTCCCAGGGACAAGCACATGCAAAAGTGTGTCCCTTTCCAGGGTCACCAAACTCCCTGAGTCCCTGGGGAGGAGTTTGTGTATAGTGATGCCCATGTATTTGAGCAGCCACGGTCGGAAGACGAAGGTGGAGAATGGCAATTAGTGTATTAGGAGGTCAATGAAGATGAGACAGTTGTCAACAAGTTAGAAGGACCAGAGTGTGGAAGTGGTACAGAGCTAGAAAAGCAATGCAGAGGGGAAGAGGAATTAGGAAAGGGGTTGCAGCACCGCAACAGGCAAAAAGAGGCAGTGGGAAGGTGGGCAACTGTTCCTCAGAGCATCTACACGCAGCATGTTCCCAGGCCAAGGGTTAGGTGTTGCACAGTCTAGGCTTGTGGACACTGAGGATTTCTACAACCTCATGGCAGCGGCCATCCCTCGGTACTCCGTCCTCAGCTGTCACTATTTTTACTGGTGTGCCGTCCCCGCCTTACACCAGCATGTGTTCCATAATGTCACCCGTTGCCCTGTCCAACATAGTTACTGGAAGGTCCACTTATGGACCGACACATGGACAACTGCTTGTGGCCAGTAATGCTACATTTCTCTGATGGCACACTGGGTAAACCTTGTGGAGGCAGGAACCAAGTCAGAAACTGGGATGGCATAGGTGATACTGATGCCTGGGATTGTGGGCCCTAGTTCCATCAGGGTTTTCTCCACCTCCTACTCCAGCTCCTGCACCTCCTCATCTTACATTTTTGAATTGTCATCTTGGAGCATGTTGTCCATATCAGTTGCAAACTGGAAGCACTGCAGAATTGCCTAAGTGAAGTGGCAACAGGCTCTGCTGAAACTAGTTACCCTAACTACACTAAAAACCCAATCTGACAAAATGTTAGCGGCAGGGCAGGCCAGCACCTCCAAGGCGTAGATGGACATGCCACATATTCAACTTGGATACCCAATAGTTCTTCAGTACAGATTTCACAACTCTGTTGAGTGTCCAGGGACTCCTTCCCTGTCCCTAATGCAAGGGGGCGCCCTAGCCCACCCTGCTCCCCCGATAACTTTTAATGGTGAAGACGCTGGGGCCACGTACTTTGCCTTAATGCCTGAATCTGCACTGCTAAACCATGGACGCACAAGTGTTTTACCTTCACAAGTAGCACAAGTAAATCTGGGTAGATTTTCAGAAACCGCTGAACCACTAAGTTGAGCACAAGGGCGAAGCATGGTGCGTGCGCAAGCTTGCCATCCTTCAGAGCCGCCACCAGGTTACTGCCATTATTACACATGATCATGCCTAGCTGTAGGTTCAGCGGTGAGTGGAAGAGATCTTTCTGGACTGTTATACATTTCCAAAAAGTTCAGGCACCCCTGGTCAAAATTACTGCTATTGTTAACAGTTAAGCAAGTTGAAGATTAAATGATCTCTAAAATCCTAAAGTTGAAGATGACACATTTACTTTATAGTTTAGACATAAAATATATATATTGTCATCTTTTACATTGCAAAAATTACAAAAAGGGAAAATGGACCAATGCAAAAGTTTGGGCACCCTGCATGGTAATTTTGTAGTAGAACTCCCTTTTGAAAGTATCACAGATTGTAAACGCTTTTTGCAACCAGCCAAGAGTCTTTCAATTCTTGTTTGATGGATTTTCATCCATTCTTCCTTGGAAAAGTCTTCATATTCTACGAGATTCCTGGGTTGTCTTGCATGCACTGCGCTTGAGATCTAGCCACAGATTTTCAATGATGTTCAGATCAGGGGACTGTGAGGGCCTTTGTAAAACCTTCAGCTTGCATCATTTGAGGTAGTCTATTGTGGATTTTTATTGTGTTTATGATAATTATCCATTTGTAGAAGTCATCCTATCTTCAACTTCAGCTTTTTTACAGATGGTGTTATGTTTACATCAAGATTTTTCTAAAACTTAAGTGAATCCATTCTTCCCTTTACCAGTGAAATATTCCATATGCCATTGCCTGCAACACAAGTCCAGAGCATGATTAATCCACCCTTGTGCTGTTAGGAATTGTGGTTCTGAAGGAAGGTGGCAGGCTGAAAAAGATGCCTAGTCAACAAGAGGGTTAATTGTGTTTTACTAAGTGTGTTATGATATGTAATTAGTTTGTGTGATAAAAGTGTTTTATACTGATGGCAGGTGTTGTACTTTAGTTCTCCTGCAGCCTTCTATTGTAAGGCCACGTTCACATATTCAGTATGTGGTCAGAATTTTACATCAGTATTTATAAGCCAAAACCAGGAGTGGAACAATTAGACGAAAAGTATAATAGAAACACGTCACCACTTCTGGATTTATCACCCACTCCTGGTTTTGGCTTACAGATACTGATGTAAAATACTGACCAAATACTGAATGTGTGTATGTGGCCTAAGGCGTTCACTGGGAACGTGGGAGGTCTGTCCTCTAGGCTAGGGGAACCAAACAGCAGAGAGAGGGGTACAGTTACATTAAACTGCATAGGACACTAGATAGTTAACATTTGGATTAGCTCACCAGCTGAATGAGCAGTTTTATGGAAAATGTTTCTGGTTTACAGACAGTGAAGTAAGGACTATTACACAGTCTAGTCAGAGTCTAAGGCTACTTTCACACACCAGGTTTTTGCCGTCAGGCGCAATCCGGCGAATTTTGAAAAAAAACGGACGTTTTTTTCTGCCAGATTCTTTTTTTTCTCTCTAACCTCCCCGGACCATTTATAGTGCCTGGAAATCAGCTAGTTTTGTCCAGCAAAAAAACTGATCCGTTACATCAGTTTTTCACAATTTACAACAGGTCCATTTTTTTTTTCAAAAGTTGATGGATCCAGCATGATGGCAAAACCCGATGTGTGAAAGTGGCCTAAGACTCATCAAGTGCAAGTTCTTGAGTGGAGAGCAAGGTTAAACATAGCAGAGTTAGCAGGTTCTAGTACAGCTAAGCTGCAGGACCAGAAAACGGGTCCTATCAGTATTAGTTATCTAGAAGAATGAGGACACAGCTTCAGTCATGTCTGGACGCCGGGACAGTCTTGAACCTAAGGTGCGGAAGAAGTATAGAGAGTCATGCCTCTATCTCCCTGATGAGGAAGATGTCACCTGGGTCGTAGAGTGAGGTGAAGATTGTGGGTCTCAAGACAGGACGGGGACAATGACTGATGGATCAAAAAAACAAGGGAACATCACTAAACAGAGACTTTGTCTTAATCTGTATGCTGTAGCCATGTGTAAAGGAATTTCACAGTAAAGTCAAACCTGTTAACCCAGACCCAACATCTTCTGTCTTGTTTGTAGCCAGTTCTGGACCCATGGACGAGGAGGTAACGATGGCTATTGAAGCGAAATTGAGCAAGGAATGTACTCCACTACACCACACCCTCCACCCAGACATACGTTTAGAAGATGGGTTGCGGGGCAATCAGAACTCATTTTCGTCCAACAGCAAATTCAAATATGTTTGACCTGGCCCTGCTTCAGTTCTGTGCACCCACCTAGGAAAGGATCGGGTCTGGCTGCAAGTGCCGCCATTGTCCTGACCCTGGAGGCGAGGCTACCATGCGCGCAGGGAAACCATGCCAATCTTATGGAGCTTTGTGTTCTGGAGTAGCAGAATGTGTGGGGACCCGGGATGCCATTTTTCCCACAGATTTCACTGCTTGCGGAATATGAGTTGCTGTGTTCCTCAGTTGCCAGGCAACATAAGATGATGCTGTGTCTGGTGGGATTGTGTCCATTCTCCTGTGCAAGTTAGCAGGGAGTGTTTGTCTGGGGATGATTAGGATGCATTCAAAAGCTGATCATTTCCTTTGGCATCAATCGGGCTACTTAAACCTGTTCCCAGCCCAGGTCTTTGCTGTCTATTGCAGTTCCTATGTGTTGCATTCAGCCTACCAGCCAGCAGAGATACTGAGCTGTGCGTGCTAGCGCAGCTCAGTGTCTTGCGGTGACATGAGTGGAGTTGAGTGGAGTTCATACCCAAAGAACTCTGTTCACCTCACCTCATCAGCGTGAACACCATGGGAAAGTTATGATGTTCAAGCTGAGATCAGTGAGCTGAGCGGAATTTATTAGGTATCAACTCCACTCAGCTTTCTCACGTCACTGCGAGGCACTGAGCTGCACATAATGACAGCGCTTAGCCTGCCAACTAGATGTAGCAGAGCTAGACTTCTCGAGAAACAAATGGATTATCTTCTCATTGGAGAGGTTTTTTTTACTCTTTTACATGGGACATGGGCATCAGAGTATTACATTCATGTTGTACAGGTGAGGGATATGTTTTTTATTATTTTAATTCTTTTACAAGGGACATGGGCTTCAGTGGATTAGGCTTCAAGGTGAGCATAACTTTGCTATTTTATTTTGAATTTAAAAAAAAGGTGCCAGTGTCTTTATTTAAAATAATGGACTTTATTCAGGATGTTTTTTATTTACAATATGACTATGGGGTTAATAATGGGGGCACCTTATAGACACCTCTCCACTACTAACCTTTGGGCTTGATGTCCGCTGCCAATACAAAGCTGACATCAACCACAATTCTATTACCCCACTTGAAAAATGCACTAGGTCAAGTGGAAAGAGCAAGGCTAAGAGCCAGAGTTGGTGCCTCTTATTGATGCGCCTTTTCTGTTGCGGCTGAGAACTAAAATGCATGTACAGTAGGCTACACATACAAAGCATTGATTACGTATCTCACTCATATATTTCTTGCTATCTATCTCTATCTATCTAGAGTGGGTAAGGAAAGTATTCAGACCCCTTTAAATTTTTCACTCTTTGTTTCATTGCAGCCATTTGGTAAAAGTTCATTTTTTTCACATTAATGTACACTCTGCACCCCATCTTGACTGAAAAAAAAACAGAAATGTAGACTTTTTTGCAAATTTATTAAAAAAGAAAAACTGAAATATCATATGGTCATAAATATTCAGACCCTTTGCTCAGACACTCATATTTAAGTCACATGTTGTCCATTTCCTTGTGATTCTCCTTGAGATGGTTCTACTCCTTCATTGGAGTCCAACTGTGTTTAATTAAACTGATAGGACTTGATTTGAAAAGGCACACACCTGTCTATATAAGACCTCACAGCTCACAGTGCATGTCAGACTAAATGAGAATCATGAGGTCAAAAGAACTGGCCAAAGAGCTCAGAGACAGAATTCTGGCAAGGCACAGATCTGGACAAGGTTACAACAGAATTTCTATAGTACTCAAGGTTCCTAATAGCACAGTGGCCTCCATAATCCTTAAATGGAAGACGTTTAGGACCACCAGAAGTCTTCCTAGACCTGGTCGTCCAGCCAAACTAAGTAATTGTGGGAGAAAAGCCTTGGTGATAGAGGCAAAGAAGAACCCCAAGATCACTGTGGCTGAGTTCCAGAGATGCAGTTGGGAGAAAGTTCCACAAATTAAACTATCACTGCAGCCCTCCACAAGTTGGGCCTTTATGGCAGAGTGGCCCGACGTAAGCTTCTCCTCAGTGCAAGACATATGAAAGCCTGCATAAAGTTTGCTAAAAAACACATGAAGGACCCCCAGACTATGAGAAATAAGATTCTCTGGCGTGATGAGACAAACATAGACGTTTTTGGTGATAATTCTAAGTGGTATGTGTGGAGAAAACCAGGCACTGCTCATCACCTGCCCAATACAATCCCAACAGTGAAACATGGTGGTGGCAGCATCATGCTATGGGGGTGTTTTTCAGCTGCAGGGACAGGACGATGGGTTGTCATTGAGGGAAATATGAATGTGGCCAAGTACAGAGATATCCTGGATGAAAACCTTTTCCAGAGTGCTCTGGACCACAGACATGGCCAAAGGTTCACCGTCCAACAAGATAATGACGCTAAGCACACAGCTAAAATAACAAAGGAGTGGCTTCAGAACAACTCTGTGACCATTCTTGCCCCAGCCAGAGCCCTGACATAAACCCAATTGAGCATCTCTAGAGACACCGGAAAATGGCTGTCTACCAAAGTTCACCAACCAACCTGACGGAACTGGAGAGGATCTGCAAGGAAGAATGGCAGAGGAACCCCATATCCAGGTGCATCATTCCGAAAAAGACTCATGGCTGTACTAGCTCAAAAGGGTGTTTCTACTCAATACTGAGCAAAGGGTCTGAATACTTATGACCATGTCATATTTCAGTTTTTCTTTTTTTAAAAATTTGCAAAAATGACTACGTTTGTTTTTTTCAGTCATGATTGGGTGCAGAGTGTACATGAGACAAAAAATTAACTTTTTTGAATTTACCAAATGGCTGCAATGAAATAAAGAGTGAAAAATTTAAAGGGGTCTGAATACTTTGCATACCCACTGTATATATGTATTGAAGAAAGTTTTCAAAGGAATCAATCTTTAAATGACTGAGAATTACTCTGCATTTGCATGTAATTTGGATGCTAGGTGATAAAAATCGCATTGTACTTGCATGAAAATCGCATGCCACTTGCATGACACTTGTCCGACTTTTCAGGATCAACGTTGGACCGATTTTTTTTTTTTTAATGGTGATGGGTATGAGCTCTTAGAATGGATTCCCAGTTCTGATAATTTTCATTACCCTCGGTTACACCCATAGTCTCATCAGTGGATGATTTTTTTTAAGCTATGGGGCACATTTATAACAAACTGGACCAGGTGGCCTTAGCTAAATCCAACTTTAAGGCAAAGTGTCAGCGGGACCTCACTGTGGAGGACTACTGCTTCCAGTTTTGTAGGTGGGTGAGAGAGACGGGGTGGAACTATGCCAATCTTTGTGGCACCTTCTTATCTTGGCTTAAAGACCATAGGAAAACCATATAAAAGATATGCCAGTGCACCACTCTCCTCCCTGGTCGTGGAGGCCACCATGACATTAGCAGTGTGACTTGATCTGAGAAGGCAGGAAAAATTGTTTCTTCATACCCTCTGCCAGTCTTGAGTCTGAGGCAGAACTCATGCAGCTTGGTGGAGTTAGTACCTCTCGGGAGTCAAGGTAGTGGAGATGGCATCAGTGACAGTGTCTTCTATGCGGTTCCTTGAGTCACCTGGTTGGTGAGTTTCCACGTCTGGAGCTGGAGGGAAACCACCAAGCCTAGCTGTTTTTGGGGATCCCCAACTAAGCGCTCAGGTATCCCTAGCAAAAAAATTACTTTTACCCATTGTTGACAAGTTTAATGGTAAGAGTGTGGAGGGTTATACTTTTGTTATTTGCAGGGCTGAGAAATTTTTGAATGCTGCTCTGCTGTGCTCACAGCCAGTACAGAGAAGCACAGCGCCGGAGGACAGACAGCGGAAGGCAAGTATGAAGCGTTTGTTTTTTTTACTTTTAGGATGGTAACCAGGGTAAACATCGGGTTACTAAGCGCGGCCCTGCACTTAGTAACCCGATGTTTACCCTGGTTACCCGGGGGCTTCGGATCATTGGTCGCTGGAGAGCTGTCTGTGTGACAGTTCTCCAGCGACCAAACAGCGACGCTGCAGCGATCGACATAGTTGTCGGTATCGCTGCAGCGTCGCTTAGTGTGAAGATACCTTAAGAGGTTCCTCTTATCTCCTTGGATGATTCTATAAGATTAACATCTCTTGATAATTCTCCTCTTGTCCAGAGTACTGGGTATCACACCGCCAAACTGGTGTCTATAACCACAGGTTGTCTGCACAAGGAAGAGAAATGCTTGTTGGGGCAAAATTGCCTAAGGGCAGGGTTTTTTTACCTGTCAGAACCAAAAAGGCAAGCGTTGAGGGAATATATTCAGAAAAATTTGAAAAATGGGTTTATCTACCTTTCTAAATCCCCAGTAGGAGCAGGGTTCTTTATGGTGACCAAAAAGGTTGGAGGTTTGAGACCATGTATCAACTATCATGAGCTCAGTTGTATAACTGTACATATTCAGTACCCTCTCCCACTTATCCCTAACCTCTTTAACCAACTGGTGGGGGAAAGTTGGTTTACCAAACTGAATCTCAGTCATGAGTAAGACTGCTTAGTGCAGTCGAAATACATCGACTGGGTCATGTCGACCATGTAAATTATTCTTTTGTATGCACTATATTTTCTTTTGAAAAATAAATTCAAGGAAAATCCAGTCATGTTGAGCTGGACTTCAATTTTTTCTAGTAGAATAATGTACCACAACTACCAGAGTCTGCTAAATCTTTCTGTAGTACTTTTGAAGTCAAGCAGGGATTCTTATTATTTGCCTCTCTAGCAATCCTATAATCAGCTCTCACTGAAATTTTGCTTGGTCTTCCCGACCTTATCTTGACCTCCACTGTTCCTGTTAACTGCCATTTCTTAATTACATTTCAAACTGAGGAATAGGCAACTTGAAAATGCTTTGCTATCTTGTTGTAGCCTTCTCCTGCTTTGTAGGACTCCACCATTTTCATTTACAGAATGTTAGGCAGCTGTTTAGAAGAACCCATAGCTGCTGTTTTTGGCACAAGGTTAGGCTGTGTTTTTTTTAAAGCTGGAAATTTGCATCACCTGACCTTTCCTAATGATGATAATGAACAAGCCATAACCCTAACATGCCAATTAAGGTCTGAAACCTTGGTTAAAGTTATCTGAGCACACAAATCTCGAAGGGTGCCCAAACTTTTAAATTGGCCCATTTTCCTTTTTATAATTTTTAAAATGTAAAAAATAAAATTATATATTTTTTGTCTAAAATACAAAGGAAATGTGTCATCTTTAACTTTAGGCCTTTTAGAGATCATTTCATCTTAAACTTGCTTTACTGTTCAGAATAAGGCTGCCGTCACACTATCAGTATTTGGTCATCAGTATTTGTAAGCCAAAACCAGGAGTGGGTGATACATGCAGAAGTGGGTGCATATGTTTCTATTATACTTTTCATCTAATTGTTCCACTCCTGGTTTTGGCTTACAAACACTGATGTAAAATACTGACCAAATACTGATAGTGTGACGGCAGCCTAACAGTCAGGGGAGTCCAGACTTTAAAATGCCACTGTATTTCTATCTATTATATTCTTTCAGTTGGTCTGTGAATTTATTGTACAGTACATAAAAATCAGACGTCACACACATGGTCCACATGCCATGCAATTTTTTTTCCCACTCATTGATTTGCATTGGCGAGTTTGATTCGATTCTAGCAGACAATCACAGAATGCTGCAATTTTTTTCTCCGTCCTAAAGCTGAGAAAAAAACCCTCATAAATGAGCAGGGAATCACACTGGTCAGAGTGCAATTTGATTTTTTTATCATCCGCATTATACGCTTATGTGAGCGAGCCCTAAACAGAAGGTGGACACAGGGTCACCATCAGGACATTACTGCCCTGACTGGCGTATGGGGCCCAATGAGCAGAGAGGGCCCAGAGCGGGCCCCATCTCTTCTGCTCACCGGGCCCCAGTGGCAGGATTCTCCTGATGCAGTAACTGCACCTGCGTCCAAGACGCAGGTTTAGTCATACTCTATAGGAGGCTGGCAGCTGACGCCAGCGCGTATGTCACTGGCATATGACGGCATTGTCATTCACCGGCGAGTATGCGCTTGAAATGCCTGGGGTGGATGCTGACGCTGGAGCGTGGCCAGGTAAGGAGAAAGTGTTGTTTTTTTTATTGAAAGCGGCAAGCCGCAATGTTTGGGCGGCAGGATGGAGACACATGGACTATGAACCTAAATCCTGCCCCATATGTCTCCTTGCTGCCCCATGATCCTACACCATGTGACATGGTGCAGGATGGAGACACATGGTGCAGGATCATGAGGCAGGATGGAGACAGATGGGGCACGATGGAGCTACATGGTGCAGAATGGAGACATGGGGCAGGATAGAGACAGATGGTGCAGGATCACGGTCAGGCTGGAGACATAGGACAGGAACATGGAGCAGGATGGAGACAGATGAGGCAGGAACATGGGGTAGGATAGAGACAGATGGGACAGGATGGAGACAGATTGGGCAGGATGGAGACAGATGGGACAGGAACTTGGGGCAGGATGGAGACAGATGGGGCAGGAACATGGGGCAGGATGGAGACAGATGGGGCAGGATGGAGATAGATGGGGCAGGAACATGGGGCAGGATGGAGACAGATAAGGAGGGATGGAGACAGATGGGGCAGGAATACGGGGCAGGATGTGACACATGTTGCAGTATCATGGGGCAGGATGGAGACACATGGAGCAGTATCATGGGGCAGGATGGAGATATGGTGCAGGATGAAAGCAAGTGGTACAGGATCATTGGCAGGATGGAACCAGATGGGACAGGATGGAGATAGATGGAAAGGATGGAGACACATGGTGCATGATCATGGGGCAGGATGGACACGCATGGTGCAGGATCATGGGGCAGGATGGAGACATGGGGCAGGATAGAGACAGATGGTGCAGGATTATGGGACAGGATGGAGACAGATGGGAAAGGATCATGGGGCAGGATGGAGACAGATGGGGAGGATCATGGCACAGATGGGGCAGGATCATTGCAGAGATGGGGCACGATTATGGGACAGATGGGGCAGATGCAGACAGATGGGGCAGAATGGGGAGATCATATGGGACAGAATGGGACATCACATGGGGATAATGGATACTCATGAGGGCAGAATGGGAGAATATATGGATGGAGCCAGGAATGAGACACAAGGGGGCCAGGATGGGGGATATTATTACCCTAGGCGCTAATTAAGGGATATTATTACTGCAGTCATGTATTTTATTTTTTGAGGATAGTGTTTTCAATGGGGGGGGGGTCGTGTTACTGTGCAGAGCAACACTATGTCGCCTTTTTTTCTTCATCTATTGTAGTGTAGAAGTTGGGAAAACATTAAGTAATGTGCTCTGCATGCAGTGCTCTAGATAACTGTGTAATTTCCTGCAGAGACGAGCCCTGGCAGGAAGAAGTGATGGCGGTCTGTGCTGAATGAAAATGAAAAGCGAAGATGAAGGACTTCACCTAGAGACGTCACTGGTGAGTCAGTCTGTTACCTGTACACTGACACTATACACTGTATGCTATATACAGAGCTCCTGCGTATAATGTCACCAGTGATCACTGTATTACCTGTACACTGACACTGTATACAGAGTTCCTGTGTATAATGTCACTGGTGATCCCTGTATTACCTGTGCACTGACACTGAATACAGAGCTCCTGAGTACAATGTCACCAGTGATCACTGTATTACCTTTACACAGACACTAAATACAGAGATCCTGTGTATAATGTCACTGGTGTTCACTGTATAACCTGTACACTATATACAGAGCTCTTGTGTATAATGTCACCTGTTGTGAATTCCGCTCTTGGGCTCCCTCCGGTGGTTGTAAGTGGCACTTTTGTGAGTTCTGCTCTTGGGCTCCCTCTTTTGGTTTCAAGTGGTATGGCTGCTCCTTGGAGTTAGCTGTCTTCAGCTGCTTCCACTGATCGTCTTTTCTGCTCGGCTATTTATGTCTGCTCTGTCCTTCAGCCAGTGACACTTGTAATTGGTTCCTGGTTGGATTCACATCTCTTTGGAGTTCCCTGTTATCCTGACCAGTTCAGCTAAGCTAAGTTTTTGCTTGCTCTTTTCTGTCCATAGTTTGTGGACTTATCCATTCTGTGCTTTCTATGTTTGTCCAGCTTATCAGTGTGAATTTATTCTGTCTTGCTGGAAGCTCTGGGAGGCAGATTTGCCCTCCACACCTTTAGTTAGGTGTGGAGATTTTTTGTAAACTCTGCGTGGATTTTTGTAGTGTTTTATACTGACCGCACAGTATTCCATCCTGTCCTATCTATTTAGCTAGACTGGCCTCCTGTGCTCATCCTGGTTTCATTCTGTGTATGTCTTTTCCCTCTCCACTCACAGTCATTATTTGTGGGGGCTAATCTATCCTTTGGGGATTTTCTCTGAGGCAAGATAGCTTTCCTGCTTCTTTCTTTAGGGGTAGTTAGCTCTTAGGCTGTGACGAGATGCCTAGGGAGAGTTAGGAGCATTCCACGGCTACTTCTAGTGTTGTTTTGAGCTTAGGGACTGCCTTCAGAGCTCGTTCCATGTTGCTCCTAAACCACCGTATCATAACAGTACAAGTGGCCAAAAATGAATTAAATGCATCTCAAAAGAAGGAAAAGAAAGTTCTGAACCATTTTTTTTTCTGTGCTCTGGTTTATTTTTTTTCCTCTTGATATCTGGGTGGTTCAGGATTTATGCTCTGGCATGGATGTTCAGGGTTTGTTTTCTCGTGTGGATCAACTTGCTGCACGAGTACAGAGTATCCAGGACTACGTTGTCCAGACTCCGGCTTTAGAGCCTAGCATTCCTACTCCTGATTTTTTTTCTGCGGACAGATCCAAGTTTTTGAACTTTAAAAATAACTGCAAATTGTTTTTTGCTTTGAAACCCTGTTCTTCAGGTGATCCCATTCAGCAAGTGAAAATCATCATATCCTTGCTGCGTGGTGACCCTCAAGACTGGGCTTTTTCTCTTGAAACAGGGGATCCGGCATTATTGAATGTGGACGCATTTTTTCAAGCGCTCGGATTATTGTATGACGAACCTAATTCTGTGGATCATGCAGAGAAAACCCTGTTGGCCTTGTGTCAAGGTCAGGAAGCGGCAGAATTATACTGCCAGAAATTTAGAAAATGGTCTGTGCTCACTAAATGGAATGAGGAGGCTCTGGCTGCTATTTTCAGAAAAAGGTCTTTCTGAAACCCTTAAAGATGTTATGGTGGGCTTTCCTACGCCTGCCGGTTTGAGCGAATCTATGTCTATAGCTATTCAGATTGATCGACGTCTGCGCGAGCGCAAAGCTGTGCACCATATGGCAGTGTCCTCGGAGCAGAGTCCTGAACCTATGCAATGTGATAGGATTCTGACTAGAACAGAACGGCAGGAATTCAGACGTCAGAATAGGCTGTGTTTTTACTGTGGTGATTCTACTCATGTTATCTCTGATTGCCCTAAGCGTACTAAGAGAGTCGCTAGGTCTGTTACCATTAGTACTATACAGCCTAAATTGCTCTTATCTGAGACCCTGATTTGCTCATTGTCGTCTTTTTCTGTCATGGCATTTGTGGATTCAGGCGCTGCCCTGAACTTAATGGACTTAGAATTCGCCAGGCGCTGTGGTTTTTCCTTGCAGCCTTTGCAGAGCCCTATTCCTTTGAGGGGTATTGATGCTACACCCTTGGCCAAGGATAAACCTCAGTACTGGACGCAGATGACTATGTACACGGCCCCAGCACATCAGGAAGATTGCCGTTTTCTGGTGTTGCATAACCTGCATGATGTTGTTGTACTGGGTTTTCCATGGTTACAGGAACATAATCCAGTGCTGGATTGGAAAACTATGACTGTGACTAGTTGGGGTTGTCAAGGGGTACATAGTAACGTTCCTTTGATGTCAATTTCCTCTTCCCCTTCTTCTGAGGTCCCTGAGTTTTTGTTGGATTTCCAGGAGGTATTTGATGAGCCCAAGTCCAGTTCCCTTCCACCACACAGGGACTGTGATTGTTGTTGTGAATTCTATGGTCAAGCTCCCTCCTGTGGTCATGAGTGGTACTTCGGCTGGTTCTGTCCATGGTCTTCCTCTGGTGGATGTGAGTGGGGCTGCGGCTTCTGAGTTTCCTTCCTCAGGTGACGAGGTTAAGTCGTTAGGTGCTGCTCTATTTAACTCCACCTAGTTCTTTGTTCCTTGCCTCCAGTCAATGTTCCAGTATTGGTCTTGATCTCTCCTGGATCGTTCTTGTGACCTGTCTTCCCTGCATAAGCTAAGTTCTGCTTGTGTTTCTTTTGTTTGCTATTTTTTCTGTCCAGCTTGCTATATTGGTTTGTCTTGCTTGCTGGAAGCTCTGGGACGCAGAGGGAGCACCTCCGTACCGTTAGTCGGTGCGGAGGGTCTTTTTGCGCCCTCTGCGTGGTTGTTTGTAGGTTTTTGTGCTGACCGCAAAGCTATCTTTCCTATCCTCGGTCTATTCAGTAAGTCGGGTCTCACTTTGCTAAAATCTATTTCATCTCTGTGTTTGTATTTTCATCTTTACTCACAGTCATTATATGTGGGGGGCTGCCTTTTCCTTTGGGGAATTTCTCTGAGGCAAGGTAGGCTTATTTTTCTATCTTCAGGGCTAGCTAGTTTCTCAGGCTGTGCCGAGGCGCCTAGGTCTGGTCAGGAGCACTCCTCAGCTACTTCTAGTGTGGTGTGATAGGATTAGGGATTGCGGTCAGCAGAGTTCCCACGTCTCAGAGCTCGTCCTATGTTATTAGTAACTTTCAGGTCATTTTGTGTGCTCTTAACCACCAGGTCCATTGTGGTTCTAAATCACCAGTTCATAACAGTACTAGAGGCCCAAAGTACTAATGCTTCTCAATAGAGGGAAAAGAGAAGTTCTGAGACCATTTTTTTTTCTCTGCACTGTGTTTTGTCTTTCTTTTCCCCTAGACATTTGGGTGGTTCAGAACACAGGTGTAGTGATGGACATTAAAGGTATGTCTTCTTGTGTGGATCATCTAACTGCAAGAGTACAAAATATTCAAGACTTTGTGGTTCAGAATTCTATGTTAGAACCTAGAATTCCTATTCCTGATTTGTTTTCTGGAGATAGAGCTAAGTTTCTGAGTTTTAAAAATAATTGTAAACTATTTCTGGCTTTGAAACCCCGCTCCTCTGGTGACCCAGTTCAACAAGTAAAGATCATTATTTCTTTATTACGTGGCGACCCTCAAGACTGGGCATTTTCCCTTGCGCCAGGAGATCCTGCATTATGTGATATAGATGCGTTTTTTTCTGGCGCTCGGATTGCTTTATGATGAACCTAATTCAGTGGATCAGGCAGAGAAAATCTTGCTGGCGCTGTGTCAGGGTCAGGATGAGGTAGAGATAAATTGTCAGAAGTTTAGGAAGTGGTCTGTGCTCACTCAATGGAATGAATGTGCTCTGGCAGCTATTTTCAGAAAGGGTCTCTCTGAAGCCCTTAAGGATGTCATGGTGGGATTTTCTATGCCTGCTAGTCTGAATGAGTCTATGTCTTTGGCCATTCAGATCGATCGACGCTTACGTGAGCGTAAAAACGGGGCACCATTTGGCGGTATTATCTGAGCATAAACCTGAGCCTATGCAATGTGATAGGACTTTGACCAGAGCTGAACGGCAAGAACACAGACGTCGGAATGGGCTGTGTTTTTACTGTGGTGATTCCACTCATGCTATCTCCGATTGTCCTAAGCGCACCAGGCGTTTCGCTAGGTCTGCCACCATTGGTACGGTACAGTCGAAATTTCTTTTGTCCGTTACTTTGATCTGCTCTTTATCATCCTATTCTGTCATGGCATTTGTGGATTCAGGCGCTGCCCTGAATTTGATGGACTTGGAGTTTGCTAGGCGCTGTGGGTTTTGCTTGGAGCCCTTGCAGTATCCTATTCCATTGAGAGGAATTGATGCTACGCCTTTGGCCAAGAATAAGCCTCAGTACTGGACCCAACTGACCATGTGCATGGCTCCTGCGCATCAGGAGGATATTCGCTTTTTGGTGTTGCATAATCTGCATGATGTGGTCGTGTTGGGGTTGCCATGGCTACAGGTCCATAACCCAGTATTGGATTGGAAATCTATGTCTGTGTCCAGCTGGGGTTGTCAGGGGGTACATGGTGATGTTCCATTTCTGTCTATTTCATCATCCACCCCTTCTGAGGTCCCAGAGTTCTTGTCGGATTACCGGGATGTATTTGATGAGCCCAAATCCAGTGCCCTACCTCCGCATAGGGATTGCGAATGTGCTATCGATTTGATTCCTGGTAGAAAGTTTCCTAAAGGTCGACTATTTAATTTGTCTGTGCCTGAGCACGCCGCTATGCGGAGTTATGTAAAGGAATCCTTGGAGAAGGGTCATATTCGCCCGTCGTCTTCGCCATTGGGAGCGGGGTTCTTTTTTGTGGCCAAGAAGGATGGTTTGTTGAGACCTTGTATTGATTATTGCCTTCTTGATAAAATCACAGTCAAATTTCAGTACCCCTTGCCGCTGCTATCTGATTTGTTTGCTCGGATTAAGGGGGCTAGTTGGTTCACCAAGATAGATCTTCGTGGTGCGTATAATCTTGTGCGTATTAAACAGGGCGATGAATGGAAAACAGCATTTAATACGCCCGAGGGCCATTTTGAGTACCTGGTTATGCCATTCGGGCTTTCCAATGCTCCATCAGTATTTCAGTCCTTTATGCATGACATCTTCCGAGAGTACCTGGATAAATTCCTGATTGTATACTTGGATGATATTTTGGTCTTCTCGGATGATTGGGAGTCTCACGTGAAGCAGGTTAGAATGGTGTTCCAGGTCCTGCGTGCAAATTCTTTGTTTGTGAAGGAGTCAAAATGTCTCTTTGGTGTTCAGAAGGTTTCATTTTTGGGTTTCATTTTTTCCCCTTCTACTATCGAGATGGACCCTGTTAAAGTTCAGGCCATTTATGATTGGACTCAGCCGACATCTCTGAAGAGTCTGCAAAAGTTCCTGGGCTTTGCTAATTTTTATCGTCGCTTCATCAATAATTTTTCTAGTATTGCTAAACCGTTGACTGATTTAACCAAGAAGGGTGCTGATGTGGTCAATTGGTCTTCTACTGCTGTGGAAGCTTTTCAGGAGTTGAAGCGTCGTTTTTCTTCTGCCCCTGTGTTGTGCCAGCCAGATGTTTCGCTCCCGTTCCAGGTCGAGGTTGATGCTTCTGAGATTGGAGCAGGGGCTGTTTTGTCACAAAGAAGTTCTGATGGCTCGGTGATGAAACCATGTGCCTTCTTTTCCAGGAAGTTTTCGCCTGCTGAGCGTAATTATGATGTTGGCAATCGAGAGTTGCTGGCCATGAAGTGGGCATTCGAGGAGTGGCATCATTGGCTTGAAGGAGCTAGCCATCGCGTGGTGGTCTTGACTGATCACAAGAACTTGACTTATCTCGAGTCTGCCAAACGATTGAATCCTAGACAGGCTCGTTGGTCGCTGTTTTTCTCCCGTTTTGACTTTGTGGTTTCGTACCTTCCGGGCTCTAAGAATGTGAAGGCGGATGCCCTGTCTAGGAGTTTTGTGCCCGACTCTCCGGGTTTGCCTGAGCCGGCGGGTATTCTCAAAGAGGGGGTAATTTTGTCTGCCATCTCCCCTGATTTGCGGCGGGTGCTGCAAAAATTTCAGGCTAATAGACCTGACCGTTGCCCAGCGGAGAAACTGTTTGTCCCTGATAAATGGACGAGTAGAGTTATCTCTGAGGTTCATTGTTCGGTGTTGGCTGGTCATCCTGGAATCTTTGGTACCAGAGATTTGGTGGCTAGATCCTTTTGGTGGCCGTCTCTGTCGCGGGATGTGCGTTCGTTTGTGCAGTCCTGTGGGACTTGTGCTCGGGCTAAGCCCTGCTGTTCTCGTGCCAGTGGGTTGCTTTTGCCCTTGCCGGTCCCGAAGAGGCCCTGGACACATATCTCTATGGATTTCATTTCGAATCTCCCTGTCTCTCAAAAGATGTCGGTCATTTGGGTGGTTTGTGACCGCTTCTCTAAGATGGTTCATTTGGTGCCCTTGTCTAAATTGCCCTCCTCCTCTGATTTGGTGCCATTGTTTTTCCAGCATGTGGTTCGTTTACATGGCATTCCGGAGAACATCGTTTCTGACAGAGGTTCCCAGTTTGTTTCGAGGTTTTGACGAGCCTTTTGTGCTAGGATGGGCATTGATTTGTCTTTTTCCTCGGCTTTCCATCCTCAGACAAATGGCCAAACTGAACGAACCAATCAGACCTTGGAAACATATCTGAGATGCTTTGTTTCTGCTGATCAGGATGATTGGGTGTCCTTTTTGCCTTTGGCTGAGTTCGCCCTTAATAATCGGGCCAGCTCGGCTACTTTGGTTTCGCAGTTTTTCTGCAATTCTGGTTTCCATCCTCGTTTCTCTTCAGGGCAGGTTGAATCTTCGGACTGTCCTGGTGTGGATACTGTGGTGGATAGGTTGCAGCAGATTTGGATTCATGTAGTGGACAATTTGACATTGTCCCAGGAGAAGGCTCAACGTTTCGCTAACCGCAGGCGCTGTGTGGGTCCCCGACTTCGTGTTGGGGATTTGGTTTGGTTGTCGTCTCGTTATATTCCTATGAAGGTTTCCTCTCCTAAGTTTAAACCTCGTTTCATTGGTCCGTATAGGATTTCTGAGGTTCTTAATCCTGTATCGTTTCGTTTGACCCTTCCAGCTTCTTTTTCCATCCATAATGTATTCCATAGGTCATTGTTGCGGAGATACGTGGCACCTGTGGTTCCATCCGTTGATCCTCCTGCCCCGGTTTTGGTTGAGGGGGAGTTGGAGTATGTGGTGGAGAAGATTTTGGATTCTCGTATTTCGAGACGGAAACTCCAGTACCTGGTTAAGTGGAAGGGTTATGGTCAGGAAGATAATTCCTGGGTCTTTGCCTCTGATGTTCATGCTGCCGATCTGGTTCGTGCCTTTCATTTGGCCCATCCTGGTCGGCCTGGGGGCTCTGGTGAGGGTTCGGTGACCCCTCCTCAAGGGGGGGTACTGTTGTGAATTCTGTGGTCAAGCTCCCTCCTGTGGTCATGAGTGGTACTTCGGCTGGTTCTGTCCATGGTCTTCCTCTGGTGGATGTGAGTGGGGCTGCGGCTTCTGAGTTTCCTTCCTCAGGTGACGAGGTTAAGTCGTTAGGTGCTGCTCTATTTAACTCCACCTAGTTCTTTGTTCCTTGCCTCCAGTCAATGTTCCAGTATTGGTCTTGCTCTCTCCTGGATAGTTCTTGTGACCTGTCTTCCCTGCATAAGCTAAGTTCTGCTTGTGTTTCTTTTGTTTGCTATTTTTTCTGTCCAGCTTGCTATATTGGTTTGTCTTGCTTGCTGGAAGCTCTGGGATGCAGAGGGAGCACCTCCGTACCGTTAGTCGGTGCGGAGGGTCTTTTTGCGCCCTCTGTGTGGTTGTTTGTAGGTTTTTGTGCTGACGCAAAGCTATCTTTCCTATCCTCGGTCTATTCAGTAAGTCGAGTCTCACTTTGCTAAAATCTATTTCATCTCTGTGTTTGTATTTTCATCTTTACTCACAGTCATTATATGTGGGGGGCTGCCTTTTCCTTTGGGGAATTTCTCTGAGGCAAGGTAGACTTATTTTTCTATCTTCAGGGCTAGCAAGTTTCTCAGGCTGTGCCGAGGCGCCTAGGTCTGGTCAGGAGCGCTCCACGGCTACTTCTAGTGTAGTGTGATAGGATTAGGGATTGCGGTCAGCAGAGTTCCCACGTCTCAGAGCTCGTCCTATGTTATTAGTAACTTTCAGGTCATTTTGTGTGCTCTTAACCACCAGGTCCATTGTGGTTCTAAATCACCAGTTCATAACAGATTGTGCTATTAACTTGATTCCTGGTTGCAAGTTCCCTAAGGGCCGACTTTTCAATCTGTCTGTGCCAGAGCATGCCGCCATGCGGAGTTATGTTAAGGAGTCTTTGGAGAAGGGGCATATTCGGCCCTCTTCGTCACCATTGGGAGCGGGTTTCTTTTTTGTTGCTAAGAAGGATGGCTCCTTGAGACCCTGTATTGATTATCGTCTTTTTAATAAGATCACGGTTAAATTCCAATACCCCTTGCCTCTGCTTACTGATTTGTTTGCTCAGATTAAGGGGGCTAGTTGGTTTACTAAGATTGACCTCCGAGGGGCATATAATCTTGTTCGTATTAAACAGGGTGACGAATGGAAAACTGCATTTAATACGCCCGAAGGCCATTTTGAATACCTTGTGATGCCATTTGGGCTCTCTAATGCTCCATCTGTGTTCCAGTCTTTCATGCATGATATTTTCAGCAATTATCTTGATAAATTCATGGTCGTATATTTGGATGATATTTTGATTTTTTCCGATGACTGGGAGTCTCACGTGAAGCAGGTCAGGATGGTGTTCCAGATCCTTCGTGATAATGCTTTGATTGTGAAGGGGTCTAAGTGCCTATTCGGAGTTCAGAAGGTCTCTTTTTTGGGTTTTATTTTTTCTCCCTCGTCTATAGAAATGGATCCTGTTAAGGTTCAAGCTATTCATGACTGGATTCAACCCACATCTGTGAAGGGCCTTCAAAAATTTTTGGGCTTTGCTAATTTCTATCGCCGTTTCATTGCCAACTTTTCCAGTGTGGTTAAACCCCTTACTGATTTGACGAAGAAAGGCGCTGATGTGACGAATTGGTCCTCTGCGGCTGTTGAGGCCTTTCAGGAGCTTAAACGCTGATTTACTTCTGCCCCTGTGTTGCGTCAGCCGGATGTTTCTCTTCCTTTTCAGGTTGAGGTCGACGCTTCTGAGATTGGGGCAGGGGCCGTTTTGTCTCAGAGGGAGTCTGATGGTTCTTTGATGAAACCGTGTGCTTTTTTTCCAGAAAGTTTTCGCCTGCGGAACGCAATTATGATGTCGGCAATCGGGAGTTGTTGGCTATGAAGTGGGCGTTTGAGGAGTGGCGACATTGGCTTGAGGGAGCTAAGCACCGCGTTGTGGTCTTGACTGATCTTGGTTTACCTCGAGTCGGCCAAGCGGCTGAATCCTAGACAGGCTCGATGGTCTCTGTTTTTCTCCCGTTTTGATTTTGTGGTCTCGTATCTTCCGGGATCTAAGAATGTTAAGGCTGATGCCCTCTCTAGGAGTTTTTCACCTGATTCTCCTGGAGTCCTTGAGCCGGTTGGCATTCTTAAGGAAGGGGTGATTCTTTCTGCCATCTCCCCTGATTTGCGGCGGGTGCTTCAGGAATTTCAGGCTGATAGGCCTGACCGCTGTCCTGTGGGGAAGTTGTTTGTTCCTGATAGATGGGCGAGTAAGGTGATTTCTGAGGTTCATTGTTCAGTGTTAGCTGGTCATCCTGGAATTTTTGGTACCAGAGATTTGGTTGCTAGGTCCTTTTGGTGGCCTTCCTTGTCGCGCGATGTTCGTGTTTTTGTGCAGTCCTGTGGAACTTGCGCCCGAGCCAAGCCTTGCTGTTCCCGCGCTAGTGGGTTGCTTTTGCCTTTGCCGGTCCCTGAGAGGCCCTGGACGCATATTTCCATGGATTTTATTTCGGATCTTCCTGTTTCCCAGAAGATGTCTGTTATCTGGGTTGTTTGTGACCGATTCTCTAAAATGGTCCATCTGGTACCTTTGCCTAAGTTGCCTTCCTCCTCAGATCTGGTTCCATTATTTTTTCAGCATGTGGTTCGTTTGCATGGCATTCCGGAGAATATTGTGTCTGACAGAGGTTCTCAGTTTGTCTCTAGATTTTGGCGGGCCTTTTGTGCTAGGATGGGCATTGATTTGTCTTTTTCTTCGACGTTTCATCCTCAGACTAATGGTCAAACTGAGCGAACTAATCAGACCTTGGAGACCTATTTGAGATGCTTTGTGTCTGCTGATGAGGATGATTGGGTGTCTTTCTTGCCGTTGGTTGAGTTTGCCCTTAATAATCGGGCTAGTTCGGCTACTTTGGTTTCACCTTTCTTTTGTAATTTTGGTTTTCATCCTCGCTTTTCTTCTGGGCAGGTTGAGCCTTCTGATTGTCCTGGTGTTGACTCTGTGGTGGACAGGCTGCAGCAGATTTGGACTCATGTGGTGGACAATTTGACGTTGTCTCAGTTAAGGGCTCAACGTTTTGCTAACCGCCGTCGGTGTGTTGGTCCCCGGCTTCGTGTGGGGGATTTGGTTTGGTTGTCTTCTCGTCATGTTCCTATGAAGGTTTCCTCCCCTAAGTTTAAGCCTCGGTTTATTGGTCCTTATAAAATTTCTGAAGTTATTAATCCGGTGTCTTTTCGTTTGGCTCTTCCAGCCTCTTTTGCCATTCATAATGTTTTCCATAGATCTTTGTTGCGGAGATATGTGGTGCCTGTTGTTCCCTCGGTTGACCCTCCTACCCCGGTGTTGGTTGAGGGAGAGTTGGAATATGAGGTTGAGAAGATTTTGGATTCTCGTTTTTCGAGGCGGAGGCTTCAGTATCTTGTCAAGTGGAAGGGTTATGGTCAGGAGGATAATTCTTGGGTTGTTGCCTCCGATGTCCATGCCACCAATTTGGTTCGTGCTTTTCACGAGGCTCATCCTGATCGGCCTGGGGGCTCTGGTGAGGGTTCGGTGACCCCTCCTCAAGGGGGGGTACTGTTGTGAATTCCGCTCTTGGGCTCCCTCCGGTGGTTATAAGTGGCACTTTTGTGAGTTCTGCTCTTGGGCTCCCTCTTGTGGTTTCAAGTGGTATGGCTGCTCCTTGGAGTTAGCTGTCTTCAGCTGCTTCCACTGATCGTCTTTTCTGCTCGGCTATTTATGTCTGCTCTGTCCTTCAGCCAGTGACACTTGTAATTGGTTCCTGGTTGGATTCACATCTCTTTGGAGTTCCCTGTTATCCTGACCAGTTCAGCTAAGCTAAGTTTTTGCTTGCTCTTTTCTGTCCATAGTTTGTGGACTTATCCATTCTGTGCTTTCTATGTTTGTCCAGCTTATCAGTGTGAATTTATTCTGTCTTGCTGGAAGCTCTGGGAGGCAGATTTGCCCTCCACACCTTTAGTCAGGTGTGGAGATTTTTTGTAAACTCTGTGTGGATTTTTGTAGTGTTTTATACTGACCGCACAGTATTCCATCCTGTCCTATCTATTTAGCTAGACTGGCCTCCTGTGCTCATCCTGGTTTCATTCTGTGTATGTCTTTTTCCTCTCCACTCACAGTCATTATTTGTGGGGGGCTAATCTATCATTGGGGATTTTCTCTGAGGCAAGATAGCTTTCCTGCTTCTTTCTTTAGGGGTAGTTAGCTCTTAGGCTGTGACGAGATGCCTAGGGAGAGTTAGGAGCATTCCACGGCTACTTCTAGTGTTGTTTTGAGCTTAGGGACTGCGGTCAGTACAGTTACCACTTCCTTAAGAGCTCGTTCCATGTTGCTCCTAAACCACCGTATCATAACAGTCATCATTGATCACTGTATTACCTGTACACTGACACTATATATAGAGCTCATGTATAATGTCACCAGTGATCACTGTATTACCTGTACACGGACACTGCATACTAAGTACAGATGTCCTTTGTATAATGGCACTTATGGTAATATTAGTATCGTGTTTTTTTTATTAATGATTAGTATTGTAATATTAGGTCACTGTGATGGCAATACGTGATCTGGTCATAGTGCGGTGGTATTTATTCCTTGTATGTGGTATTATTCGGTCACTATGTGGTGGTAATATGTGATCTGGTCATGGTGTGGTGGTATTTATTCCTTGTATGTGGTATTATTCCGTCACTGTCGTGGTAATATGTGACCTGGTCATGGTGTGGCGGTAATTATTCCTTGTATGTAGTATTATTCTATTACTGTGGTGGTGATATGTGGTCTGGTCATGGTGTGGTGCTATTTGTCCCTTGGATGTGTGTTATGAAAGGCAATTCAGTACCACAATGGACATAGCGGTCAGAGCACATACAGTGATCCGACAATAACCCAAAATCATAGAACGAGCTCTGAGACGTGGGAACTCTGCAGACCGCAATCCCTAATCCTCTCCAAACAACACTAGAGGCAGCCGTGGATTGCGCCTAACTCTGCCTATGCAACTCGGCACAGCCTGAGAAACTAACTAGCCTGAAGATAGAAAATAAGCCTACCTTGCCTCAGAGAAATACCCCAAAGGAAAAGGCAGCCCCCCACATATAATGACTGTGAGTTAAGATGAAAAGACAAACGTAGAGATGAAATAGATTCAGCAAAGTGAGGCCCGACTTTCTTAACAGATCGAGGATAGAAAAGGCAACTTTGCGGTGTACACAAAACCCTAAAGAAAACCACGCAAAGGGGGCAAAAAGACCCTCCGTACCGAACTAACGGCACGGAGGTACACCCTTTGCGTCCCAGAGCTTCCAGCAAAAAATTAGACAAGCTGGACAGAAAAAATAGCAAACAAATAGCAAAGAAGAACTTAGCTATGCAGAGCAGCAGGCCACAGGAATGATCCAGGGAAAAGCAAGTCCAACACTGGAACATTGACAGGAAGCCAGGATCAAAGCATTAGGTGGAGTTAAGTAGAGAAGCACCTAACGACCTCACCAGATCACCTGAGGGAGGAAACTCAGAAGCCGCAGTACCACTTCCCTCCACCAACAGAAGCTCACAGAGAGAATCAGCCGAAGTACCACTTGTGACCACAGGAGGAAGCTCTGCCACAGAATTCACAACAGATGTGGTATTATTGGTCATTTTAAACATTGAAAAATAAATATACCTAAATTATATTGGATATTTTAACAAATGATTAATAGGATAGGGTACAATAGGGCCCGGCCAAAAGAGTCTACCTTGTCGTGGTGACGGATTAAAAATATTTTGGACAAAACAAAAGCTCCTGGCTATGTATGTGATCTGGTGATGGGAACTGTTAGGCTGGTTTCACACTTGCGTGTGGCTGGTCTGCGTATGGCTGTGTAGTTCCTCTCTTAAGCTCCGCCTACTTCCACATGAGTCCTGCGTACCTTTCTTTAACATTGGGTACAGAGGGACATGCGTTGTATGCGGATGTGTCCGCATGCAGCGTTTTGACATGCCCGCCGCCCAGGTTGGAGTCTCAAGGGGCCCCGAAAATTTTGCCAGTATGGAGCCCCGAAATTCCTAGTGGCATCCCTGCTCATTCCACTTTCATGGAGTCTGTTTCTGACAGTTTGAGCAAACACCTGGATATTAGTGGCCTGCTGGAGATCATTTTGCAGGGCTCTGGCACTGCTCCTAATGTACTCGCTTGTCTCTTGGTATCTGTTCCATGCTCTGGACAATGTGTGACAGATAGAGCTACCTTTCTTGCCACCGCTTGCTTTGATGTGTCATCTTAGAAGAGCTGCATTATCTGAGCAACTTTTGGGTTGTAGACGCCACCTCATGCTACTGTACAGTACCTCTAGGGGTGAGAGCAATAACAAAATGCAAAAGTAACCAAAACAACAGCCAAAAAGGATGGTCTGTGGTCATCCCCTGCAGAACTACTCCTTTTTAGGAGTTGTCTTGCTAATTGCCTATCATTTCTACCTGTTGTCTGTTCCATTTGCACAAGAGCAGGAGATATTGATTCACAATCTGTGTTGCTTCATAACTGGACAGGTTGATTTCACAGAAGTGTGATTGAGTTGGAGTTACATTATGTTGTTTAAGTGTTCCTTTTATTTTTTTGAGCAGTGTATGATGAGTGACAGAGGAATGGGTGGAGGGACCTGTCACTGTAAGCTGCAGTGACTGATGTGGCCCAGCCCATAAACGCCCCCACGCTGACTGACCACGATGGCGTGGGCCGCGCATCCCCCGGGGATGCAATACGGACCCTTTATACTGCAGAGGGGGACCCGGGCCTACCCGAACTAGGGGAGGGCAGAGACCGGGGTTCTGTGGCAGCTGAGCATGTGGACAAGAAAAAGACATGTAGGACTTGATTACACAGCACAACTTCAGGTATAGAGAAAGTAAAGTTTACTATAGTAAAGTCACACAGTACATAAACCAAACATTACTATGCTAGGCTCCCGATTCCACACCTCCCAGAAGGGTACCACCCAGGGGACCCCAAGGCACCAACGGATCACCGAGGCACACATAGGTGGGACATCAGGACACAGGCAGGACATCAGGGTACACAAGGTCATCAGGACGCAGGCAAGACATCAGGACACAGACAGGACATCAGGGTACATGAGGTCATCAGGACATCAGGGTACACGAGGTCATCAGGAAGCAGGCAGGACATCAGGGTACAGACAGGACATCAGGACACAAGGTCACCAGCAGACATCAGACAGGAGTTGTTCAGTTCCGGACATCCGACACGACCTACAGGCACCACCACAGTCATCAGGCTCCACGCTCCAGGCACCGGTCATCAGGTTCCAGACTGCGGTAGTCAGGCTCCGGGCATCAGATCTAGGAAGGAACTCAATCGGGATGGTGCTAGAACCACTGGATTCCTGGACCTGCCAGGAGCGAGCACCGCATGGTAGCCAGAGCACAGGGTAGTAGATGCTCAGCAGAAACACCGGTTACAAGGGACTCAAAGTCACTGGGTGCAGGGCTCCAGACGCAGAAGGATCCCAGGAACATAACACAGCAGACACAGTTCAGACAGGGTCAGGTACAGGACAGGTACAGGATCAAGGATTCAGGCCTGGATATACCGCCTCCAGGACAGGCGCCAGAACAAGACATAACAGGAATCAAGGCAAGGACTTTGGTACCAAAACATAGACAGGAGAGGTGCAGGAACACAAAACACACATAGCAAAGTTCAGGAGCTTTGTGAGTAGCTCAGGCCGCCCATAGGGCAGGGGAACTATATATAGGAGCTGCCCCTCAGCAATTGGCTAGGGACAGCATTTCAAGTACGCACACTAACCCTGATAAAAGCAGGGGAGGTGTGGCCATGCACGCCCTAAGCCAGGGGTCGGGAACCTATGGCTCGCGAGCCAGATATGGCTCTTTTGATGGCCGTATCTGGCTCGCAGACAGGGGGCCCGGGGCCGGCAAGTCAGACGCCCCTGGTCACCGCACTATGTCCGCCTCCTGCTCCCGCACACTTCCGTCACTTACTTCCAGGGACGGATTATCAGAGGGTCAATATGGGCGGTAGCCCAGGGCCCAGTGGTCTGGGGGGGCCCTGGGCTACCGCAGATTAACCCTCTGATAATCATTTGTGAATGCCGGCCCGTGCCGGCCGCCGCCGCCGGCGTTTATGTGCCCCCCGGACCCGGTGGGCGGAGAGAGGGGGCCGCATCGGGCCCCTTCTCATCTGCTCACCGGGCCCCTTGCAGCGCTGCGGCGGTTTCCTATTGATGTGCGGGCGCGCGCCCGCACATCAATAGTTAACAACAACAGCCGCCAGCCAATTGGAGGCTGGCGGCTGATGTCGGCCGCAGCGCACACGTCGCCGGCGTCTGACGTCATTGTCAGTCGCCGGCGAGTGTGCGCTGCTGCAGGGAGCTCGCCGCCTGGAGCGCGGACAGGTGAGGAGACTGCTTGTTTTTTTTTTGTTTTTTTTGGATCAGTTATCGGTGGACACACTGGGGGAGTGGGGGGCAATGCTGGAGGACACACTGGGGGGCAATGCTGGAGACACTGGGGCAGATTGGAGGACACACTGGGGGCAATGATGGAGACAGTGAGGCAGATTGGAGGACACACTGGGGGGGCAATGCTGGAGGACACAGTGGGGCAGATTGCTGGAGACAGTGGGGCAGATTGCTGGAGACAGTGGGGCAGATTGCTGGAGACAGTGAGGCAGATTGGAGGACACACTGGGGGGGGCAATGCTGGAGACACTGGGGCAGATTGGAGGACACACTGTGGGCAGTGCTGGAGACAGTGGGGCAGACTGGAGGACACACTGGGGGGCAAAGCTGGAAACACTGGGGCAGATTGGAGGACACACTGGGGGCAATGCTGGAGACAGTGGGGCAGATTGCTGGAGGACACACTGGGGGGCAATGCTGGGGGACACACTGGGGGCAATGCTGGAGACAGTGGGGCAGATTGCTGGAGACAGTGGGGCAGATTGCTGGAGACAGTGGGGCAGATTGCTGGAGACAGTGGGGCAGAATGCTGGAGACAGTGAGGCAGATTGGAGGACACACTGGGGGGGCAATGCTGGAGACACTGGGGCAGATTGGAGGACACACTGGGGGCAATGCTGGAGACAGTGAGGCAGATTGGAGGACACACTGGGGGCAATGCTGGAGACAGTGGGGCAGATTGGAGGACACACTGGGGGCAGATTGCTGGAGACACTGGGGGCAGATTGCTGGAGACACTGGGGGCAGAATGCTGGAGACACTGGGGCAGATTGCTGGAGACACTGGGGCAGATTGCTGGAGACACTGGGGCAGATTGCTGGAGACACTGGGGCAGATTGCTGGAGACACTGGGGCAGATGATTGCTGGACACACTGGGGCAATGCTGGATACACTGGGGCAATGCTGGAGACACTGGGCCAGATTGCTGGACACACTGGTGGTAATATGCTGGACACACTGGGGCAGATTGCTGGACACACTGTCTGGGGGCAATATGCTGGACATACTGGGGCAGATTGCTGGACACACTGGGGGTAATATGCTGGACACACTGGGGGTAATATGCTGGACACACTGGGGGCAGGACTGGAGGCATGGGCAGAATGTAGACACGGGGCATGATTGGAGACATGGGGCAGGATGGATACAATAATAAAATAGACAATTGACATAACTGACAATGCGTTGTGTGACATGTCCAACATTCCAGCTTCTTTCTTCTGCGAATGCCTCAAAGCTGGCATTCTCTCAACATCAGGTGGGAAGAATGCCAGCTTCCAGTCATGCGCAGGAAAAAGAAGAAGCCAGACTGCTGGACTGATGTCATGCATCGCAAGCTCACAATGTAAGTTATTTATTTAATTTTTTACTGCTAATTACCATTGTTTCAGTCCAGTTGTGGCTTTATACAGCAGGGAGGAGCATTCCTTGCTGTACTAAGTGAACATTGGAGCGATTGATCTGTCAATGGCCCTTTAAACATATTGTACGGCTCTCGCGGAATTATATTTCAAAATATGTGGCGTTTACGGCTCTCTTAGCCAAAAAGGTTCCTGACCCCTGCCCTAAGCACAAACAGAAACCATTGCAGCACAATCAGTGCAGGAACTGAGGCTCGGGGCACCTGGCAGCGGCTGAATGCCCGGACACATGTGGAAAGTCATGCACCAGCTGCAAATGACCTTGCACCCGCGGACTGCTTCCACAGCGGCAACCAGGGATTGCACATGCGAATGGCATGCAGCAGAGCAAAGACCTAACCACCCATGTTTGGGCGCACGACAGGGATTGGAAAAGAGAGAGAGAGCACAGTTTGACCTTTTGAATGCAAAACAAATCGCTGGAATTGAGAGAGGACACCATGTTGCATTTGGAGAGACCCTGATGTGCCTGAACAGTGGAAACCCCCCACAAGTGACCCCATTTTTTAAACTAGACTCCTTAAGGAATAAATCTAAGTATGTGGTAAACCCCTTGAACTCCCAGGTTCTTCAGGGAAGTTTATAATGTAGAGGAAAAAAAGAAAAAAAAAATCACATTTTTCCCACAAAAATGTTCTTTTAACCCCAAATTTCTCCTGAGTGCGCCGATATCACATATGTGATGGAAAACTAGCGCTTGGGTGCACTTCAGAGCTCGGAAAGGAAGAAGTACAGTTTAACTTTTTTAATACAAAAATGGCTGAATCGAGAGCAGACGCCATGTCCCTGTTGTGCCTAAACAGAGGAAATCCCCTTCAAGTGACACCATTTTGGAAATTATACCCCTCAAGGAATATATCTAGATGTGCGGTGAGCACCTTGAACCTCCAAGTGCTTCACAGAAGTTTATACTGTAAAGTCGTGAAAATAAAAAACACATTTTTCCCACAAAAATTCTTTTAGCCCCAAATTGTTTTATTTTCACAAGGGTAACAGGAATAAAAGAACCATAAAAGTTTTTCTACAATTTCTCATGAGTGCACCAATACCCCATATGTGGTCAAAAAGCTCAGAAGGAAAGAAGAATCATATTGGAGTTTCAATTTTACTGGAATGGTTTGAGGGGGTCATGTAACATTGGTAGAGCTCTGTAGGCAGGGCCACCATCAGGGCATTACTGCCCTTTCCTGACGTATGGGGCCCGGTGAGCAGAGGGGGCAGGAAGATCCAGCCGATGCAGTAACTGAACGTGTGTCCTCGGTAGCACGTTCAGTTAAACTCTATTGCCGTACGGGCCTGCAATAGTTAAAAGCCGGCTGCCAAGCACTGAAGTCAGTGCATATGTCCCTGTTGTATGACGTCACTGTCATACGCCAGCGACTCTGCGCTTCGAAGCGATGGAGGAGACGACGACGATGGACTACAGCCAGGTAAGGAGAAAGTGTAGGATCATGGGGCAGGATGGAGACAGATGGGGCACGATGAAAATACTTGGTGCAGGATAATGGGGCAGGATGGAGACAGATGGGGCAGGATGGAGACATATGGTGCAGGATCATGGGGCAGGATGGATGGAGCAGGATCATGGGACAGATGGGGCAGGATCATAGGACACATGGGCAGGATGGAGACAGATGGGGCAGGATGGGGAGATCACATAGGGCAGGATGGGAGATCATATGAGGCAGGATGGGACATCACATGAGGGCAGAATGGATACACATGAGAGCAGGATGGGAGAACATATGGCTGGAGCCAGGAATGAGACGCAAGGGGGACAGGATAGGAGATATTATTACTGCAGTGATGTGATTTATTTTTGAGGAAACTGTTTTTAATGGGGAGAGGTGCTAGTCCTGTGCAGAGCGTCACTATGTCACCTTTTTTTCTTCATCTGGTGTAGTGTAGAAGTTGGAAAAAAAAGTAATGTGCTCTGCAAGCAGTGCTCTAGATCACTGTGTTATTTTCTGCAGAGAGGAGTCCTCACTGGAAGAAGGCATTGTAAGGTGGGGCACCGTTTATGATGGCGGTTTGTGCTGGATGAAGATGAAAAGCAAAGGACTTCAACTAGAGATGTCACCGGTGAGTCAGTGTATTACATGTACATGTATATACACTATATATTATATACAGAGCTCTTGTGTATAATGTCACTGGTGATCACTGTATTACCTGTACACTAACATAGTAAAATAGCAAGCACTGACACTGTATACTATATACAGATCTACTGTGAATAATAATAATAATAATAATAATTTTTATTTATATAGCGCCAACATATTCCGCAGCGCGTATAATGGCACTTATGGTAATATTAGTATAGTTTTTTTTATAGTAATGATCAGTATTGCAGTATTCGGTCCCGACATGGTGATAACATTTGATCTGATCATGGTGTGGTGGTATTTGTTCCTTGTATGTGGTATTATTCTATCACTGTATGATGGTATATGTGGTCTGGTCATGGTGTGATGATATTTGCTCCTTGTATGTGGTATTATTCAGTCACTAGGTGGTGGTAATATATGGTCTGGTCATGGTGTGGCTGTATTTGTTTCTTGTACAGGTCCTTCTCAAAAAATTAGCATATAGTGTTAAATTTCATTATTTACCATAATGTAATGATTACAATTAAACTTTCATATATTATAGATTCATTATCCACCAACTGAAATTTGTCACGTCTTTTATTGTTTTAATACTGATGATTTTGGCATACAACTCCTGATAACCCAAAAAACCTGTCTCAATAAATTAGCATATTTCACCCATCCAATCAAATAAAAGTGTTTTTTAATAACAAACAAAAAAACCAACAAATAATAATGTTCAGTTATGCACTCAATACTTGGTCGGGAATCCTTTGGCAGAAATGACTGCTTCAATGCGGCGTGGCATGGAGGCAATCAGCCTGTGACACTGCTGAGATGTTATGGAGGCCCAGGATGCTTCAATAGCGGCCTTAAGCTCATCCAGAGTGTTGGGTCTTGCGTCTCTCAACTTTCTCTTCACAATATCCCACAGATTCTCTATGGGGTTCAGGTCAGGAGAGTTGGCAGGCCAATTGAGCACAGTAATACCATGGTCAGTAAACCATTTACCAGTGGTTTTGGCACTGTGAGCAGGTGCCAGGTCGTGCTGAAAAATGAAATCTTCATCTCCATAAAGCATTTCAGCCGATGGAAGCATGAAGTGCTCCAAAATCTCCTGATAGCTAGCTGCATTGACCCTGCCCTTGATGAAACACAGTGGACCAACACCAGCAGCTGACATGGCACCCCACACCATCACTGACTGTGGGTACTTGACACTGGACTTCAGGCATTTTGGCATTTCCTTCTCCCCAGTCTTCCTCCAGACTCTGGCACCTTGATTTCCGAATGACATGCAAAATTTGCTTTCATCAGAAAAAAGTACTTGGGACCACTTAGCAACAGTCCAGTGCTGCTTCTCTGTAGCCCAGGTCAGGCGCCTCTGCCGCTGTTTATGGTTCAAAAGTGGCTTTACCTGGGGAATGCGGCACCTGTAGCCCATTTCCTGCACACGCCTGTGCACGGTGGCTCTGGATGTTTCCACACCAGACTCAGTCCACTGCTTCCTCAGGTTCCCCAAGGTCTGGAATCGGTCCTTCTCCACAATCTTCCTCAGGGTCCGGTCTCCTCTTCTCGTTGTACAGCGTTTTCTGCCACATTGTTTCCTTCCAACAGACTTACCATTGAGGTGCCTTGATACAGCACTCTGGGAACAGCCTATTTGTTGAGAAATTTCTTTCTGGGTCTTACCCTCTTGCTTGAGGGTGTCAATGATGGCCTTCTTGACATCTGTCAGGTCGCTAGTCTTACCCATGATGGGGGTTTTGAGTAATGAACCAGGCAGGGAGTTTATAAAAGCCTCAGGTATCTTTTGCATGTGTTTAGAGTTAATTAGTTGATTCAGAAGATTAGGGTAATAGGTCGTTTAGAGAACCTTTTCTTGATATGCTAATTTATTGAGACAGGTTTTTTGGGTTATCAGGAGTTGTATGCCAAAATCATCAGTATTAAAACAATAAAAGACCTGACAAATTTCAGTTGGTGGATAATGAATCTATAATATATGAAAGTTTAATTGTAATCATTACATTATGGTAAATAATGAAATTTAACACTATATGCTAATTTTTTGAGAAGGACCTGTATATGGTATTATTTGGTCATTATGTGGTGGTAATATGTGGTCTGGCCATGGTGTGGTGGTATTTGTCCTTTGTACAGGTGCTTCTCACAAAATTAGAATATCATCAAAAAGTTAATTTATTTCAGGTCTTCAATACAAAGTGAAACTCATATAGAGTCATTACAAACAAAGTGATCTATTTCAAGTGTTTATTTCTGTTAATGCTGATAATTATGACTTAGGCTTCTTTCACACTAGCGTCGGGCTCGGCCCGTCGCAGTGCGTCGGGCCGAGGTTACCGACGCTAGCGTTGTAAGCGCCGCACAACGGGTGCAGCGGATGCAGATTTTCATCGCATCCGCTGCCCCATTGTGAGGTGCGGGGAGGTGGGGGAGGAGTTCCGGCCGCGCATGTGCGGTCGGAAAAAGCGGTCCGTCGGCAGCAAAAAACGTTACATGTAGCGTTTTTTTGTGCCGACGGTCCGCCAAAGCACGATGCATCCGTCGCACGACGGATGCGACGTGTGGCAATCCGTCGCAATGCGTCGCCAATACAAGTCTATGGGGAAAAAACGCATCCTGCAAGCACTTTTACAGGATGCGTTTTTTCATCAAAACGACGCATTGTGACGGATTGCAGTTAAAGCTAGTGTGAAAGTAGCCTTACAGCCAATGAAAACAAAAAAAGGCATTAACTCAGTAAATTAGAATACTTTATAAAACCAGCTTGAAAAATGATTTAAAAAAACGAAATGTTGGCCTATTAAAAGTATGTTCAGTAAATGCACTCAATACTTGGTCGGGCTCCTATTGCATCAATTACTGCATCAATGCAGCGTGGCATGAAAGCGATCAGCCTGTGACTCGGCTGAGGTGTTATAGAAGCCCAGGTTGCTTTGATAGCAGCCTTCAGCTCTTCTGCATTGTTGGGTCTGGTGTCTCATCTTCCTCTTGACAATACCCAATAGATTCTCTACTGATACTGTTGTTTATAAGCCAGGTATTGGTACTTTTGGCAGCGTGGAGAATGAAATTTCCATCTCCAAAAAGCTTGTCGGCAGAGGGAAAAATGAAGTGCTCTAAAATTTCCTGGCAGATGGCTGCGCTGACTTTGGTCTTGATAAAACACAGCGGACCTATACCAGCAGATGACATGGCTCCTCAAACCATCATGAATGGAATGCGACACTTGTAGCCCATGTCCTGGATACCTCTGTGTGTGATGGCTCTTAAAGGGACTCTGTCACCTGAATTTGGGGGAACAATCTTCAGCCATAGGGGCGGGGTTTTCGGGTGTTTAATTCACCCTTTCCTTACCCGCTGGCTGCATGCTGGCTGCAATATTGGATTGAAGTTCATTCTCTGTCCTCCGTAGTACATGCCTGCACAAGGCAATCTTGCCTTGCGCATGCGTGTACTATGGAGGACAGAGAATGAACTTCAATCCAATATTGCAGCCAGCATGCAGCCAGCGGGTAAGGAAAGGGTGAATCAAACACCCAAAAACCCCGCCCCTATGGCTGAAAATTGTTCCCTCCAAATTCAGGTGACAGAGTCCCTTTAAAGCAAAAACTCCAGCAGCAGTTCACTCCTTGTGACTGACCATGAGTGGAGAAAAAGTTTTGGTGTTATCATTCATATTCTCTGAAAAAAGGCCAAGAAAGCAAAAACTTTTGAGCACATCTGTACCATTGGACAGTGACTAAAAAATAATAAAATTTTTACCACAAAAATATTGTTTTTGCCCTAGATTTACATTTTCACACAGGGAAATGGGTGAAAATGGCACCAAAATTTGTTCCACAATTTCTGTTGACTGTAGAAATACCCCATATCTAGCTATTCAGTATTGCTTAGCCATATTGCAAGACTCGAGAGGGATGGAGCGCTGTTTACCTACTGGCAGGCAGATTTTCCTAGAATAGTTTGTGGACGCCATACACAGAGCCCATAAGTGCTAGAAGAGCAGAATACCTCCCTCAAGTGACCTAGTCCCTGCACCTCTTCCCATGCAGCACAGCTGTCGGCACCAAAATGTATGATGGACATAGCAAGTCATAATGCGGGAACTGACACCGGCTCATGGCATACTATGTCCGTCATTGGTTGTAAAAACTTAAAAGGGGGTTTAACCAGTATGAGACATGTAGATCAGAAGTGGGAGCTGTTTGTCACTATAGGTCTCACACTGGCAATGCCCCTTTTCAATTAAAATAAGCTCTGGAGGCAGATTCTTGGTGAGATCTCGGTCCGTCTCAAAGAATCTATAGCTCATATTTAGAGAAATGTGGATTTCTCTCAAATCAGACATCAGATCGAAGTTATCACAAGATAATTTTATTCAAGTTTCGAAACCTACATGTCCATATGGATGGTTTAGGAAGGTTGATGCTAATAGATTCACTGTAACACAGATTTTAAACCTACCGTATGTTATCTCTGGAAAGCTCTGCAATCGTACAGCCAGGCTCTAATTCATGGTTTGGGCAGCATGAATTCACTGACAGGTTCCCTTTAAAAATGCCAGTTACTTATTGAAAAATAGAAAACAGGTACGGTCTCACCACTTGCACCAACTTCACATTATAATTTGGCTGCACATTTGTGGTTCCTTTGGGGCTTCTATGAGCCCTAAAAAATGGTACTCAGACACAACTTCTAATGGAACCATTCACTAGACTGAGGCAGATGGAGTCAACTTGTCCTATGTGTGACTTCTATTTCAGCAGTACGTGCCTTTTTGAAATGGGCATAAAAGCGTTGTCGATCACTTTTGTGCCAGCCTGAAAAAAACGGACAAAATGGAGGCCACACAGAGAGTGACTTTGTCTACCTCGTTATTATGAATGGCTTCATCAGTTCTGTCTGAATCCCATTTTTCTGGGCTTCACGTAGAAGACACAGTGGAACCACAAATATGTCACCCAAACATAATGTGAATCTGGTACAATGGGGACACTGTCACTTTTTCTTATATTGGCCTTAGATGTCAATAATTAAGGATGTTTTCCAGGACTTTACATATGTAAAGAAAAAAAAAAATAGATTGTAAAATAAAAAAATAATTATCACTTAACAGCTGAATACCCCGCCACTACAGTGCTGTTGAGATCGGATGTGATGACATCCTATCCATCAGTCACATGACCACGGATTGTCTTTTGGGATCAGAGAGTAGTACATAGGGCATGTGATGATGTCCGGGCCATCAGTTATCTCACCTGGCAGCCAATCAGTGGCCCTTAGCAGTCAGGTGACTGAAGTTTGGGGAGTTATCAATTCCATTCCTGGCGGAGCCCACAGGGGAGGTGGCACAGGAGCTGGAGATTTAGTGGGAATATTTGTTTTGTTACTTTCCCTTCAATCTGCCAAATTCTGAAAAGTGCTGAAAAACCCCTTTATTACCCATTGATCACTTAACCCTTTTAAAACAACACATTTCCATCAGTACAAAGTGCCACTTTGCTAACTATGATGCCACATAACTACTCAGGAGGAGTTTTATGAGAGCCAGGTCCATGTATTTCCAAAAGTAGTGTGAGATCATGATGCCCAATTGGGTGCCAGTAATTACATTACTGTTACAGTATATTCTCGGACACTATAATGGGGTATATAAATAAATTATCTCTATTTTCTAACCTGCTAAAACAACATTTCTTGTGAATATGAAGCTGGTGCCCTAGGGTGCTGCATACTGCCATGGGTGGACCCTGCCCTGAGCCAGGGTTACCCTGTGTGAGGCTGGGCCCTAGGGTGCTGCATACTGCCACGGGTGGCCCCCTGCTGTGAGCCAGGGTTACCCTGTGTCCTATGGTGCTGCATACTGCCATGGGCGGACCCTGCTTTGAGCCAGGGTTACCCTGTGTGAGGCTGTGCCCTAGGGTGATGCATACTGCCAGGGGTGGCCCCTACTCTGAGCCAGGGTTACCCTGTGTGGGGCTGTGCCCTAGGGTGCTGCATACTGCCATGGGTGGCCCCTGCTTTAAGCCAGGGTTACCCTGTGTGAGGCTGTGCCCTAGGGTGCTGCATACTGCCATGGGTGGCCCCTACTCTGAGCCAGGGTTACTCTGAGTGAGGCTGTGCCCTAGGTTGCTGCATACTACCATGGGTGGCCCCCCTGCTGTGAGACAGGGTTATCCTGTGTCCTAGGGTGCTGTATACTGCTGTGGGTGGACCCTGCTCTGAACCAGGGTTACCTTGTGTGAGGCTGAGCCCTAGGGTGCTGCATCCTGCTGCCAGTGGCCCCTGCTCTTAGCCAGGGTTACCCTGTGTTAGGCTATGCACTAGGGTGCTTCATCCTGCTGTGGGTGGCCCCTGCTCTGAGCCAGGGTTACCCTGTGTGAGGCTGTGCCCTAGGGTGCTGCTTCCTGCTGTGGGTGGCCCGTGCTCTGAGCCAGGGTTACCCTGTGTGTGAGGCTGTGCCCTAGGGTGTTGCTTCCTGCTGTGGGTGGCCCGTGCTCTGAGCCAGTGTTACCCTGTGTGTGACTGTGAGGCTGTGCCCTAGGGTGCTGCTTCCTGCTGTGGGTGGCCCATGCTCTGATCCAGGATTACCCTGTGTGTGTGAGGCTGTGCCCTAGGGTGCTGCTTCCTGCTGTGGCTGGCCCATGCTCAGAGCCAGGGTTACCCTGTGTGTGTGAGGCTGTGCCCTAGGGTGCTGCTTCCTGCTGTGGGTGGCCCATGCTCTGAGTCAGGGTTACCCTGTGTGTGTGAGGCTGTGCCCTAGGGTGCTGCTTCCTGCTGTGGGTGGCCCATGCTCAGAGCCAGGGTTACCCTGTGTGTGTGAGGCTGTGCCCTAGGGTGCTGCTTCCTGCTGTGGGTGGCCCGTGCTCTGAGCCAGGGTTACCCTGTGTGTGACTGTGAGGCTGTGCCCTAGGGTGCTGCTTACTGCCATGGGTGGCCCGTGCTCAGAGCCAGGGTTACCCTGTGCCCTTGCCGCGGTGCCATGTTATGTGCTTCCTGAGCCTGGCCATGGCTGCCAGTGCAGGAGGAGGCGGCTGGGGAGGTGAATGGCTGAGACATGGAAAGCTGGAGGGAAAGACAGAGAGCTGCTGTTATCTGCCTCCCCTCCTCCTATCTCCATGCACACCCCACCCCCTCTCCTGTCTCTTTAAGCCTCTCCCCCTAGTAGTCAGTGCAAGGGATTTCTCAGCCGGGATACGGTTATTTCCTGTTGGGTCGGAGTAACCTGGATCTGTGGGCATGGAGGGCAGCCGCGGGGGGCATGGGCACTAGCACTCTGCTTCGCCCGGGGTCGGACTGAGGTTGTTGTGGACGTTGTGCTGCCGAATCGTGTGGACCTCACTGCCTGGTACAGCGCGCACAAGAGGGGAAAATGACAGAAGAGAGCTCCGAGGTGCCCAAGGAATTGCAGGGTAAGATGCCCACCTGCCGCCTCCGTGCAGCCTGGCGAGTAACCCTTTCCTGCTCTGCAGGTGACAGCGGCCTCTCGGTAGCACAGGGGTTAATGGGGTGGGCGTGGCTGCACGGAGACCTGTCTGTCTGAGGGGCTCGGGGAGATGTTCTGACAGGGGGGAATGGACTTTATTTGGGGGCAGAAAGGAGCAAAACTGCAGCCTCAATTGGGATTGTGGGGGTGAGGAGACCCCTGACTGTTCGGTGGAGCAGGTGGTAATGATACTTTGAATCTGTGACCCCCTCCCATGTATATATTGATAGGTATATGAGGGGGTCCCATACTTAGAGTCTCCCCTCTATCTGTCATTGTCAGGGTGCATATCCCCCCAGCTCACAGTATGGAACGGGGTAAAAGCGCCAAATTCCAGTGCAGCGTTATCCGAAAATGGTGTTTTGTTTCCACCCTTATTCTCTGGGGTCGCCCTGGTAATATTGTAAGAATGTAGCAGCCCCTCCATTTATTTGGGGTCCCAGCACTGATTTTGGACTTACTGCAGTTGTGACTAAAAACCTATTGATTTGAAAGGAGCCAAAATCTCCGGAGTGGATGACCCCATTGTAAAACATGGAGGTCCGCACGTCGGAATCTGCACAATTACAGATGTCAGAAGATTTCCGTGGGATTTCCTGGGAGTGAATAACGTACGTTACGAGATTGAGTGGGTACAATGGAGACGCTCGCGGTTTGGGACAAATGAGATCCACCCTGTGAGCAGAACTGATGCAATTCTCCGTGGGGGCCGTGTCCGGGGGCTGTCATCTTCTCCTCTGTACGCTGTGAGCCCCGTTTTGCCTGTACCCCATTCTTCTAACATGAAATAAGTCCGGATTCACACGTGTGTGTGTGTGTGTGTGTGTGTGTGTGTGTGTGTGTGGGACGATGTGAATTTGGGCCACAAGACGAAGAGCGGCCGCAAGTCTAACAGAACTGTTAAAATAGAAAGGCTCCGGCTATGATCATGTGTGTTTGGTGACCGATTTGGTAGAGAAAAAAAAATGGGCGTAAAAAAAACATGTTTTCCATTCGCCACGACAGCACCCACGAGAGAGGGGATCCGCCCCTAGGAACAGGAAACCTACAGAGAGATAAAAGGGGCGGCCCCCCCTCGCTCCTCAGTTGGTTTCCTGTTCCTAGAAGGGAACCCACAGAGAAGACTCTATGGAGTACAGAAGAGGAGAGTCCGCCTGAATGCCGCCTGTCCGTCTCTGCTGAGAGACAGGGGCTCCAGGACGGATGGCAGAGTCGGGGGTTCCTGCTGGTTCCCCCCTCATCTGCTACAGCATAGAGCAACAATGTCCCTGCTGGGGCATCGTTGTAGATGGTGACCAAGGAAAGTACCTCAGGTAAGCCTCTGATTCGGGTGCTGCCTGGCAAATCGGCGACGCTTCTCCATTCCCTTGATGGTGTGAAAGCGGCCGGCAAGTATCAGGGACGCCAGCACATGCGCAGTGCGGTGGCGCTCCCAGGGCTGAGGGCACAGTGTCACTTCCGGGACGGTGGGAACGCCGGCGCATGCGCGGTGCAGCGGCGCTCCTGAGGCTCCGAGGGCAGTGTAACCTGACAGGTCGGCGCTTAATGAGGAAGCGGCCGGCAAGCTGCGGGGACGCCGGCACGTGCGCAGTGCGGCGCTCCCTGAACTCCGGGGTCGCGCTTTCGCTTCCGGGGGCGCCGCCATATTGAATATTAGGAGCGATCCTCCCCCCTCCTGAACTACACACGGCACAGGAAGTGCGTTTGGAAGGAGACGGCATGTCGTCCCATGAGGAGATTTCTGAGCGCCCTATGGAGGAGTTAATTGTACCCAGTGAGAATGTCAGGAAAAGAAGTGGAAAAGTGAGCGACTCCACTGACAAGTCAGGGAGGAGGTCGTCCCGTGGCACACCCCAGGCCGAACAAAAGAGCCGAGACCCGGGGAAGAGGACTGAAAAGACCAAGCACGTGCAGTGTGCAATATGTACTGAGCCCTTACCTGATGCTTATAGCAAAAAATTGTGCCAAGCTTGTATAGATAACACCCTGCGGCAGGAAGAGTCCATTAAAATGAATGAGATACGTCTTATGATTCGGGAGGAGCTTCAGAGTTTACGAGGCAGTCCGTCTGTAAATATGGAGAGGAGAGTTAGCAGAGCATCCTCGCCTAAAGCTGACACCTCGGCAGAGAGTGGGGAGGTCGAGTCAGATGTCTCTCAGTTATCAGGGTCATCAGATGAAGAGGACTATGTCTGCTTTCCTACTGACGGCATAAATAACTTAGTTAAATCCGTAAGGAGTACTATGGGGGTTTCTGAGTTAAAAGAGCCTCAAACTCAGCAGGAGGTGATGTTCGCGGGTCTTTCTCAGCTAAAGGGCCAGGTGTTTCCAGTGAACCAGGCTATAAAGGACCTGGTCAAAAAAGAATGGGGTAAGGGTCAAAAGGGGTTTGTGCCGGTGTCCTGTAAGAGACGCTACCCCTTTGATGACGAGGACTTGGCCACCTGGACTAAGGTACCGAAGGTTGATGCGGCTGTAGCATCTACCGCTCGCCGTTCCGCTTTACCGGTAGAAGATGCGGGTTCTTTGTCCGACCCAATGGACAGAAAATCTGATGCGCTTCTCAAAAAATCATGGGAAGCCTGTGTGACTGCATTTAAACCTGCAATCTCCGCTACATGTACTAGTAGATCCATGTTGGTCTGGCTAGAGCAGCTAGATCAGAACATCAGAAGTGGCGTGTCCAGGGAGAAGTTGCGAGCCTCCATTCCATTGATCAAGGGGGCTGCGGCATTTATATCTGGTGCCTCAATAGACTCTCTCCGCCTGGCAGCGAGATCAGCTAATCTCTCAAATACGGCCCGTCGAGCATTGTGGCTAAAGAACTGGAAGGGAGACGCCCAATCCAGAGCTAAGTTGTGTGCCATTCCCTGCCAGGGTGAGTACCTCTTTGGAGCTGTCCTGGATGACATTCTCACTAAGGCGGGCGAAAGGAAGAAGGGGTTTCCTAATCCCTTTATTCCTTCCTACAGAAGGGCGTTCAGGAAGCCACCATTTGGAAGGAAAGGAGGCTTTAAAGACCGCTGGAGTAACAGGGAGTTCAGGCAGAAGGGCAATTTGTTCAACAAGCGCCCCTTCAAACCAGCGGATAAGTTCCATGAACCCTATTCCACCGGTGGGCGGGAGATTGCTGCAATTTGTTGGACAGTGGAAAGAGATAACGGCCAATACATGGGCCTTAAATTTAATTTCGTCAGGTCTCACCTTAGACCTCATCCGAATACCTCCGGATTCTTTTCTTCTTACCTCCCTAAAATCCAGGCTGCAGCAAGAAGCGCTGGAAACTGAAATCAAATCTCTTTTGTCCAAACAAGTATTAATAAAAGTTCCACCATCTGAAATAGGAAAGGGCTTTTATTCTCCCTTATTTCTAATAACTAAGCCTGATGGGTCCTTTAGGACTATATTTAATTTGAGGAAGTTAAACACCTTCATAAGACCTAAAGCCTTTAAAATGGAGTCCATTCGGTCAGCCATTAAAAATTTATTTCCCAACTGTTACATGGTGGTACTGGATCTTAAGGATGCTTACTACCATCTGCCTATACACCAGTTACACCAGCAGTTTCTTAGAGTAGCAGTTGTAATAGATGGTCAGGTTTGTCATCTGCAGTACAGGGCAATGCCCTTTGGCCTATCTATGGCTCCGAGGGTGTTCACGAAATTGTTGTTGGAAGTAATGTCCTTTTTGCGGTTAAAAGACACACTAGTCATCCCGTATCTAGATGATCTACTAATAGTAGGAAGGAACTCCCTACAATGTGAACAGAGATTGGAAGAGGTAGCCTTTTCATTGCAATCTCTTGGTTGGATTATTAATTGGGAGAAATCCAGACTCCGGCCTGTTACATGTCAGAAGTTCCTTGGCCTCCTTTTAGATTCAGTTGAGCAAATATGTTGCCTGCCAGATAGTAAAAAGACCTCCATAGTTGATAAAGTGAACTTAGCAATCAATAGGCGTAGTATGACTTTGAGAAGTGCCATGTCATTACTGGGGTCTTTAACTTCTTGTATTCCTGCAGTTGAGTGGGCACAGTTTTATACCAGGCAGCTGCAAAGATTTATATTACAAGAGAGTATTGAAAATCAAGGATGTCTAGATCAGATAGTTTTTCTTCCGTCAGAAGTGGTACACTCCCTCACTTGGTGGTTAGATTGGGGAAATCTGTCAAAAGGAGTCCTGTGGGTAATCACTCCTTCAAATATAGTTACCACAGATGCTAGTCCTGATGGTTGGGGAGCACATTTTCGGGATCAGATGGTCCAGGGTCTCTGGTCCAGATCGGAGTATAGTAATTCTTCTAATGTAAAAGAATTGAGAGCTGTATATTATTCCCTGCTCCACTTTCTTCCTCAGCTGCGAGGCTCTCACACAAGGGTCCTCTCCGACAACACCTCTGCGGTGGCCTATCTAAACCGTCAAGGAGGTACACGGTCAGACACTCTTATGGAGGTGGCGTCAGACATCATAAGGCTAGCCGAAGGTCATCTGTTGTCCTTGTCAGCGGTACACATAAGAGGGGTAGACAACTTTCAGGCCGATTTTCTCAGTCGTCATACTCTTCATCAGGGGGAATGGATGCTCAACAGGAAGATTTTCAGAATGATAACAACTCGATGGGGCATACCTCAAATAGACTTGTTCTCAACAAGATCCAATCGACAGGTCAGGATGTTTGCCTCCCTGTGCAGGCTGGACAATCCAGACATATTAGATGCCCTTCAGGTACCATGGACATTCGACCTGGCATACGCATTTCCACCATGGAATCTATTGCCCATGGTGATAAGGAAGATAAGAGAGGAAGGGGCAAGAGTTCTGCTAATAGCCCCCTTTTGGCCCAAGAGGCCATGGTTTTCATGGCTCAGAGCCATGTCGGTGACAGATCCGTGGATTCTGCCTCTGGCCGACAACATGCTGTCTCAAGGTCCGTTTTTCCATCCTCAGGTGAAGGGCATGAACTTAACTGCCTGGAATTTGAGAGGCAATTACTAAGCAGGAGAGGGTTTTCTAGTGGATTAATAGATACCCTTATGAAGAGTAGAAAGCCTTCTACCACCAAAATTTATGTTAGAGTCTGGAAAAAATTTCTTCAGTTTCACACTACAATAATTTCTTCAGAGGTGCCTATATTTTCAATACTGGAGTTTTTGCAAAAAGGACTAGAATTGGGACTTTCAGTTAATGCTTTGAAAGTTCAGGTCTCAGCGTTAGGAGCCCTCTTCAGTTATGATATCGCAGGTGATAGATGGATATCCCGTTTTATATCTGCATGTGAACGATCAAAACCAATAAATATCCCACAGGTGCCCCAGTGGGATCTATCTTTGGTTCTAGATGCATTGACACAAAGCCCGTTTGAGCCTATTCATGCAGCCTCATTAAAGAACATTTCATTAAAAGCAATATTGTTGGTAGCTTTGGTGTCAGCTAGAAGAGTGAGTGATCTGCAGGCGTTGTCAATCGATCCTCCATACTTATCTATAACACCTGATAGAATAGTTTTGAAAACAGATCCATGTTACCTACCTAAGGTGGCCACTAGTTTTCATAGATCCCAGGAGATCGTATTACCTACTTTTTATAAGGACCACTCATCTCCAGAGGAAGTAAGACTTCATACCCTAGACGTAAAGAGGACTATTCTAGCCTATTTAGAGAGAACTAGGGACTGGAGGAAGAGTAGGGCCCTGTTTGTGTCTTTTCAGGGTAGAACCAAAGGATCCAGAGTCACGAAGGGAACATTATCTCGTTGGATCAGAGAAGCTATAACCTTGGCTTACAGAACCAAAGGAAGAGATCCTCCAATGCATGTGGGGGCTCATTCCACAAGGGCCGTATCAACTTCCTGGGCAGAAAGGGCGAACGTGCCAATAGAACTTATATGTAAGGCCGCAACTTGGGCTTCACCGGGCACCTTCTATAGGCACTATAGATTGGACCTATCCGCGACTTCTGATCTTACCTTTGGGGTTTCGGTTCTTGACTCAGTTAACCCACCCAATTTATAGTCTCTGAAATTCTCTCGTGGGTGCTGTCGTGGCGAATGGAAAATACCGGATTACTCACCGGTAATGCTCTTTTATAGAGCCCACGACAGCACCCATTCACATCCCTCCCTTTTCTTTGTATAGTTGCACGTGGTGCTTTTTTGGTGAGGTGTAAATATTAGAAAGATGTAGTATGAGGTTGTAAATATGTATATAATGTATATACCCGAACCTGTTAACTAAAACCTGGCGGCGGTTCCTCCTATTCTCTGTAAAACAACTGAGGAGCGAGGGGGGCCGCCCCTTTTATCTCTCTGTAGGTTTCCTGTTCCTAGGGGCGGATCCCCTCTCTCGTGGGTGCTGTCGTGGGCTCTATAAAAGAGCATTACCGGTGAGTAATCCGGTATATTTGTTCCGTTGAGAACTGGTCCGTTTTTCCTAGCGGGGTCTCTGAGCATGTGCAACGGATCCGTTAAACAGATGACCGTCCGTTATGATGTTTCCCATAGACATTATTGGAAAAACAGTGGACGTTTCCATTTTGTCTGCCACCTGCTTTTTCTTTCCGGACAGAAAAAACAGAAACGTAGTGCAGATCTACATTTATAGCGGACAGAACAGATACAAACTGATGACGGTTTTAGGAGGTAAAAAAAGCATTTAAAAAAAGGGCTCAGAATTGTAAAAGAATAATAATCATACACGGGGCTGTGCTCCCAGATCAGAAAAAAATCACAGCTGGATGAAAAAATAAAAAATTCCTTCTATTTGGGCATACGGTAGCGTGACTACACCTTCTTCAGACAGATCAGTATTTATAAGAATTAGTGCCACAGATCACCAAACATGAATGGGAGCAAAAATTGCATACGGTTGTTAAAATAAAAAAACAAACAAAAAAAACCCCCATAATTGACAGAAATGGGTTCTGCAGTTGAACGTTTAATTTCCGTTTTTCTGATTCCCAAATGGAACATGAAAATGGGGAAACAAAAACGTGAATATAGTATAACCTGACAAACACAGCCATGGTGTCACACCAGCACGGTAGTGATGTCATTGTATCTTATGTGAATGACACATTCGCGATGTCACCGCCCACACTGTTTTGGTTTCGCTGCAGCTTCCTCAGGGGGTAGTCACCAGCAACAGAGGGTTCCTGTACAATAATTGTCTATGGGCTACTTGTCTTCCCACTGCTGATTTGATGATGGTACGAACTATACCATAGGCCAACTCCTTCATTGTTCCTTAGTAAAACCCTTACATGTGCCTAAGTGTGGGACCTGATGTGTCGTGGTGAAATCTGATGATGACCATTAGGCTTTCTGACTGTTGTCCAGCTTTTAAATTGTGGTCTGGAAATGAAAGGGGGAAGTCTTTAATGGGAACCTGACAGGTGATATCGGCTGTGGGCAGCTGTATTAGCCACTGGCTGTATGATCTGAGCCAGGTGTGAAATGCTGCGGCGTGCCAGAGAAAAACTACTTTTAGTAACTGTCAGGGATCCGGCGTCTTCTCCGCACCCGCTGACAGTGACTGACAAAGCTCTGCCCACATGAGCATATAGGTCAGGCAGGGAGAGGACATCGGAGACCTGCCTGTACGGCTAGTGCACAGTGCGGCTCGGTCCCCAGCGGCTAGCAGTAGTATGGTTCTTCTCTAAACGCACTGTTTGAGTCAGACATACATGGCTGTCATTGTACAGCTGATACCTGCTGCCCACAGTTTGTCATATTAACGCTTTTCTTTTGTTTAGAGACCAACCACTGCTGCAATGTAGCTAGTACGCGCTGCGCCAGAGTTGGCCAGAATTAGGAGGCAGCAGCATGTTCCCACGATCGCGGTCAGCTTCAAAATAGTGCTTAATTGCTCAATATAAAAGAGCTTGTAAGCGCTGCGTATGTTCTGCTGTAAAGCAGGTGTGGTCTGTCTCCAAGGCAACAAGCAGTAAGCAAAATTAAAAATGTCTGTCTCAAAGGCAGAAAAATTTTAATAATCAGTATATTGCAAAATTGCAAGCATTATTTGACAATATCCATTTATAAATATGGGAGAAACCTGTTAGAAGTGTAAATGTCAAATAGCTGTTGATCAATGGGGATCCAAGTACAAAGACCTCATTGATCGCACAAAACGCCAGCCTGATGTGCACCTCTTGTATGTAGTGCCTGCACAGAGCTGTGTGCGGGCTCCACTTTAAGTCATTGGGTTCTAACTAGTGATGAGCGAGTATACTCATTACTCTGGTTTCCCCGAGCATTTTCGGGTGGTCTCCAAGTGTTTGTTAGTGCTCGGAGATTTAGTTTTCGTTGCCGCAGCTCCATGATTTGCGACTGCTAGCCAACCTGAGTACATGTGGGGGTTGCCTGTTTGTTAGGGAATTCCCACATGTATTCAGCCTGTCTAGCAGCCACAAATCAAGGAGCTAAATCTCAGAGCACGGCAAAATACTCAGAGACCACCCGAGCATGCTCAAGTAAACCCAAGTAACGAGTATACTGGCTCATCACCAGTTCTAACCCCACTGTGAGATCGTGTTTGGACCCATATATTTTCTATTGAGCACATTAACTGCTCTGTGCACGTTTACTGCATAATGATGGTTACACTTTAATGGGTCAGTGTTGGCAAAGAATGACTGTTCAAACCTAGTTCAGGTGCTTGGTGCACCCTTGGCGTGACCAAACAGTTCAGTACACCTTCACAAATACTTGTCTTCCATCTATCTTCTATGAAGCCAGGGTTACCAATCAACGGTTTGGCCACGCAAAGGGTGCACTGAACGCCTGTACTAGGTTTGAACAGTCATTCTGTGTTGATAGCCCTTTATAGGGAATCGGTCATGTCAAAAACTTGGTAACTTGCAGATATGGAGTTAATAGCATTTTAAAGCCGTGCACAAGCCACGCTAATAGCCTATTGGCAAGATATGGATTTTATTCCTCCTGGAAGCTTTGTTGTAAAGGTGCAGCTGGCACATCTTCATTCACCGCTAAGTACATGGTGAGCGACTGCAGTAACCATCCTCGGCCTCTGACAGCCGGTTCAGCAGTGCATTAGTACTGAGCCAGCTGTCAGTCATTGCCGGGTTGTGTCTACAGCCGCCGCCCTCCATGTACTGAAGCCAAACCTCTATAACTGAAAGCCAGAGGGAATAAACGTTATTTCCGCCCTTTGCCTGGGATTTCAGTGCGGCGGATGCCCAGCATTAAAATACTATTAACCTGTAGATTAACCCTTATCTGCAGGTTAAATACAGTGGTATGTAAAAATTTGGGCCCTGGTTAAAATTACTATTATGAACAGTTAAGCAATTAAATGAAATGATCTCTAAAAGTCCAAAAATTAAAAATGACACATTTCTGTTGTATTTTAGGCAAAACAAATAAATATATTTTCATCTTTTAAATTTTAAAAATTACAAAAAGAAAAATGGGCTGATGCGAAAGTTTGGGTGCCCTGCATAGTTACTTAGCACCCCCTTTATCAAAGTATCACAGCATGTAAAGGCTTTTTGTAGCCAGCCAAGAGTATATCAATTCTTGTTTGAGGGATTTTCATCCATTCTTCCTAGGAAAATTCTTCCAGTTCTGTGACATTCCTGGGTTGTCTTGCATGCGCTGCCATTTTGAAGTCTAGCCATAAATTTTCAATGATCTTTAGATCAAGGGACTGTGAGGGTCATTGTAAAACATTCAGCTTGTGCCTTTTGAGGAATTTTGACGTGTCTAGGATCATTATCCATTTGTAGAAACTGTCATCTTTTCAACTTCAGCTTTACAGATGGTATAATTATGTTTGAATCAAGAATTTGTTGAACTTTCATTCAATCCATTCTTGCCCATGAAATGTTCCCCGTGCAATTGATTGCAACACAACCCTAAAGCATGATTGATCTACCCCCATGCTTCATGTTGTCGAGATGTTCTTTTCCTGAAATTCCGTACCATTTTTTTTCTCCTTACACACCATTAGATATTGTGGTCAATGTGTTCTTTTTTTAAGGGAACCTCACCTGAATTTGGCGGGACTGGTTTTGGGTCATAGGGGCGGAGTTTTTGGGTTTTTGATTCACCCTTTCCTTACCCGCTGGCTGCATGCTGGCTGCAATATTGGATTGAAGTTCATTCTCTGTCCTCCGCAGTACACGCAATCTTGCCTTGCGCAGGAGTGTACTACGGAGGACAGAGAATGAACTTCAATCCAATATTTCGGCCAGCATGCAGCCATCGGGTAAGGAAAGGGTGAATCAGACACCCAAAAACTCCGCCCATATGACCCAAAACCAGTCCCGCCAAATTCAGGTGACAGGTTCCCTTTAACTTCATCGGTCCACATAACTTGTTTCAAAAATCTTGCCTTGCGCAGGCGTGTACTACGGAGGACAGAGAATGAACTTCAATCCAATATTGCGGCCAGCATGCAGCCAGCGGGTAAGGAAAGGGTGAATCAAACACCTGAAAACTCCGCCCATATGACCGAAAACCGGTCCGCCAAATTCAGGTGACAGGTTCCCTTTAACTGCCATTTCTTAAAGGGAACCTGTTACCCCCAAAATCGATGGTGAGGTAAGCTCACCGTCATCAGTGGCTTATCTACAGCATTACAGAATAAGCCCCCGATGTTACCTGAAAGAGGAGAAAAAGAGGTTAGATTATACTCACCCAGGGGCGGTCCTGCTGCCGTCCGGTCAAATGGGCGTCTCAGGTCCGCTGCGGCGCCTCCTATCTTCATTCCATGACGTCCTCTTCTGGTCTTCACGCCGCGGCTCCGGCGCAGGCGTACTTTGTCTGCCCTGTTGAGGTCAGAGCAAAGTACTGCAGTGTGCAGGGCCTCTCTGACCTTTCTGGCGCCTGCGCACTGCAGTACTTTGCTCTGCCCTCAACAGGGCAGACAAAGTACGCCTGTGCCGGAGCCGCGGCGTAAAGACCAGAAGAGGACCTCATGGAATGAAGATGGGAGGCGCTGTACCGGACCTGAGACGCCCACCGCAGCGGGACCAGCCCTGGGTGTGTATAATCTAACGTCTTTTTCTCCTCTTTCAGGTAGCATTGAATGCTGTATATAAGCCCCTGATAACGGTGAGCTTACCTCATCATCGATTTTGGGGGTGACAGGTTCCCTTTAACTTACATTTTTAACTGAGAAAAGGGCAACTTGAAAATGCTTTGCTACCTTCTTATAGCATTCTCTTGCTTTGTGGGTCTCCACCAACTTCATTTTCTGAGTACTAGGCAGCTGCTTAGAAGAACCCATGGCTGCTGTTCTTTGGCACAAAATTAGAGGAGGCTGGGAAATTTGCATCACCTGGCCTATCCTTACAATGATGGTGAACAAGCCATAACCCTAACTGACTAAGTAAGGTCTGAAACCTTGGTAAAAGTTATCTGCATACATAAATCTCCAAGGGTGCCCAAACTTTTGCGTTGGCCCACATTACTTTTTTTAAATATAGTTATATATTTTTTTTGCCTAAAATGCAAAGGAAACGTCACCTTTTAACTTTAGCCCATTTAGAGATTGTCATCTTCAACTTGCTTAACTGTTTACAATTCTAAGAAATAAAGCTGCACTCTGGATTGTTTAGAATGGTACATCTAGAAAATTGGAACTGCAGTACTGCCATAGAACACTGGTTAAGTGCTACTTTATGTACATTTTGAAAAATTGAAAATGCAATATTGCTATAGGCAGATTTAAAGTAAAAAGAAGGTACTTGGCACATAGATTGGCAAATGAGCCCAACTGCAATGTCAATGCGTACCTTATAGTTGGGTTCCTGTCCTGATAAGATTCCTCTCTTGGACTAGAAAGCCGACAATATATGGGGCAGGAAGGAACCAGCTAGTTAACCCCTTAAGCCCCGAGGGTGGTTTGCACGTTAATGACCGGGACAATTTTTACAATTCTGACCACTGTCCCTTTATGAGGTTATAACTCTGGAATGCTTCAACGGATCTTGGCGATTCTGACATTGTTTTCTCGTGACATATTGTACTTCATTTTAGTAGTAACATTTATTCGATATAACTTGCGTTTATTTGTGAAAAAAACGGAAATTTGGCGAAAATTTAGAAAATTTCGCAATTTTCCAACTTTAAATTTTTATGCCCTTAAATCACAGAGATATGTCACGCAAAATACTTAATAAGTAACATTTCCCACATGTCTACTTTACATCAGCACAATTTTGGAACCAAAATTTTTTTTTGTTAGGGAGTTATAAGGGTTAAAAGTTGACCAGCAATTTGTCATTTTTACAACACCATTTTTTTTTAGGGACCACATCTCATTTGATGTCATTTTGAGGGGTCTATATGATAGAAAATAGCCAAGTGTGACACCATTCTAAAAACTGCACCCCTCAAGGTGCTCAAAACCACATTCAAGAAGTTTATTAACCCTTCAGGGGTTTCACAGGAATTTTTGGAATGTTTAAATAAAAATGAATATTTAACTTTTTTTCACACAAAATTTATTTCAGCTCCAATTTGTTTTATTTTACCAAGGGTAACAGGATAAAATGGATGCCAAACATTGTTGTACAATCTGTACTGAGTACGCTGATACCCCATATGTGGGGGTAAACCACTGTTTGGGCGCATGGCAGAGCTCGGAAGGAAAGGAGCGCCATTTGACTTTTAAATGCAAAATTGACAGGAATTGAGATGGGACGCCATGTTGCGTTTGGAGAGCCCCTCATGTGCCTAAACATTGAAACCCCCCACAAGTGACACCATTTTGGAAAGTAGACACCCTAAGGAACTTATCTAGATGTGTGGTGACCACTTTGATCCACCAATTGCTTCACAGAAGTTTATAATGCAGAGCCGTAAAAATAAAAAATCATATTTTTTCACAAAAATGATCTTTTCGCCCCCAATTTTTTATTTTCCCAAGAGTAAGAGAAGAAATTGGACCTCAAAAATTGTTGGCCAATTTGTCCTGAGTACGCTGATACCCCATATATGGGTGTAAACCATTGTTTGGGCGTATGGCAGAGCTCGGAAGGGAAGGAGCGCCATTTGACTTTTCAATGCAAAATTGACTGGAATTAAGATGGGACGCCATGTTGGTTTGGAGAGCCCCTGATGTGCCTAAACATTAAAAACCCCCACAAGTGACACCATTTTGGAAACTAGACCCCCTAAGGAACTTATCTAGATGTGTTTTGAGAGCTTTGAACCCCCAAGTGTTTCACTACAGTTTATAACGCAGAGCCGTTAAAATAATTTTTTTTTTTTTTCGCAAAAATTATTTTTTAGCCCCCAGTTTTGTATTTTCACAAGGGTAACATAATAAATTGGACCCCAAAAGTTGTTGTCCAATTTGTCCTGAGTACGCTGATACCCCATATGTGGGGGGGAACCACTGTTTGGGCGCATGGCAGAGCTCGGAAGGGAAGGAGCGCCATTTGGAATGCAGACTTAGATGGATTGGTCTGCAGGAGTCACGTTGCATTTGCAGAGCCCCTGATGTACCCAAACAGTACAAACCCCCCACAAGTGACCCCATATTAGAAACTAGACCTCCCAAGGAACTTGTCTAGATGTGTTGTGAGAACTTTGAACCCCTAAGTGTTTCACTACAGTTTATAACGCAGAGCCGTGAAAATAAAAAATCCTTTTATTTCCCACAAAAAATGATGTTTAGCCCCCCAAATTTTTATTTTCCCAAGGATAACAAGAGAACTTGGACCCAAAAAGTTGTTGTCCAATTTGTCTCGAGTACGATGATACCCCATATGTTGGGGTAAACCCCTGTTTGGGCGCACGGGAGAGCTCGGAAGTGAAGGAGCACTGTTTTACTTTTTCAATGCAGAATTGGCTGGAATTGAGATCGGACGCCATGTCGCGTTTGGAGAGCCCCTGATGTGTCTAAACAGTGGAAACCCCCCCAATTATAAATGAAACCCTAATCCAAACGCACCCCTAACCCTAATCCCAACTGTAACCCTAACCACACACCTAACCCTGACACACCCCTAATTCTAATCCCAACCCTAATCCCAACCGTAAATGTAATCCAAACCCTAACCCTAGCCCTAACCCTAGCCCTAACCCTAATGGGAAAATGGAAATAAATACATTTTTTTTAATTTTATTATTTTTCCCTAAGGCTAGGTTCACATTGCGTTAGGGAAATCCGTTTAGCACTAGCGGATTGCGCTAACGCAATGTCTTTTTAGGTGTCGTGTTTAGTGGTCGCGTTAACGTCCCCAGTCTGGAAGATCGGGGATCGGACCTCGGGCGCGCCGCGGACGCTGCAAGCAGCGTCTGAGGCGCGCCACAAAAGAATGGCACCTTGCTAGCGCGAGCCGAAAATGGCACGCTCTAGCGATGCGCTACACCAGAAAATCACATTGCTGTCAATGGTTGTGCTAACGGACCCGTTGCACGGCGTTAATTGTGACATTTTCGCCGTGCAACGCTGTCCGTTAGCGTTAACCCATTAACGCAATGTGAACCTAGCCTAACTAAGGGGGTGATGAAGGGGGGTTTGATTTACTTTTATAGCGTTTTTTATATCGGATTTTTATGATTGGCAGCCGTCACACACTAAAATACGCTTTTTATAGCAAAAAAGTTTTTGCGTCTCCACATTTTGAGACCTATAATTTTTCCATATTTTGGTCTACATGTGAGGTCTTGTTTTTTGCGGGACGAGTTGACGTTTTTATCGGTTACATTTTCGGACATGTGACAGTTTTTGATCGCTTTTTATTCCGATTTTTTTGTGAGGCAGAATGACCAAAAACCAGCTATTCATGAATTTCTTTTGGGGGAGGCGTTTATACCGTTCCGCGTTTGGTAAAATTGATGAAGCAGTTTTATTCTTCGGGTCAGTACGATTACAGCGATACCTCATTTATATCATTTTTTTTATGTTTTGGCGCTTTTATACGATAAAAGCTATTTTATAGAAAAAATAATTATTTTGGCATCGCTTTATTCTGCGGACTATAACTTTTTTATTTTTTTGGTTATGATGCTATATGGCGGCTCGTTTTTTGCGGGACAAGATGACGTTTTCAGAGGTACTATGGTTATTTATATCCGTCTTTTTGATCGCGTGTTATTCCACTTTTTGTTCAGCGTTATGATAATAAAGCGTTGTTTTTTGGCTCGTTTTTTTTTTTTTTTCTTACGGTGCTCACTGGAGGGGTTAACTAGTGGGCCAGTTTTATAGGTCGGGTCGTTACGGACGCGGCGATACTAAATATGTGTACTTTTATTGTTTTTTTGTTTTTTTTTTATGTAAAGAAATGTATTTATGGGAATAATATTTTTTTTTTTTTCTGCTTTATTTAGGAATTTTTTTTTTTTTTTTTTACAAGTGTGGAAATTTTTTTTTTTACTTTTTCACTTTGTCCCAGGGGGGGACAATACAGATCACCGATCTGACAGTGTGCACAGCACTGTGTTAGATCGGTGATCTGACATACAGCCGGGCAGGATTAGAGCTGCAGCTGCAGCCTGATCCTGACCCGGAAGTGCTCCCTGCAGGACCCGGATGCAGCCCGGCAGCCATTTTGGATCCGGGGACTGCAGGGAGAAGACGCTCGGTACACGGTGAGCACATCACCGTGCACCGATCGTCTCAGGGAAGCCCGCAGGGAGCCCCCTCCCTGCGCGATGCTTCCCTGCACCGCCGGCACACCGCGATCATCTTTGATCGCGGTGTGCCGGGGGTTAATGTGCCGGGAGCGGTCCGTGACCGCTCCTGGCACATAGTGCCGGATGTCAGCTGCGATAGGCAGCTGACACCCGGCCGCGATCGGCCGCGCTCCCCCCGTGAGCGCGGCCGATCGCATATGACGTACTATCCCGTCCCTGGGAATTAAGTCCCAGGTCACCTGGACGGGATAGTACGTCATATGGGATTAAGGGGTTAAAGGGACTCCATGGAGGCGGGGTTTTCAGGTGTTTGATTCACCCTTTCCTTACCCGCTGGCTGAATGCTGGCTGCAATATTGGATTGAAGTTCATTCTCTGTCCTCCATAGTACACGCCTGCGCAAGGCAAGATTGCCAAACACCCGAAAACCCCGCCCCTATGGCTGAAGATTGTTCCCTCCAAATTCAGGTGACAGGGTCCCTTTAAGTGCCATATTATGTACATGTGAAATTTTGAAAAATTGGAAATGCAATATTACAATAACAGTAATTTTGACCAGGAGTGCCCAAAGTTTTTCATGCCACTGTACTGTTATTGGGAGATGCTGTTACCATGAACTTTCTGCAACAATGTATTTGTAATTGATATGTTTCAATGCAATATCCACATGAATGCAAAGAGCCAAGGTTCCCAGCAGAACATTGCTTAAAGCTTCTCCCTGTCTTGCCTTCTTTGCATAGCGATCTCCTTCCCAAGTAAGGCCTCTTTCACACTTCCGTCTTTTGCTGTGCATCGTTGTGCAGTAAAATGACTTCTCGACAGACGTCACGAAAATAGTGAAAAATGTGTGTGATGCATCCAGTGTAATGACGGATGCGTTTTTTGTGTTGTTGCCACAATTTCAATGGAGAAATGTCCGGGGACACGAGAGAGAGAGAGAGAGATAAGTAAGCAGGAAGTAAGTGGATCAATGCATTCCTATGTGTGCGGATTCCCCGCGATTCCGCACAAAGAATGAACATGCTGCGTTTTTTCCGGAATGCAATTCTGCCACGGAAAAAAACACAGCATGTGCACAAAAAAAGCGGAATGCATTCTAATAGGATTTTTATCGTGAAAGAACTCGAAAATTCCTGAACGTGACCACATAGCCTTACTCACTGTTAGGGCTCATCCAGACATCTGTGCAAATCTGTCCAATTCCGGATTATAATGCATGGACTGGCCGCGTGTGTCCCAACCGCAGCGTGACAGCTTCATGTATTTCTGTGAGGATGTATGGAGATCCCTGGCCAAACTGTGCATTGTGGTCCCAGATTGGACCAATTTGCACAAATGTCTGTCTACATCAAGAGGCCAAGAACTTTTAAACAGAACTTTTCCTTTAATAAATCTGACACAATTATGTTATTGATTTATGGTCATTGTGTTGCCAGGTTTGCAGATATTGGCTTCTTACATTAAAATGTGTGTGGACTTGAATTTTACTTCAAGCTGCTGACAAATTTTGTTTGCGGCCATGAAGCAGTTTTACCTGCATTACCTTCACCTTATGTAAACTCTTATCCATTCTGGCCATGGATGCATGCGAGCTGTACAATCATGGCCAAAACTTTTGAGAATGACACCAAAATTATATTTTCACATGATCTGCTGCCCTCTGGTTTTTATTAGTGTTTGTCTGATGTTTATATCACATACAGAAATATAATTGCAATCATATTATGAGTACCAATAGGTTATATTGACAGTTAGAATGAGTTAATGCAGCAAGTCAATATTTGCAGTGTTGACCCTTCTTCAAGACCTCTGCAATTCTCCCTGGCATGCCCTCAATCAACTTCTAGACCAAATCCTGACTGATAGCAGTCCATTCTTGCATAATCAATGCTTGCATTTTGCCAGAATTTGTTGGTTTTTGTTTGTCCACCCGTCTCTTGGTGATTGACCACAAGTTCTCAATGGGATTAAGATCTGCGGAGTTTCCAGGCCATGGACCCAAAATCTCTATTTTGTTCCATGAGCCATTTAGTTATCACCTTTGCTTTATGGCAAGGTGCTCCATCATGCTGGAAAAGGCATTGTTGGGCGCCAAACTGCTCTTGGACGGTTGGGAGAAGTTGCTCTTGGAGGACATTCTGGTACCATTCTTTATTCATGGCTGTGTTTTTAGGCAAGACTGTGAGTGAGCCGATTCCCTTGGCTGAGAAGCAACTCCACACATGAATGGTTTCAGGATGCTTTACAGTTGGCATGAGACAAGACTGGTGGTAGCGCTCACCTCTTCTTCTCCGAATAAGCTGTTTTCCAGATGTCCCAAACAATCGAAAAGGGGATTCATCAGAGAAAATGACTTTGCCCCAGTCCTCAGCAGTCCACTCCCTGTACCTTTTGCAGAATATCAGTCGGTCCCTGATGTTTTTTCTGGAGAGAAGTGGCTTCTTTGCTGCTCTCCTTGAAACCAGGCCTTGCTCAAAGAGTCTCCGCCTCACAGTGCGTGCAGAAGCACTCACACCAGCCTGCTGCCATTCCTGAGCAAGCTCGGCACTGCTGGTAGTCCGATCCCGCAGCTGAAACAGTTTTAAGATACGGTCCTGGCGCTTGCTGGTCTTTCTTGGGCGCCCTGGAGCCTTTTTGACAACATTGGAAGCTCTCTCCTTGAAGTTCTTGATGATGCGATAGATTGTTGACTGAGGTGCAATCTTTGTAGCTGCGATACTCTTCCCTGTTAGGCCATTTTTGTGCAGTGCAATGATGGCTGCACGTGTTTCTTTACAGATTACCATGCTTAACTGAAGAGAAACAATGATACCAAGCACCAGCCTCATTTTAAAGTGTCCAGTGATGTCATTCTTACTTAATCATGACTGATTGATCGCCAGCCCTGACCTCATCAACACCCACACCTGTGTTAATGGATCAATCACTAAAACGATGTTAGCTGCTCCTTTTAAGGCAGGACTGCAATGATGTTGAAATGTGTTTTGGGGGTAAAAGTTCATTTTCTGGGCAAATATTGACTTTGCAAGTACAGTAATTGCTGTTAAGCTGATCACTCTGACATTCAGGAGTATATGCAAATTGCCATTAGAAAAAATGAAGCAGTAGACTTTGGAAAAATTAATATTTGTCTCATTCTCAAAATTTTTGTCCATGACTGTATACACTGGATTCAGACAGCAGCTTTATCGGCTGTGTATTGCAGCTGAGCAATGCCGTGCTGCTGAGCAGCTGGCCCCAGTAGTTACCGTAGACCGGGGTATGGGACTTTAGTACAATTTAGATTGAAGTGTTTGGGTGCAATTTACAGTAGTATGTACCAAATTGTAGTATCACATCATAAAAAAAAAAAAAACAAAATTGAATCTGTTACAAAGGCCATGGAATATATTCTGCAAGGAATTTGTCCCTGAAAATCACATCTTAGGCCTCTTTCACACTTCAGTTATTTGGCGTCAGTCTAAAACCGCCATTTTCCTCAAATAACGGATCCGTCATTTTTTTTGACGGATCCGTTATTTTCCCATAGACTTGCATTAGTGACGGATTGTGACGGATGGTCGTCCGTTCCATCCGCCATGCGACGGATCCGTCGACATTTGGCGGACATTTTCTGAAAATAGACGCGTCCGCCATTCCATAGAATGGGCGCCTATGGGCGACGGATCCGCCGCAACCGTTTTTTTCGGCGGATCCGTCGCCCCAATCCGTTTTTTCAATTGCGCATGCTCCAAAAAGTAGATACTTCTCCCAGACAACCCCCAAGTAACGGATCCGTCAAAAAAACGGATCCGTTAGAACCGTTTTCGCAACAATTGTGACGGATCCGTCAATCCGTCACTATGTCGGTAGTGACTGACGCCAAAAGACTGAAGTGTGAAAGAGGCCTTAGGCCGGCGTCACACTCAGCGTAGGGAAATACTGTCCGTTTTTTACATGCGTAATACGCAGAAATTATCCCAAAACAGTGATCCGTAGGCAGGGTGTGTCTGCGTATTTTACGCATGTCATCCTCCGTATGTAATCCGTATGGCATCCGTACAGTGAGATTTTCTCGCCGGCTTGCAAAACGGACATAAAATGAATCCATGGGCTCAAATATTCATGAAAACATATATACAGTATATATATATCTCCCTATGCTATGTGTAAACATCAATTTTATCTGTTCTATTCTAACCTGTCAGTGTGATTTTACTGTACACCACGCTGAATTGCCGGCTTTTCTATAGAACACCGGTGCGTATTTCTCACAGGTCACACGCATGGTCCGTGTGTAATCCGTATTTTTCTCGCCCTCATAGACTTTCGTTGGCGGATTTTTTGCGCAATATGCTGACAAACGCAGCATGCTGCGATTTTCTACGCCCGTAAAATACGGCTGCGAAATATATGGCTGCGAAATATACGGCAGATGGGAGCTGCCCCATAGAGAATCATTGGTCTGTATGCAATGCGTAGTTTTTGCACCTCTCATACGTCTGTAAAACTCTCTAGTGTGACGCCGGCCTTAAAGAGAACTTGTCACCAGGCTTTCCCCATATAAATTAGGCCCAGCACATGTAAACCCTCAGTTCCAGCATTCTACTATGCTGTATATATGTCCCAATGCGCCCTGCATAACACAAAAAAGAGCTTTTGTTGTATTCATATACGGTGAATATAACGGTCTCGGGTTTTGATCCAGCACGTCTCTCTGCCCTTCCGAGGGCAAAGCACTGTAGTGGCTTTACCTACAGATCATCGGTGCTCTTTGGCCTGTCCCTGCGCTTATGCACTACAGTACTTTCCTCTGCCCTCGCGCAGGAGCGCGATGGAGGACACTGTGTGGGTGACATAGATCGTGTCATCCACATGAAGCTGAAAAGGATGACCACCATTGCAAGAAAAGAGGAGGCGCTGGATCAAGAGCAGAGACTGCCATCGAACCAGACCGTTCAGTCTGTGTAATAATAAAAGCTCTTTTTTGTGCCCAGCAGAGTGGATTAGGGACCTACTGACAGTATACTACAATGCTGAAAAATGCTAGCCCTACTTATTATTGGGAAAGCTTAGTGACTGGTTCCCTCTATGGCTACGTTCACATTTGCGTTGTGCGTCGGCGACACAACGCAAATAAAAACGCACCAAAACGCACGCAAAAACGCTGCGTTTTGCGACGCATGCGTCCTTTTTTGCCGAAATTTGGACGCAAGAAAAATGCAACTTGTTGCGTTTTCTGCGCCCGACGCTTGCGGCAAAAAAAACGCATGCGTCGCACAACGCATGTCCATGCGTCCCCCATGTTAAATATAGGGGCGCATGACGCATGCGTCGCCCGACGCAAACACGCAAAACGCTAATGTGAACGTAAGGTCTGCCAGAGCACAAAGCTATTTGTAAAATGAGAACCTTTCATGTCCAGACATGCTATGCAGCTGTAGGGTTAATCCTAGTGTTAAGGTACCGTCACACTGGACGATATCGCTAGCGATCCGTGACGTTGCAGCGTCCTGGCTAGCGATATCGTCCAGTGTGACAGGCAGCAGCGATCAGGCCCCTGCTGTGATATCGCTGGTCGGGGCAGAAAGGCAAGCACTTTGTTTCATCGCTGGATCTCCCGCTGACATCGCTGAATCGGCGTGTGTGACACCGATTCAGCGATGTCTTCGCTGGCAACCAGGGTAAACATCGGGTTACTAAGCGCAGGGCAGATAATCTCTACATAACGACCAACATGGATATTACCGCCATATGGTCAGTGGTAGATACCAGTCCTACAGAACATATAAGAGATCACAGCACAGTTACAGATAATGTCTTACCGCTGACATTCTTTCTGATAGAATCGTTCACTTTTCCCATCTTTTCCATCTGGCCCAGACCGACATGACAACTTCTTCCAGCCAGGCCTCGTCTGCAGAGAATACAACAAAGACATGTCACTTCTCATATTCCAGCCCCATCACCATCTATTCCCAACCTGCACAAACTCCTCATCCTGCTGATATCTCAATACTGAGCCTCTGCTGCCACATTTGACCCTATTACTGCACCTACTGTGTGGTTCACTGTGCCTACTAAATTCTAAAGTAACCCTCTTTAATATAGTAATGCCGGGTGCAAGTGCCCTAGAAAACAGTACCCATATTTTGCTCCCTCAAAAGTAATAATGCCCTGTGTGTGCCCCTTTGACAGTCACAGTAACCGGAGTTCCTCTATAACATTATAAAAGCCCACTTTACATTTAATAATGTCCCAAGTCTCCCCCTGTACAGCTCCCCTATACACAGTATGAAGCTCTCTTATACACAGTATAATGCCCCCTCACTGTATTAGTACCACCCACACAGTATACTGACCCCTTAATAGCCCCAAAACTGTTTGATGGCTCCAACAATGTATGATGGCCCCTTCACTGTAATCCCCACACTGTATGATGGCCCATAGATGGCCTCCATATAGTATAATGCACCAGATCGTCCTAAGTATAGTATAATGCACTCTCGATAGGCCTACTCAATATTGTATAATGCACCCCCTTAGGCAGACTCTATAGCACAAGGCAGCACTGATAGGCGGACTCTATAGCACAAGGCAGCACCCATAGGCAGACTCTATAGCACAAGGCAGCACCCACAGGCAGACTCTATAGCACAAGGCAGCACCCATAGGCAGACTCTATAGCACAAGGCAGCACCCATAGGCAGACTCTGTAGTATAAGGCAGCACCCCCATAGGCAGACCCTGCAGTATTAGGCTGGGTTCACATTGCGTTTCAGTGTGAGCGCTAGCGGACAGCGTTGCACGGCGAAATTAACGCCGTGCAACGCGTCCGTTAGCGCTCCCATTGCCCGCAATGTTAAAGCGCATTGCTAGCGCGTGTTATTTTCGGCACGCGCTAGCGATGTGCCGTTCTTTTGTAGCGCGCCTCGGACACTGCTTGCAGCGTCCGCGGCGCGCCCGAGGTCCGTTCCCCGCTCTTGCAGATCGGGGATCTGCGAGAGCGGGGACGTTAACGCGACCCCGAAAAAGACATTGCGTTAGCGCAATCCGCTAGCGCTTAGCGCTAAACGGATTGCACTAACGCAATGTGAACCTAGCCTAAGGCAGCACCCCATAAAAAAAGAAAGAAAACAATAAATAAATACTAGCCTCTCTTCCTCCTTGTTCCCGCGGTGCTCCGAGCTCCCGCTCATCGCCCTATAGCGGGCATCGGGTAGTGACGTCATCGCGCCCACTGTCAGTGTCCGAGTCGGTGATGTCACACTGACAGGAGGATAATTGGAGAAGGAGCGCAGCGCTCCTTCCCTCATCAATGCGGTCAGCTGTATCGGCTAAATGCACGCCGTTACAGTAGCATAGCTCCGGGTGGGCCCCTATGAGCATCGGGCCCGGTGCGATGGCCCCTTCTGCCCCCCCCCCGGTAACTACGCTACCGCTGTAACCGCTTCCTATACAACCCCAATGACTAGAGGTGAGCAGCTGCAGGGAGGATATGTTTTTCCCTATAGCCACTCCTCCGGTAAGACAGCCTAACTTTTTTTTTAATGCTAGTTAACTAGAGTTTCTAGATAATGTATGACCAGTTCCATTTTAAATGCACTATTTATGAGCTGACTATAGTGTTCAGTCCTCCGGTCCATGCAGAGTAGACATTGACCCCTCATTGAATTATTGCTGTGTGGACACTATTAGCGACTTAATGGCATGTCCTTTATAGACACCGCACTAAAAGCACATAGATTAGACATGGCTTATGGCTGGATCATGATGCTGTTTGGGAACTGCGTTCTATGCTGACTTGCTCTGGCCAGTCTTTATGTAGAAGCAATCTAAGAGGGGGCATGGCCTGCTTCTGGCTTTTAGTAGTGGTAGCCAGCCTCCTGATAATGTGTCCTCCACTGCAGGGCTACTAGCACTGCGCATGACCGGAAACCATCTTGTGAACTTCTGGACATGCGCAGTGTGTGCCGTTTGAAGCCGGGAAGCGTACATCCAGCTTCAGAGATGCAATGACGCTGCTGGAGTGAGCAGCTCGCCTGCACAGATTTGCATGAGTGAGGAGGGCGCCGCTTGTGTAAATTGTTATCATGCCCACAGGGGTGTGTTAACATGGAAAGAGGGTTGACTAGTCTGGGCAACTAATGCTCCATCGACTAGTCAAAGCCTCAGCATAGGAAATGGGACAATATAAATGCTTTTTAAAGCATTCATCCGTTATACAGGGCAGATTGGGGAGACAGTTTAATAATACATACCGTAGATGAATGTTGCTGGATTGGAGGGCATGGGGGTCCTGACAGGGTCCCTTTAAAGGCTATGTGCACACATTGCGGATTCGTGTGCAGATTTTTCCGCACCTTTTTTGAAAATCCACTGGTAAAACGCAGTGCGGATATACCGCAGATTTTGTGCATTTTTTGTGCGGATTCCACCTGCGGTTTTACACCTGCGGAATCCGCACAAAGAATTGACATGCTGTGGAAAATACAAGGCAGTGTTTCCGCGTGATATTTTCCACACCATGGGCACAGCAGATTTGATTTTCCATAGGTTTACATGGTACTGTAAACCTGATGGGAAAACTGCTGCGATTCCTCAGCGGCCAATCCGCTGCAGATCCGCAGGCAAATTGTAACATGTGCACATAGCCTAATACATTACATGCACACATTTATGTGCTTCTTATGGGTCTGATGAAGGGGAATAGATCTCTGGAAATGTGATAAGTTTCCTGTAGTATTTAATATCCATGCTTAAACCCTGTCACATAATGTGATTTCCTTCTGGAGGAGAGAATCTGAAGTGCTGTGACTTGTTTCTTACCTTGTTTGACCGTCATACTATGTCAATTTGTATCTCTACCATTCCCAACATTTAAAGCGAATAGATTTCACAACATAAACTGCATACATTAATAAATAGATCTCTTGGACTTAATGAGGCTGCTGTACTTTCGTTGAAAATTCATGTCAAAATGGCTGTAATCAAATAAAATAATATAAAAATTTAGATCTAGACTCCTAAAATGCTCATTTTAATGGGCATTGATATATATGTATATATATATTTTTTTTTTTTACAAAGGATGATACAATTATTCTGAGTTTTTCAAAGTAAGTATAGCAGTCTCATCAGCCAGCTCTGTTTATTAACGTATATTTTTTATATTGAGGAATCTGATGAAGTTGTATCCGCTTTTAAAGGGGTTGTCCCGTCTTCGCTTTTCAAGAGTGCACCGCTCCCCAGCCTCCTGGCTTCTGCTTGCGCTCATGCTTGATTGACAGTTTGGATAAGTGGCATTATTTGCCAGATTTTAGCAGTGCACTCCAGCGTTCTCGGCCAGCTACAGAGCAGAGCCTAGAAGCACAATAGAAAGGAGCATGTTTGGCCACTGCGCTTTGACCAGTCTCCTAGGTAATGAGGTATGAAATATATATTTTATACTCATTTAGTTTTCAAGGCACTTTCCAATCACTTTCCAATTAATGCCGTCTTTTAAGTTGTGAACAACCCCTTGACGTTAAACTACTATGAGATTTTATGCCACTGGTCCATGTCTTCTTTTTTATATGCCTTATGGTTCTATTATAACCTTTTGTAAATAGAGATAAAAGACTGAGGAAACCTATTAAATTTTAACTAGTGTTATGAAAATCAATATTTTATTTTATTTTTTTGCATCCTAATATTTAATTCTCCTTTTAGAAAACATCCGGGATGTTATTGGAAGAAAAATTAAGATTGCCGTACGGAAGAGGGTCAAGCTTGAGATGAAAGGAGATAAAGTTGAAAACAAAGTCCTGGTATGTAAAACGAATTAAGTAATTTTTATTAGATGCCTATAGCAATGTTTCATACTGCTGACCACGGCATCTGTGCTTAGACACCATGGAAGTTTAGATTTATAGCTTACTAGATGGTGGCCCGATTCTAACGCATCGGGTATTCTAGAATATGTATGTAATTTATTTATGAAGTTTTCAGAATAATACAATTTATACACAGGATTCGGCTGGCCAGGCGCGACCAATTAGCGAAGTGTGGTTCAAATTACGTGCCAATTCGCGGCCGGACTGCGCCTGCGCTGATTGTTCGCGGCCGGCCGCGACCAAATCAGTGAAGCCAGGGCCGGCTCCAGGTTTTTGAGGGCCCCGGGTGAAAGTCTCAGTGGGCCCCCTTCCTTAACACATACCACGATTCATGATGCACAGATACAGCAGAGAAATATAGCACAGCAGAGAAATATAGCACAGCAGAGAAATATAGCACAGCCCACGTAGCATATAGCACAGCCCACGTAGCATATAGCACAGCCCACGTAGCATATTGCCCACGCAGTGTATAGCACAGCCCACGGCTGCGACCAATCAGCGACGCGAGATTTCCGTGACAGACAGACAGACGGAAGTGTCCCTTAGATGATTATATAGATAGTATGTGATTAGTTTGGGGGAGAGTGGTTTGCCTATTGGTAATTCTGTTTATTTTAAATAGTTTGTTATAAAGGAAATCTGCAACCAGGTTTTTGTTACCGTATCTGAGAACAATATGATGTATAGGCAGAGACACAAATTTCAGCAATAAATTACTTAGGTTATGTTCACACGTTGCGGATTCTCTGCGGATCCGCAGCGTTTTTTGCGGTGCAGAAACGCTGCAGATCCGCAATTGATTTACAGTACAATGTAAGTCAATGAGAAAAAAAAATGCTGTGCACACTTTGCCGAAAATCCGCTGCGGAAACGCTGCGGTTTAAAAGAAGTAGCATGTCAATTCTTTTTTGTGAATCTGCAGCGATTTTGTACCCATTCCATTATAGAAAACCGCAGGGGTAAAAAATGCACAAAAACGCTGCGGATCCGCACAAAATCCGCAGGTGCGTTTTCTGCCAGGAGAGGCAGAATCCGCACCAGAAATTTCTAAGGCTAATCCGCAACGTGTGCACATAGCCTTACTGGGTTTCTTGCTGCAGTTTTTATAAAAATAAATGTATAATCTGCTGCAGATTTATCAGTTCTCTGAATGCTGAGCTCTATTGAACCACACCACTGATTGGTAGCTTTCTGTGTACACTGTGCATAGGCAGAAACTGCCAAACTATGATGGGGCAGAGTTATGACTATGGAGGACTGCATGGCAGCAGGTCTACTAGTCCCGCAGTGATAATCTCCTGCTGATAAATTGATGATTTTATCAAAACCACACTTAAGGTATGTGCACACGTTGCGGATTCTCTGCGGATCCGCAGCGTTTTTTGCAAAAAAAAATCCGCTGCGGAAACGCTGCGGTTTAAAAGAAATAGCATGTCACTTCTTTTTTGTGGATCTGCAACGTTTTTGTACCCATTCCATTATAGAAAACCGCAGCAAAAATGCAAAAAAAAAGCGACATCCGCAGGTGCGTTTTCTGCCAGGAGAGGCCGAATCCGCACCAGAAATTCCTAAGCTTAATCCGCAACGTGTGCACATAGCCTTAAGGTACCTTCACACATAACGATATCGTAAACGATATCGTTGCTTTTTGTGACGTAGCAATGATATCGTTAAGGAAATCGTTGTGTGACAGCGACCAACGATCAGGCCCCTGCTGGGAGATCGTTGGTCGCTGAGGAAAGTCCAGAACTTTATTTCGTCGCTGGACTCCCTGCAGACATCGCTGGATCGGCGTGTGTGACACCGATCCAGCGATATCTTCACTGGTAACCAGGGTAAACATCGGGTTACTAAGCGCAGGGCCGTGCTTAGTAACCCGATGTTTACCCTGGTTACCAGCATAAAAGTAAAAAAAACAAACATTACATACTTACCTACTGCTGTCTGTCCCCGGCGCTCTGCTTCTCTGCACTCCTCCTGCACTGGCTGTGAGCGTCGGTCAGCCGGAAAGCAGAGCGGTGACGTCACCGCTCTGCTTTCTGGCCGCTGTGCTCAGTCAGTGCAGGAGGAGTGCAGAGAAGCAGAGCGCCGGGGACAGACAGCGGTAGGTAAGTATGTAATGTTTGTTTTTTTTACTTTTATGCTGGTAACCAGGGTAAACATCGGGTTACTAAGCACGGCCCTGCGCTTAGTAACCCGATGTTTACCCTGGTTACCCAGGGACCTCGGCATCGCTGGTCGCTGGAGAGCTGTCTGTGTGACAGCTCTCCAGCGACCAAACAGCGACGCTGCAGCGATCGACATCGTTGTCGGTATCGCTGCAGCGTCGCTGAGTGTGAAGGTACCTTTAGTGACACATCGGTGGAATTGGTGTGTATTCCAGTTCATTACACGGTTCTCGGAGTAGGTAACAAAAACTTGGTGCCAGATTCTCGTTAAATAGATTGCCCACTCTGCCTCCAGAATAATCTATTGCTGAAATCACAAATTGTGGAGCCGGGTTTCAGAGCCCAATTCTTGAGATCACTTGGGGTCCCAGATTTTGGCCCCCAGTAATCATAAGTTAGCTCTCATCTATAACATGGGGGATAACATACTGTTTTGGAACTAACCCTTTAATACACTGCTGGAAAGTACTATTCTATTACACCTAGCACAGAGCCTAAAGAGATGATGTAGGGATTCAAAGATCCAAAAATTAGAATTCTTTTGTCATGCTCCAACTACCCTTTTACCCTACACAAAGTATAACGTAGAATATAAATCTACCTGGAATGTTCTTTTAAATAATTTCTATACAGTATTTGCATTTCCATGTTTCTGACTTATTTCCTATTTACAAGTAATACTATCCTGTAATTAAATGTTTTGTAAAATGGTTTTACAAGAGCAAGAAAATGTAGCATCCAGCCAGGTGTGCTGACTGTACCATGATTAAAATGGTATTGTTTAATCTGATGAGTAGTGTTGAGCATTCAGATACTTCAAATATCGGGTATTGGCCGATATTCGCTGTATCTGATTTCCGATACGGAGTTCCGATACTTTTAAGATATCGGATACCGGAATCGGAAGTTCCTATCGTGCAGTGATGCACTATAATGGAGTGTGGGCGGAGACTGCGGGTCTGTGCGGGCCTGCCGGGGGTCTGTGCGGGCCTCTCAGGGGTCTGTGCGGCCTGCCGGGGGTCTTTGTTTGTGTGCAGGCATCGTCCGATGGGACTACAAGTCCCATCGGGCTATGCCTGCTACAATGGCAGTGATTGACACATTAGCCAATGATGGGACAGTAGTGATCCCATCATCCGGCTAATGTGTTGAATGAAAAAAAAACACTACAAACTACATACATGCATACTAACTACATACATACATGCATGCATACATACTAACTAAATACATGCATACATACATACTAACTACATGCATGCATACATACTAACTACATGCATGCATACCTACATACCTACATACTAAATACATACATGCATGCATGCATGCATGCATGCATGCATGCATACATACATACAGTACTTAAAACATAGATTACATACTCACCATTACTTGTCATTTTGATCCCCAAAGCCAGTGTCATCTGTAAAAAAAAATTAAAATAACAAACAACCAATATACTCCCTGATCCGCAGAAATCCACGAGTGTCCCACGACCATCTCCCGTGGAGAACGGCAGCATCAACTGATGCGACCGCTCTCTAGGGGTTCCAGGACTACAATGACTGGAGGAAGGTATCCTTCCGCACTGTATTCCTCCGCCGCTGTAAAAAGAAAAAAAAATAGTCCCTCACTTTTGGCATTGCTGTGTGAGAAATTTTTCCACGCAGCAATTGCCATAAAGTGAGACTCTGATCTCTAGTAACCTCTCAGTGATGCACTGCAGGAGCCATTGTCTCCTGTCAGTGTGTCACTGAAGGTCCTATAGAGCAGTGACATCACCCGATGTCACTGTTCTATAGGGGAGATCGTCGTGGGACACTCGTTATTAATTGGACTACGGCGGACAGGTAGTATACGGTTTATTATTTTACATTTTTTTGCAGGCCCTGAAGTATGGTAAGTATGGTTAAATGAAGAATATTAAAATACTTTTTTCCTAATGTGTGTTTTTATTAACCATTTACTAGTATTGGATTAATAATGAATAGGCGTCTTATTGACGCCTCTCCATTATTAACCCGGCTTAATGTCCCCTTACAATAGCAAGGTGACATTAACCCCTTATTACCCCATATCCCCCGCTACACGGGAGTGGGAAGAGAGGAGCTAAGTGCCAGAATTGGTGCATCTTACAGATGCGACTTTTCTGGGGCGGCTGTGGACTGGTATTTGTAGCCAGGGTGGGGGGGCGGGGGGGGAGACAATATCCATGGCCCCTCTCTAGGCTATGAATATCAGCCTGCAGCTGTCTGCGTAGCCTTTCTGGCTATAAAATATAGGGGGACCCGACGTCATTTTTTTTGGGGGTCCCCCTATTTTAATAGCCAGTAAAGGCTACGCAGACAGCTGCGGGCTGATATTCATAGCAGGCTACAAATATTGGCCCCCGGCCGTCGGCATTCCCCCTCTGGCACAGAAAATTGTGCGGGAGCAAACGCCGATTTAAAAAAAAAAATTAAACGCTCATTAAGGCCTCTTTCACACTTGCGTCGGTACGGGTCCGTTGCTATGTGTCGGGCTGACGTACCGACGCACTTTGTGAAATTTGTGCATGACGTGGGCAGCGGATGCAGTTTTTCAACGCATCCGCTGCCTATTCTGAAGTCCGGGGAGGAGGGGGCAGAGTTTCAGCCGCGCATACGCGGTAGAAAATGGCAGACGCGACGGACAAAAAAAAGTTCACTTGAACATTTTTTTCGTGCGGACTGTCCGCCAAAACACGACGGATCCGTTGCACGACGGATGCGACGTGTGGCCATCTGTCGCCATCCGATGCTAATACAAGTCTATGGGTAAAAAACTGTTGTATTAGCGCCGGATTGCGCCTGATGGCCACACGTTTCATCTGTTTTTCGCCGGACAGAAAAACCGTTCCTCTGTGTTTTCCATCCGGCGGAAACAGCTTTTTTGATGGATCCGGCAAAAAACGGATGAAACATGTGGCCATCAGGCGCAATCCGGCGCTAATACAACTCTACGAGAAAAAAACGGATCCGGCGGGAAAAATGATCCTGAAAATGTGCTCGCAGGATGCGTTTTTTTTACCCCTATACTTGTATTGGCGACGGATGGCCACACGTCGCATCTATCGTGCAACGGATCCACTGTGTTTTGGCGGACCGTCGGTACAGAAAAAATGTTCAAGTGAACGTTTTTTGTCCGTCGCCTCCGCCATTTTCTACCACGCATGCGTGGCCGAAACTCCACCCCCTCCTCCCCAGACTTCAGAATGGGCAGTGGATGCGTTGAAAAACTGCATCCACTGCCCACGTCGTGCACAAATTTTGCAACGTGCGTCAGTACGTCGGCCCAACGCATAGCGACGGACCCGTACCGACGCAGGTGTGAAAGAGGCCTTAATGAGTGTTGAATTAAAAAAACAAAAAACAAAAACAAAAAAAAAAATGGGCTCCTGCGCAATTTTCTGCACCAGAGGGGGAAAGCCGATGGCCGGGGGCCAATATTTGTAGCCTGCTATGAATATCAGCCCGCAGCTGTCTGCGTAGCCTTTACTGGCTATATTTTATAGCCAGAAAGGCTACGCAGACAGCTGCGGGCTGATATTCATAGCCTAGAGAGGGGCCATGGATATTAACCCCCCCCCCGGCTACAAATACCAGTCCGCAGCCGCCCCAGAAATGGCGCCAACTCCGGCACTTAGCCCCTCTCTTCCCACTCCCATGTAGCAGTGGGATAAGGGGTTAATGTCACCTTGCTATTGTAAGGTGACGTTAAGCCGGGTTAATAATGGAGAGGCGTCAATAAGACGCCTATCCATTATTAATCCAATACTAGTAAATGGTTAATAAAACACACACACATTAGGAAAAAAGTATTTTAATATTCTTCATTTAACCATACTTACCATACTTCAGCGCCTGCAAAAAAAATGTAAAATAATAAACCGTATACTACCTGTCTGCCGTAGTCCAATTAATAACGTCCCACGACGATCTTCCCTATAGAACAGTGACATCGGGTGATGTCACTGCTCTATAGAACCTTCAGTGACACACTGAGAAGAGACAATGGCTCCTGCAGGGCATCACTGAGAGGTTACTAGAGTTCAAAGTCTCACTTTATGGCAATTGCTGCGTGGGAAAATTTCTCACACAGCAATGCCAAAAGTGAGACTAGGGACTATTTTTTTTTTTTTTTTTTTTTTTTTTTTACAGCGGCGGAGGAATACAGAGCGGAAGGATTCCTTCCTCCTGACATTGTAGTCCTGGAGCCCCTAGAGAGCGGTCGCATCAGCTGACACTCTTGGGACACTCTTGGATTTATGCGGATCAGGGAGTATATTGGTTGTTTGTTATTTTTAATCTTTTTTACAGATGACACTGGCTTCGGGGATCAAAATGACAAGTAATGGTGAGTATGTAATCTGTTTTATGTACTGTATGTATGTATGTATGTAGTTGTTGTTTTTTTTTTTTTTTTTTTACATTCAACACATAAGCCGGATGATGGGACTACTACTGTCCCATCATTGGCTAATGTGTCAATCACTGCCATTGTAGCAGGCATAGCCCGATGGGACTTGTAGTCCCATCGGACGATGCCTGCACACAAACAAAGACCCCCGGCAGGCTCGCACAGACCCCCCGGCAGGTCCGTACAGACCCCACCCGCACACACACACGCAGTCTCCGCCCACGCACCGCCCACACTCCATCTTAAAAGTATCGGAAATCCGATACAGCGAATATCGGCCGATACCCGATATTTGCAGTATCGGAATACGCAACACTACTCAACACTACTGATGAGTAAACCATTTATCTCAATGGAGAATCCATTTCTGCACCCTCATTGTGCGATTAAACTATTTGTGTCATCACATTCTAATAGCAAATAGATCTGTCAATTTGCCATCATGCCTCTGTGCAGCCCATGAAAGGTTATCGTTTTCATGCAAAAAAAATAAATAAATAATATCTATAATTTATTTGATCCCTTTGCTGATTTTGTAAGTTTGCTCACTGGAGAGGACATGAACAGTTTAATTTTATGGGTAGGTTAATTTTAACATTGAGAGATAGAATATCAAAAATAAAATCCAGAAAATCACCTTATATAAATGTATTTGCATTTTGCAGTGAGAAATAATTTTTGCAAGTATTTGAGGGGGATCAAATACTTGCATAAATTATTTCTCACTGCAAAATGGGCCTACCAACCATTAAAGGGTATGTGTACACGTTGCGGATTTGGCTGCGGATCCGCAGCAGTTTTCCATGCGGTGTAGAGTACCATGTAAACCTATGTAAAATCAAATCCGCAGTGCACATGCTGTGGGAAATTTAGCGCGGAAAAGGTTTATTTTCCGCAACATGTCACTTCTTCACTTCGGATTTTGTGTGGACTTCACCTGCATTTTTACACCTGTGGATTCCAATCATGGAACAGGTGTAAAACGCTGCAGAATCCGCACAAAGTATTGTCATGCTGCGGAATATAAACCGCTGCATTTCTGCACGTTTTTTTCTGCAGCATGTGCACTGCGGATTTTGTTTTCCATGGGTTTAGGCCAGTCTCACACGTCCAGATAATTCCGGTACCGGAAAAAATCGGTACCGGAATTATCCGTGTCCGTGTGCCCCTACGTTTCTGTGGCACATCAGTGTGGCACACGTGTGCCGCCCGTGTGCCCACTGGGTACCATACGCACCGTGCTGGGTACCACACGTACCAGCATCTGGTGCTGAAGCCCCATTCATATCTTCCCTGCAGCAGCGTTTGCTGTAGAGAAGATATGAATAATTGTGTTTAAAATAAAGATCTATGTGCCACCCCTGTGCGCCCCCCCCCCCCCACTGTTCTGAAAATACTCACCCGGCTCGCTCCCTCGCCGGCGCTGCCTGTATGCGGTCACGTGGGGCCGCTCATTTACAGTAATGAATATGCGGCTCCACCCCTATGGGAGGTGGAGCCGCATATTCATGACTGTAATCGGCGGCACCACGTGACCGCTGATATAGTAGAAGATGCGGCCAGAACAGGAAGCAGCGCCAGCCAGCGAGGGAGCTGGGTGAGTATTTTAACAGCGGGGGGGGGGGGGGGCGCACAGGTTTGGCACATAGATCTTTATTTTAAACACAATTATTCATATCTTCTCTACAGCAAACGCTGCTGCAGGGATGATATGAATCGCGGCTTCAGCACCAGTGGGGGGGACAGCGCTTAATGTAGCGCTGTCTCCTGCACGGCACACTGACTGCACACGGACAACGTCCGTGTGCGGTACGTGTTTTACACGGACCCATTGACTTTAATGGGTCCGTGTAATACGTGCGCTCCCACAAACACTGACATGTCTCCGTGTTTGGCACACGGAGACACGGTCCGCAAAAAATCAATGACATCTGAACAGATGCATTGATTTTAATGTGTCTACGTGTGTCAGTGGCTCCGGTACGTGAGGAAACTGTCACCTCATGTACCGGAGCCACTGACGTGTGAAACCGGCCTTACATGGTACTGTAAACTCATGGAAAACTGCTGCAGATCCGCAGCAAAATCTGCAGCCTGTGCACATACCCTTAGGGTATGTGCACACGTATCTGTGAGGGCTGCGGATTTTTCCGCAGCGGATTTGATAAATCCGCAGTGCAAAACCGCTGTGTTTTTTCCTGCGGATTTATCGCGGCTTCTATTGCGGGTTTACACCTGCGGTTTTCTATTGGAGCAGGTGTAAAAGCGCTTCGGAATCCGCACAAAGAATTGTGCACATGTGCACAGCGGATTTCATTTCCCATAGGTTTACATTGTACTGTAAACGCATGGGAAACAGCTGCGGACCCGCAGCAAAATCCGCAGTGTGTGCACATACCCTTAGAGTTTTGGCTCCTAGAGACCACTTAGACGCTCCTAATCAACTCGTTACCTGCATTAAAGACAGCTGTCTTACATTGTCACCTTTATAAAAGACTCGTGTCCACAGACTCGATCACTCAGACTCTAACCTCTTCAACCTGGGAGCAGTGGGTACGTGACCGTAAGTATGTGATTTGCATACATGCGCTCACGTGCCAACTAGATTGGCCGGATACAGTATAGTCTGAACGTGGCGGGAAGTATGCAAATCGCATACTTGTGGTCACGTAACTGCCAGCACCGACAAGTCCTCACAGCGCGCAGTGCACACAATGTGAGGATTCCTGCAGTTACTTCATAACTGCAGACTCGCAGTCGAAGGCCACACAATCCTTTTAATGTCGGTAGACTTGGTGAAAAGGACACTGATTTTCAGACCCATCGACTGTAGCAATGACTGAGTACCAGCAGACAAACATATTGTTTATCCATCCTTTACATTGAATAGAAGCCCAGACTGGATGACATTTAGTAATAGGTCAATGTGCATTCAGCAGACTGGTCAATGGAAGTGCTCAAATTAAGAAATCTTTTGAGTGTTGGAAATGAGATGACCACATACGGTAGGTAATACTTGCATTCATTGCTGAGCCACATCAACCTTACTGAGAACTGGACCTCCATGTAATATTAATATTTTGTCGATTCCATTGAGTTAAATAATTTACTCAATTTAATTTTCAAGCACATTTTTTGTGAGGCTGTTAGAGGTTGCGGCTCTAATAACTGTCACTGTAGAAGAATCTTCCATAGTTAAAGCACGCTGACATACTCTATTTACCGTATTCAATACCTTTTATATTTTATACTCATTATTCAGTACCTTAGCCTCTCTGATAATTGATTTCACTACTTTTACCTTGGAAGGAACTGGGGTAATGTGTGTTCTTTGCTCTGTTTTTTTCCATGATTGAATTATTCAGCAGATTTTAGCTATTTGTAATCTGAGAGCAGCACAACACAATCTAAGAAAAGTGAGCCCGATAATAGGGATGTGTCACTTCATAGGCGGTGCTGTAGTTTCAATACAATCGGTGGTTTATCAGCAGGAGATTATCACTGCCTGACTAGGTCTCATGTGCTTAGCATTCAGGGTAATCTGTATATTATCGCACTGGCAGATTGCTAACATCGTATACTGTACAAAGGAAGCTGACAGGCAGGGATGTGCGTGGGGTTATACACAGTTCAGCATTCTGACCACTACTACATCTGCAACAGAGAAAACAAGGATTCCATCAGAACGAACTACAACAAGCAGTCCAGTAAATGACACATTACTGGAATCTGGGTTTCATGGCCTATATTATGCTCCTGGAATGCAAATCAAAATATGCTGAAATATTCTTTTTAAGGGTGTGTCTACACTGCATTTTATTCCAGTGAGGTTTTTACTTTGTGTATGTGAAAAAAGAAAACCAAAAAACCCCCTGCATTTTACATACCAGTAAAATATATGCACGTTCTGAGCACAAACTGCTTTTTTCCTTGCTTATTTACCCACTTTCTGAGCACAAACTGCTTTTTTCCTTGCTTATTTACCCATTTTCTGAGCACATGCTGCTTTTTTCCTTGCTTATTTACCCATTTTCTGAGCACATGCTGCTTTTTTTTTCCTTGCTTATTTACCCACTTTCTGAGCACATGCTGCTTTTTTTTCCCTTGCTTGTGTACTCACTTTCTGAGCACATGCTGCTTTTTTTCCTTGCTTATTTACCCACTTTCTGAGCACATGCTGCTTTTTTCCTTGCTTATTTACCCACTTTCTGAGCACATGCTGCTTTTTTTTCCTTGCTGATTTACCCACTTTCTGAGCACATGCTGCTTTTTTTTCCTTGCTGATTTACCCACTTTCTGAGCACATGCTGCTTTTTTTTTTCCTTACTTATTTACCCATCAGTGCGTTCTTTCAAATCTGCAGCTTTTTTCACCCATTCGAATGAGTGGCTAAAAATGCAATGAAAGTAAAACTGACTTTAACAAAGTGCATATTGTACACTGCACGTTTCATGACAGCAGATGCATTTTTAGTGCAGAAAAAAAATGCTGCAAAAAAACTCAACATCTGTACATGACCTGAAGCTGCTGAAAGAGTAGGTGTGTGTGCTTTCGGCGTTCACACTGCTCTGCTGCTTACTTGTTTTCTTCAGCACCACTTTCGCCTTCTACCTTACCGCCTCCTATGTGACGTACCCACAAGGTGCACCTCCACCAATAGTGGAGTTTCAGCTGCATCACCATGTCCACCTCCACTTGGACCTCGACCTCCTGGTTCAAGATTTATTTATTTTTTTTTCTTTTATTTCAAGTCAGTGCCCTATCGCCATTTGTAGAGGGGTGCTAGAACCTTCTTCCACTCCCCTCACAACAGAACCCCTTTAAGTACGGTAATTTCCCTATCCACATTTGTTTGCAAGGCAATTGTCATGCTCTTACCCCCATTTTGCTTCATTTTGCAGCACCCTACATCTTACGACCACCATTTTACAGCACAAAATTTCAGCCACCCATTTGAGGGAGAAACTTGAATTGGTGTCTGTGGGGATATTGTTCCCCGTGCTCTATGGGTGAAATTTGAAACCTCTGAAAGGATATTGTGCCCCATGGTCTGGGGGTGAAGTTTGTGAGCTGCTTCTGGAGTGTTTTTTTGTTAATTTACTTCCTATTTTACCGTGATTGCTAGGATGAAATAACCCCTCTGTCATTCACCGATACATATTTGTTTTGCAGGGCAATTGTCCTGCTTTTACCGCCATTTTGCTTCCTTTTGCAGCCCTGTAGCCCGTACGTCAACCATTCTATAGCCATTTTACAGCACTGAAGTACTTGAAATGTGAACCGTGACAGACCGATATGAGTACTGCCTAAAAGTAAGCTACCTAATGTGGGGTGTAAATTTAACTAGATTGCACCATATTTTCATCTAGCGTAATAATTAGGGATGAGCGAATAGCTCCTTATGCGAAAAGTTATAGTGCTTTCCGAATAGCTGCATCGGGAACCCGGATACCTGGAGCGCCCCCGATAATCAGCAGTTTGGTGCCGCAGCTGCATGCGCCAGTCACAACACATGCATGGAGAGCCCGTGTGGTGGGGTTCCCGATGCAGCTATTCGGTAAGCGCTATAGCTTTTCGAATAAGGAGTTATCCGCAGCTATTCGCTCATCCCTAACAATAATGTACCACATTTGGAGTCAGATGCTCATGATTCATTAACAGGTGCACACCACTTATTGAATCCGCCATGTCTGATAACTGAGGTGGGCCTTGTCATAAATCTTACTACACTCGGGGGACTGAAGTTTCTGATGTAAGGAACGCCACAGCTCACCATTAATTGGCCGAGCTCTGGCGTCACGCCCTGCCTTGGCTCAGGTTCATTTTGGCGGAGTTGGTCAAAACGGTCATGAAAACCATAAGTCACAAAATTTATGCTCCACTCCACGTTGTGCAAACATGTTGCGAATTTTCAAAGCAATTGACACCAGAATCTAGAAACCATTAAATGAATTGTGGCCTATTTTTTACAGCGCTTAGAAAACCACCTTGTTACAATATACCTGTTCTGGAGTAAGAACGTGCATTCATTTGTTAAAGCTTTGCTAATATTGGGGCCGATTTCACTATTCGGGTGAATGTGAGATAAGGTACTGTACTTGACAATGGTCATTAAACATTTATACTGGGCTCCTGTGATCCTAAAGTCCTGACTCCTACCAATCTCATAGTGACCTATCCTATGGATAGGGCATCAATCATCTAGTCCTGGAAAACCCCTCTAAATTTACTGGACCAGTCTAAAGAAACACCACATTTATCATCTGGCATGAGCTCTGTGATCAATTTAGTACATCTAGTCTACTTCTAGGCTGTCTAGATTTACAACCGTGTGAGTAAATTTGCCCCTTATGTCACTATGCTCTTCATGTAATCTGAGTTCTGCTTTTTACGAATTTCATCTTATGCCTTATGTGCGCTTGGTCAGTTTTGTTCTCACCACAGCTTGAGGCACAAAATTCTGACTCCTGCAGCTCTACCAGGACTTGCATATACCGTATGTCTCCGAATATACCAGTGCGTATGTTGGATTCCCATTAATGATTACCTCTGTTTGCACACACAGGTCAGGCGTCTTACACAGGACGTTATTCATGATGAATCGCCATGCTAAACATTGGAGCTCTTCCTAATTGGAAATAGTTTAACTTGTACATGATAAAAACCTCACACAGTGATTGATGTCATGAATGGGGAACTATGTGGAAAGGTGCAAAGAGCACTGTGTAGGCAACGCTTGTTCCTCCACATATTACTTGTTTCCGTTCTCCAGAGCGTAGAACAGGTCACGATTTCTAATATGGTTTTCAATGTAGGTCCCCAACCTTTTGCTTCCATCAAATATAACACATGAAGTTTTAGCCCATAGTAATAAAACTTAAAAAAAAAAAACTTAACCACCAGCGATACAATTTTAACTCTTGGTGCCAACTTGAAATAATTTTTTGACACTAGGTTGAAAGATGACAGAAGTTGGAGTTTAACCTATTACTTAATACATTTATCCAGAGGGGTGAAGAAGCCCCATGAAGCTGGTACTAATTGCTCCATATTAGGGAAAAATTCCTTTTTCGACTTTACAAATCACATTCAGACTAATTCAATCTTGAAATTTTGCATGTATTGTTTACTCAATTAACAACAAAACTTATTTGTAGTTTTATGGTTTTTAATGACCTTCGCTTTGGCACGGACTCTTCAGCTAAATTGGTGTTAAACTTCTTAAGGCTCCATTCAGACATCAGTCCTTTTTTTTTAAAGCACACAAAGTGGTTCCAGAGTCATCAGTGTTTCGTCAGTATTTACCATCCGTGTTTCATCAGGGATTTTTACATAAGGATAAATTACTGTATTTTCTGGCGTATAAGACTACTTTTTAACCCTTGAAAATCTTCTCAAAAGTCGGGTATCGTCTTATACGCCAGGTGTCGTCTTATTGGGCAGGTGCAGAGTAATCTGCGGTCGCCGCATATTGTGGGGGGAGCGACCCTAATGACAAGCAGAGGGGGCACCTCACCGGGAAGGTGTAAAGGTACCGTCACATTTAGCGACGCTGCAGCGATCTAGACAACGATCCCGATCGCTGCAGCGTCGCTGGAGAGCTGTCACACAGACAGCTCTCCAGCGACCAACTATGCGAAGTCCCCTGGTAACCAGGGTAAACATCGGGTTACTAAGCGCAGGGCCGCGCTTAGTAACCTGATGTTTACCCTGGTTACCAGTGCTAATGTAAAAAAAAACACTACATACTTACATTCCGGTGTCTGTCCCCCGGCGCTGTGCTTTCCTGCACTGACTGTGAGCGCCGGCTGGCCGTAAAGCACAGCGGTGACGTCACCGCTGTAATCTGCTTTACGGCTGGCCGGCGCTGACAGTGCAGGGAAGCAGAACGCCGAGGGACGCGACAGACACCGGAATGTGAGTATGAAGTGTTTTTTTTTTTTTTTACATTTACACTGGTAACCAGGGTAAACATCGGGTTACTAAGCGCGGCCCTGCGCTTAGTAACCCAATGTTTACCCTGGTTACCAGTGAAGACATCGCTGAATCGGCGTCACACACGCCGATTCAGCGATGTCTGCGGGAGTCCAGCGACGAAATAAAGTTCTGGACTTTCTGCTCCGACCAACGACGTCACAGCAGGATCCAGATCGCTGCGTGTCAAACACAACGATATCGCTATCCAGGACGCTGCTACGTCACGGATCGCTCGTGATATCGTTGTGAAGTTGGTCAGTGTGAAGGTACCTTTAGTGAAGTAGAGGCAGAGAAGGAGATAATAGGATACAAGGGCGAGCCAGATTAGTGAAAGAGGAGTGTTTTTCTAGGCACAGCACCGCTCTCTCTCTCTTATTTGCATAACCCTGGCATCCCAGACGCTGACAGTTTGCTTCACTTACACCTTCCTGGTGAGGCGCTCCCTCACCTCGTCATCGGGACCACTCCCCCCCACTATATACTTCGACAGCAGATTGCTCCGCACCCACCCTATAAGACGACACCCGGCATATAAGACAACCCCCGACTTTTGAGAAGATTTTATATTTTAACTGGAAAAGTTGGGGGTCGTCTTATACGCCCAGTCGTCTTATACGCCGGAAAATATGGTAATTATCTTTTCCTATCCATTGCAATCCTAATTACTAGCTGCCCATTGATGTAATCCATGTGCTGTCCCTGATTCTCGTGGACACATAGACTAGTATTGGTACCTTTTATCCGTGATGCCAGTAAAAATGGTCATATCCCTGTGATTTTTGTACTGTCACATGATCATCAAAAAACACGAACATGTGACCAGCCCCATAGACTTTAATGGCTATGTGCTCTATCCATGGAATATGTACTGTGCGTGAAAGACACACATCAGAATAAGCTTGAAAGGATTTTGAGCTTCTCATTGATTTTTGTTTGGAAAACTTCTATAATGCATTTCCTTTTATTTTATGTAGAAAATGCATCAAGGTAATTCTTGGCAAAATGTACTTCTTGAATCACTTGGAAGTAGAAATCCGTGCCCGATAATCAGAAATGTTTGCATAACAACTGAACATATTGCTCATTGGTTTGTGCAACTGTGACCCTTTGTTGCTACTGTAGACATAATGTAACCCCAACATGCCCCCAATGAAACCGTAACCATAACTCAGCCCTAAGCCCAACTGTAAAGAATGGAAAAAAAATTATAATTTTTATCTAAGGGGGGTAACCCAGAGGGTTTGACTTAATATTTTTTATTTTGATCTCTGTGATAGGATCTATCACAGTGATAAAAAGGAACCAATTGGAAAAATGTCCTATTGTTGCCCGATACCGGCTGGCAGATCTCGGCAGGCACAGTGCGCAAGCGCCCGCCTCTAATATTTTTTCCAGGAAGATGATGCTGGGATATGGAGCAGGAGGGATTGGGGCATGGCAGGAGTACCGCAGGGTCTCGGGGTCATCATTTCGCTCTCTTCTGACATGTACAGTACAGACCAAAAGTTTGGACACACCTTCTCATTTAAAGATTTTTCTGTATTTTCAGGACTATGAAAATTGTAAATTCACACTTAAGGCATCAAAACTATGAATTAGCACATGTGGAATTATATACTTAACAAAAAAGTGTAAAACAACTGAAAATATGTCTTCTGTTCTAGGTTCTTCAAAGTAGCCACCTTTTGCTTTGATGACTGTTGTGCACACTCTTGACATTCTCTTGATGAGCTTCAAGAGGTAGTCACCGGAAATGGTTGTCACTTCACAGGTGTGCCCTGTCGGGTTTAATAAGTGGGATTTCTTGCCTTATAAATGGGGTTGGGGCCATCAGTCGTGTTGTGCAGAGGTCTGGTGGATACACAGCTGATAGTCCTACTGAATAGACTGTTAGCTGCTTTTTGATTGCCATAATACAAATTCTAAGTAAAGAAAAATGAGTGGTCATCATTACTTTAAGAAACGAAGGTCAGTCAGTCCGAAAAATTGGGAAAACTTTGAAAGTGTCCCCAAGTGCAGTTGCAAAAACCATCAAGCGCTACAAAGAAACTGGCTCACATGAGGACCGCCCCAGGAAAGGAAAACCAAGAGTCACCTCTGCTTCTGAGGATAAGTTTATCCGAGTCACCAGCCTCAGAAATCGCAGGTTAACAGAAGCTCAGATTAGAGACCAGGTCAATGCCACACTAGCAGCAGACACATCTCTACAACAAATGTTAAGAGGAGACTTTGTGCAGCAGGCCTTCATGGTAAAATAGCTGGTAGGAAACCACTGCTAAGGACAGGCAACAAGCAGAAGAGATTTTTTTTGGCTAAAGAACACAAGGAATGGACATTAGACCAGTGGAAATCTGTGCCTTGGTCTGATGAGTCCAAATTTGAGATCTTTGGTTCCAACCACCGTGTCTTTGTGCGATGCAGAAAAGGTGAACGGATGGACTCTACATGCCTGGTTCCAACCGTGAATCATGGAGGAGGAGGTGTAATGGTGTGTGGGTGCTTTGCTGGTAACACTGTTAGGGATTTATTCAAAAATGAAAGCATACTGAACCAGCATGGGTACCACAGTCTCTTGCAGCGGCATGCTATTCCATCCGGTTTGCGTTTAGTTGGGCCATCATTTATTTTTCAACAGGACAATGACCCCAAACACACCTCCAGGCTGTGTAAGGGCTATTTGACCAAGAAGGAGAGTGATGAGGTGCTACGCCAGATAACCTGGCCTCCACAGTCACCAGACCTGAACCCAATCGAGATGGTTTGGGGCGAGCTGGACCGCAGAGTGAAGGCAAAAGGGCCAACAAGTGCTAAGCATCTCTGGGAACTCCTTCAAGATTGTTGGAAGACCATTTCCGGTGACGACCTCTTGAAGCTCATCAAGAGAATGCCAAGAGTGTGCAAAGCAGTCATCAAAGCAAAAGGTGGCTACTTTGAAGAACCTAGAATATAAGACATATTTTCAGTTGTTTCACACTTTTTTGTTTAGTACATAATTCCACATGTGTTAATTCATAGTTTTAATGCCTTCAGTGTGAATGTACAATTTTCATAGTCATTAAAATACAGAAAACTCTTTAAATGAGAAGGTGTGTCCAAACTTTTGGTCTGTACTGTATATCATGTCATAAAAGGGAGAGTAATCATTGAAGCAGCCGGCACTTTTTTTTTGTGATCACCATTATTCACTGGATAACGGCAGTCACGTGATCGAACACCGGAAAATCCAGCCTTGATCATGTTCTCTGGATCATGTTCCCATGGCAGCCGAGACCCCGGAGATTTTCCTACTCTGGGGGGCACTACAGCCTTATTCCCGATCGCTGTTTTAAAACTGCAATGACAATGGTGTGTTGGCGAACGCTAATGGATTAAAAGGTCATTTTCTGACACCATTTCCTTTTTATTGCAAGGATGATTATTATCTTGACACTATCATTATATCTACTACTATCATATATATATATATATTTTTTTTATCATGGCATGTTTCCAGAATCACAACCTATCACCACAGTATCTGATTTATCTTATGGAACCCTCACCAATCGCATGAATGGAGGTCCTGTGTTTCCTTTTAGAATGAGGAAAAGGGTGAAACTCGGTCAAAGGAGCACCGAAAGGAAACTCTGACACCAGAAAGGGGTTAAGCCACAGTGCGTTTCAACGGAAGTACCATACATACCATCCATAGTGTGTTAAACTTACTGGGATAGACATGTGCAGCAGTGGTACCCACAGCGATCAGCCACCCAGGGTTGTGGAGTCGGTAAGCTTACCTCTAATTCCTCAATATCCCTGACTCCGACTCCACAGCACTGCCTCCCTATTGATCATGTACATAAAGTGCAGCACAGATTCATCTCCACTAAAAGCCGAGATTCTTAGATCAGGAGCAGAACAGACATTTATATATTTATATTTATTTCATAACTTTCCCAAATTCTTATGAAAATATTCACAGCAAAACTGCATTGTACTACTGTACACAATTTATTACACATTTTAGGAAGTCGGTCCATTTGATACCTACTCCCGACTCCACCAAAATGGACTCCGAATCTACAACTCTGACTCCAGAGCCCTGCAGCCTTCCATACACTGTGAGGTCAGATCCACTCCTGTGTCTGAAGAGAATTACGGTATGTTTTCACATCGTGGCTAGTAGAAGGATTGGTTAATAATTAAGAGATCTGGTTCTAGGTATCTGGCGTAGGTCCTGTTACAGGAATGTAAAATCTTTTGGTCTCTCGGATTCTTGATGTTGTTTCTACGTGTCCAAAAAAGACCATTGCATGTAAATGATTGCTGGGTGCTTAAATAGCAAAATGTAGCATTTAATACATTTTAGAATTAAAGAACTATCGTGGGCTCTCAAAGCATTGTTTGCCGGATCATACTTATAGCTGATCATTTCCCAGTTCCTTTTTTATATGCAGAGTTGTCAGGTTATGGCCTCAGACAAAAACCAACTTGTGACTTAGGCCCTGATTAAACTGTGTATTCAAGTCTGAACACATTGCAAATTCCGCTCTGCAGGAATTGGAGCTGAAATGGCCAGGTACATGCCAGGAATGTGCGGCTGCAATCCACCATTTATTGTGCCCAGTAACAATTCTGTATGTAACATCTGCAAATGAGCTCTTTGCTGGACTACGGCAAACATAGGAGTTGGAAAAATGTTTCACTTCTACTGTTTTCTGTACAAATATATGTTTAACAATGAAGAAGTAATTTGCCTTTGACTATAGCCCTGATTATCTGACCCTTAGGCTATCAATACAGTGTAAATTACATTACAACTGCGTCACATCCGAGGAAACAAATCACTACATTTGAATGTTCATTATGATTGCAACCATCGATTATGTGACCTAAATAAATTACCCTTATTGTATTGCCATTATATCCACAACAGTACTTGGAGTGGTAACCTCATTATGGAGAACATGCAGTGATGGGTGTTATTATATTTTTCTTTTTGCACGCTTATAAAACTTAATATAAGCTTTATATAATATAAGCTTTATAACAAGTGACAGCAAAAAGTACAGCCAAGAGGCAACGAAGAGTGGTGGTGGTGGGAGACTCACTACTGAGAGGCACAGAAGCAGCCATCTGCAGACCGGACATAACTGCAAGAGAAGTATGCTGCCTTCCAGGTGCGATGATCAAGGATGTGACCGATAGGATACCAAAGCTCTTCAACTCCAAGGACGTCCACCCATTTCTTCTGATACATGTTGGCACCAATGACACGGCAAGGAAGGACCTACCGACAATCTGCAAAGACTTTGAAGAGTTGGGGAAGAAAGTAAAGGAACTGCATGCACAGGTAGTTTTTTCTTCTATCCTTCCAGTAGACGGGCATGGCACCAGGAGATGGAACAGGATCCTTGATGCAAACAACTGGCTAAGACGATGGTGCAGACAACAAGGATTCGGATTCCTGGACCACGGTGTGAATTACTTGTACGATGGACTCCTCGCCAGAGACGGACTACACCTCAACAAACCTGGGAAACACACATTCGCCAGAAGACTCGCTACACTCATCAGGAGGGCGTTAAACTAGAAGAAGAGGGGACGGGAAGAAAAACATTAGACTTGAACAAAGAAGATCCAGGAAAACATACTCAGAAGGGAGGTAAGAACATTTCTAAAACAATCCACAGCGAGGAGATTGGAACAAAACAAAATCCTCTAAACTGCATGCTCGCAAACGCCAGAAGCCTGACAAACAAGATGGAAGAACTAGAAGCAGAAATATCTACAGGTAACTTTGACATAGTGGGAATAACCGAGACATGGTTAGATGAAAGCTATGACTGGGCAGTTAACTTACAGGGTTACAGTCTGTTTAGAAAGGATCGTAAAAATCGGAGAGGAGGAGGGGTTTGTCTCTATGTAAAGTCTTGTCTAAAGTCCACTTTAAGGGAGGATATTAGTGAAGGAAATGAGGATGTCGAGTCCATATGGGTCGAAATTCATGGAGGGAAAAATGGTAACAAAATTCTCCTTGGGGTCTGTTACAAACCCCCAAATATAACAGAAACCATGGAAAGTCTACTTTTAAAGCAGATAGATGAAGCTGCAACCCATAGTGAGGTCCTGGTTATGGGGGACTTTAACTACCCGGATATTAACTGGGAAACAGAAACCTGTGAAACCCATAAAGGCAACAGGTTTCTGCTAATAACCAAGAAAAATTATCTTTCACAATTGGTGCAGAATCCAACCAGAGGAGCAGCACTTTTAGACCTAATACTATCTAATAGACCTGACAGAATAACAAATCTGCAGGTGGTCGGGCATCTAGGAAATAGCGACCACAATATTGTACAGTTTCACCTGTCTTTCACTAGGGGGACTTGTCAGGGAGTCACAAAAACACTGAACTTTAGGAAGGCAAAGTTTGACCAGCTTAGAGATGCCCTTAATCTGGTAGACTGGGACAATATCCTCAGAAATAAGAATACAGATAATAAATGGGAAATGTTTAAGAACATCCTAAATAGGCAGTGTAAGCGGTTTATACCTTGTGGGAATAAAAGGACTAGAAATAGGAAAAACCCAATGTGGCTAAACAAAGAAGTAAGACAGGCAATTAACAGTAAAAAGAAAGCATTTGCACTACTAAAGCAGGATGGCACCATTGAAGCTCTAAAAAACTATAGGGAGAAAAATACTTTATCTAAAAAACTAATTAAAGCTGCCAAAAAGGAAACAGAGAAGCACATTGCTAAGGAGAGTAAAACTAATCCCAAACTGTTCTTCAACTATATCAATAGTAAAAGAATACAAACTGAAAATGTAGGCCCCTTAAAAAATAGTGAGGAAAGAATGGTTGTAGATGACGAGGAAAAAGCTAACATATTAAACACCTTCTTCTCCACGGTATTCACGGTGGAAAATGAAATGCTAGGTGAAATCCCAAGAAACAATGAAAACCCTATATTAAGGGTCACCAATCTAACCCAAGAAGAGGTGCGAAACCGGCTAAATAAGATTAAAATAGATAAATCTCCGGGTCCGGATGGCATACACCCACGAGTACTAAGAGAACTAAGTAATGTAATAGATAAACCATTATTTCTTATTTTTAGGGACTCTATAGCGACAGGGTCTGTTCCGCAGGATTGGCGCATAGCAAATGTGGTGCCAATATTCAAAAAGGGCTCTAAAAGTGAACCTGGAAATTATAGGCCAGTAAGTCTAACCTCTATTGTTGGTAAAATATTTGAAGGGTTTCTGAGGGATGTTATTCTGGATTATCTCAATGAGAATAACTGTTTAACTCCATATCAGCATGGGTTTATGAGAAATCGCTCCTGTCAAACCAATCTAATCAGTTTTTATGAAGAGGTAAGCTATAGGCTGGACCACGGTGAGTCATTGGACGTGGTATATCTCGATTTTTCCAAAGCGTTTGATACCGTGCCGCACAAGAGGTTGGTACACAAAATGAGAATGCTTGGTCTGGGGGAAATTGTGTGTAAATGGGATAGTAACTGGCTTAGTGATAGAAAGCAGAGGGTGGTTATAAATGGTATAGTCTCTAACTGGGTCGCTGTGACCAGTGGGGTACCGCAGGGGTCAGTATTGGGACCTGTTCTCTTCAACATATTCATTAATGATCTGGTAGAAGGTTTACACAGTAAAATATCGATATTTGCAGATGATACAAAACTATGTAAAGCAGTTAATACAAGAGAAGATAGTATTCTGCTACAGATGGATCTGGATAAGTTGGAAACTTGGGCTGAAAGGTGGCAGATGAGGTTTAACAATGATAAATGTAAGGTTATACACATGGGAAGAAGGAATCAATGTCACCATTACACACTGAATGGGAAACCACTGGGTAAATCTGACAGGGAGAAGGACTTGGGGATCCTAGTTAATGATAAACTTACCTGGAGCAGCCAGTGCCAGGCAGCAGCTGCCAAGGCAAACAGGATCATGGGGTGCATTAAAAGAGGTCTGGATACACATGATGAGAGCATTATACTGCCTCTGTACAAATCCCTAGTTAGACCGCACATGGAGTACTGTGTCCAGTTTTGGGCACCGGTGCTCAGGAAGGATATAATGGAACTAGAGCGAGTACAAAGGAGGGCAACAAAATTAATAAAGGGGATGGGAGAACTACAATACCCAGATAGATTAGCGAAATTAGGATTATTTAGTCTAGAAAAAAGACGACTGAGGGGCGATCTAATAACCATGTATAAGTATATAAGGGGACAATACAAATATCTCGCTGAGGATCTGTTTATACCAAGGAAGGTGACGGGCACAAGGGGGCATTCTTTGCGTCTGGAGGAGAGAAGGTTTTTCCACCAACATAGAAGAGGATTCTTTACTGTTAGGGCAGTGAGAATCTGGAATTGCTTGCCTGAGGAGGTGGTGATGGCGAACTCAGTCGAGGGGTTCAAGAGAGGCCTGGATGTCTTCCTGGAGCAGAACAATATTGTATCATACAATTAGGTTCTGTAGAAGGACGTAGATCTGGGGATTTATTATGATGGAATATAGGCTGAACTGGATGGACAAATGTCTTTTTTCGGCCTTACTATGTTACTATGTTACTAATATGCAACTGAAGATGGTCAAACACCTTAGATGGCTACTGGCTGAATATTTGCTTGGCCAACAGTTGTTCCTCCCAACTCTTTCATACACATGCGCTTTCGCCTCAACCGAGCATGCGTGTGTTCTGAAATTGATGAAAAAAAATGAGATGCTGAAAGACACCATTGGTAGCAGCACATCTTATAGAGCAGTGATGGCGAACCTTTTAAAGTCCGAGTGCCCAAACTGCAATCTTAGCAAAGTGCTAACACGGCAATTTAACCGGAATACTGAGGTTTTAGATTAGAAAAACAACTCCTACATTAGTGCCAGCGTCTATACTCTAGAATAACAAAGAATGATGACCCCCATCACAGTGTGATTTTTTTTTTTTCCAAAGGTAATCCCCACACAGCTCTCCATACAGTATAAGGTGCACAAAATGTCCCCATGCGTACAATGGTTCCACATAGTCCTCCATACAGTGTAATGGGCCTCACATAGTGCTCTATGCAGTATAACGGGGCCCTGCATTGCCTTCCATACAGTATTATGGCCCCACATGATGCTCCATGCTGTATAATGGCCCTATATAGCGCTCCATACTGTATAATGGCCTCACATGATGCTTCTACTGTATAATGGCCCCACATGATTCTGCATACTGTATAATGGCCACACATGCTGCATACTGTATAATGGCCCCATGTGATGCTGCATACACTATAATGGCCCTACGTGATGCTGTGTACTGTATAATGGCCCCACGTGATGCTGCATACAGTATAAAGGCCTGTCATAAAAAAAAAAAAATACTCGCCACTGCCCGTTCCAACACTGATCTGGTCTCTTTATATCAGTCCTATCTGTGGGCACATGCACCATCCCTGTCCTCAGCATGTGTGCAGACAGTTGGACCAGCGCGCGGCCTGATAGGAGAGACAGGGGCAGAGGAGAGTGGTGCCGGCGCTAGTGATGAGGGAGATTATGAGCGGGCTGAGGAGAGTGGTGGTGGCGCTAGTTTTGAGGAGATGGCACGCATGCTCACCAGGAGGGCTTTGCTTGCCCCCTCTGGCGTGCGTGCCATAGGTTCGCCACCACTGTTATAGGGGTTGTCCTGGTTTGGCTCAACAGTCTCCAGTCAATCTATGTGACTACTGACTTGTGAACCCTCACAGCGCCCATTGTCGCGATTCTTCACTGCCGGTGGCAGGCAGACAGGCAATCCTTTGACCTCAAGTGCTAGTGCTTCTCACAAAATTAGAATATCATCAAAAAGTTACTGTATTTCAGTTCTTTAGTACAAAAAGTGAAACTCGTATTATAGAGTCATTACAAACGGAGTGATCTATTTCAAGTGTTTATTTCTGTTAATGTTGATGATTATGGCTTACAGCCAATGAAAACCCAAGTCATTATCTCGGTAAATTAGAAGAATTAACAAAAAACACCTGCAAAGGCTTCCTAAGTGTTTAAAAAGGTCCCTTAGTCTGTTTCAGCAGGCTTCACAATCATGGGGAAGACTGCAGACTTGACAGATGTCCAGAAGGCAGTCACTGACACACTCTACAAGGAGAGTAAGCCACAAAAGGTCATTGCTAAAGAAGCTTGCTGTTCAGAGTGCTGTATCCAAGAATATTAATGGAAAGTTGAGTGGAAGGAAGAAGCGTGATAGAAAAAGGTGCACAGGATAACCACAGCCTTGAAAGGATTGTTAAGAAAAGGCCATTCAAAAATTTTGAGGAGATTCACAAGGAGTGGACTACCACCACACACAGATGTATCCAGGACATGGGCTACAAGTGTCGCATTCCTTGTGTCAAGCCACTCATGACCAATAGACGACACCAGAAGCGACTTACCTGGGCCAAGGAGAAAAAGAACTGGACTGTTGCTCAATGGTCCAAGGTGTTGTTTTAAGATGAAATTAAAATATTGCATTTCATTTGGAAATCAAGGTCCCAGAGTCTGGAGGAAGCCATAATCAGAAATAAACACTTGAAATAGATCACTCTATTTATAATGACTCTATATAACATATGAGTTCCACTTTTTGTATTGGAGAACTGAAATAAATTGGCCTTTTGATGATATTCTAATTTTGTGAGAAGCACCTGTATGTGATAATAATGCTACCGGCCACATTCTGACTAGATGTGCGCAGCCTCACTCAAGTCTTGTCGGAATGTGGCTTGGAGTATGCATGTCACATACTTGCAGTCACTTGATCACTTGCTCCTGGCACTGGAGAATCTTGATATTGGGCTCAGCGAGGATTCACAAGTCTGCAGTCACATAAATTGACTGCAGACCTTTGTGCCATACCTGGACAACTCCTATAGGTAAGACCAAAGGACGCCTTCTTTCTTTGACATTTGCTATGAAAGAAGAGGTGACGCTCTCATACACATTACAGGATTGGCAGATGTTATCTTATGCAGGTACCTTTTTTTTTTTTTTTTTATATATATATATATATAGTGATCTGAAGACTGCTCCCATAATTCATTATTTAGATATTTAATTTGAACGGATCAGTCTTAATCAAAATTTGTTAATATGCCTGTTTACCCTAGTGTATGTACACATGTTGCATTCCTCCCATGGAAAAAAATGTTTTACTGTGCCAGCAAAGTGAATGAGCTATCTGAAATTTCCTTGCAGATTTGAAGCAGTTTCATATTTGCAGCATGTTAATTCTCTCAGCGCTTTTGCAGCGTTGATTACCCATTGAAATGAATGGAGGAACAAATAAAAAACAAAACTGCATTAAAGGCGCAACGTAAAAACGCATATTTTACACACAGCTTTTCCTGCAAATACGGAGCGTGTGCACATAATCCTAAGGATGTGTTTGCACGGGTCTGCAGGAAACTTTCCATCCCGATTTTTCTGAATGCGAAATCTAGTGCATGTCACAGACCATGCCAGCACTGATGTTTCCCATGCTATTGTGTACTTACACTTTCTCTCTACCTAGCTGCCCCTATCTATTAGGGTATGTGCACACGTCAGGATTTCTTGCAGAAATTTTCCTGACAAAAACTGGACATTTCTGCCAGAAATCCGCATGCGTTTTTACAGCGATTTTGACACGTTTTTGTGTGCGTTTTTCCCAAATGCATAGAATTGCGGGAAAAACGCAGAAAATCCGCAAAAATAATGAACATGCTCATTTTTTTACCGCGATGCGTTTTTTTCGCGGAAAAAAACGCATCCATGTGCACAAAACATGCAGAATGCATTCTAAATGATAGAATGCATAATGTATGCGTTTTTAATGAGTTTTTATAGCGTTTTTAGCGCAAAAAACGCGAAAAAACCTGTACGTGTGCACATAGCCTCAATCATTCTTCCCTCACTTTACCTTCCTGCTTCTTGTTCTCACACTTGCTCATGCACACCTGATTACTGATTAACCCTCATAAAGGAATTGGAGAATTTGCAATAAATGAAAGCCATTTGTAATCCTATATGCTGTGAATTCCCGGCTGTTGGGATATTTGAGCTTTTAATTCGTGTTAATCCTGCATCTGGAAGCGTTCCTTTCTGGCCTGATAACACAGTAATATGTTAATTTTTATGCCTTAACCACCAAATCGTAGAGTTACGAAGCATAATAATGATGCATTGCCTCTCATCTGGTTGTAAGGTGTCGTTTTGTTGTTGCTGGCGTTGTTTGGAATATTATATGTATGTAGTGTTTGTAATCCTCATCGTTCAACAGGTCAAACACTAATTATTACCACAGTGAGGAATAGATAAATGGAATCAATGGGAATCTGTCACCTCCCCAAAATATTTTTTTTCCCTGTAGATATAGTGGTAGTCTGCAGATATAGTGGTAGTCTGCAGATAAAATGTCATTAAAGGGAACCTGTCACCTGAATTTGGCGGGACCGTTTTTTGGTCATATGGGCGGAGTTTTCGGGTGTTTGATTCACCCTTTCCTTACCCGCTGGCTGCATGCTGGCCGCAATATTGGATTGAAGTTCATTCTCTGTCCTCCGTAGTACACGCCTGCACAAGGCAATCTTGTCTTGCGCATGCGCAATATGCTTTGCCCAACTGCGGGCAAAGCCGAAAAACATTAGTGCGCATGCGCCGGTGCACTATGTCCCGGAACACAGCGAAATACTTCCGGGACATAGTGCGCCGGCACATGTGCACTAATGCTATTCGGCTTTGCCCGCAGTTGGGCAAAGCATACTGCGCGTGCGCAAGGCGTGTACTACGGAGGACAGAGAATGAACTTCAATCCAATATTGCGGCCAGCATGCAGCCAGAGGGTAAGGAAAGGGTGAATCAAACACTCAAACTCCGCCCATATGACCGAAAACCGGTCCCACCAAATTCAAGTGACAGGTTCCCTTTAAAGGGACTCTGTCACCTGAATTTGGCGGGACTGGTTTTGGGTCATATGGGCGGAGTTTTCGGGTCTTTGATTCACCCTTTCCTTACCCGCTGGCTGCATGCTGGCTGCAATATTGGATTGAAGTTCATTCTCTGTCCTCCATAGTACACGCCTGCGGAAAGCAATCTTGCCTTGTGCAGGCGTGTACTATTGAGGACAGAGAATGAACTTCAATCCAATATTGCAGCCAGCATGCAGCCAGCGGGTAAGGAAAGGGTGAATCAAACACCTGAAAACTCTGCCCATATGACCCAAAACCAGTCCCGCCAAATTCAGGTGACAGGTTCCCTTTAAAATCATGTATGGCAGGGTTACTAAGGCAGCGGCTACAGGGAGAACTTTACTTTTATTCTCCCAGCAGCCACTTGCTTCCAATCATTGGGGCGGTTCAGGGCACTATGCAGTGAGCTATGCTCTAATTGCTCTCTTGATTGACAGCCTGCTCTACAGCTTGTGTGTGACTGTAATAATCCTCTTCACCATCCCAATGACTGGAGACGAGTGGCTGCAGTGAGAAGATAACTTCATTTTCCCTTGGTCTGTTTTATTGAGCCCATCAGACCTGATTTTAAAAGCTATTTACTTTCAGATTAGTACTATACAGTGGTGCTTGAAAGTTTGTGAACCCCTTGGCATGGCCAAGTCAAAGTCCTGGCTTTAATCCTATACAAATATTGTGGAAGGGTTTGAAATGAGCAGTTTATGGGAGAAAACCCACTAACTATAATATATTTGAAGATTTTTTTTTAAAGGCAGAAAAGGGCTAAAACTGATCCTAGCCGATATGCAGGACTAAGCTAGCTGCGTTATGCGACAATTCCATTTTGGACATGATTCCATTTGACTGTTCCCAAAAAAACAAACAAAAAAAAACCCATAATGTCCAAAAGACAGCATTGGCTAGCGAAGACGAACCTGAACAAATACCTGTACTTCCAGCTTCATAAATGATGTTGCATTAATGTTTTATTATTGCCCTGGGACAAAGTTCTTCTTTTCCTGGACTGTTCCTGTACATTCAGCCCCTTCTTGTGCCGTCCAAAATGGAGAGAGGTGGCTCTCTAGTCACATCTGTGACATTTTGTAAAATTGCAACGCACGCTTGCTTTGGGATATGCTACATATGTAAGAGATAGGAACTCTCTGCTGTCATTGATTTTGGGTATAAACATTTATTTTGAGCAATTGAGGTATCAAAGACTTTCCTTTTTTGTGGGGGAAGGGAACAGTCTTCTTTAAAGCACTATTGCTTGGCTTTCAGTGGCTAGTCCACACTTGTTTCCCTGTGAGAAGTGTTTGCCATTAATCATGAATGCCTGGTGTTCCTGACCTTTTCACATTTTGTTTCTATATCTTTAGAATGCTAATGCCTTTAAGCCAGTTTTGTAGCTTTTGCAAAATGACCGGATAGTAAAGAAAATGTATGCTTTTTTTCCCATTTTCTAATTTCACTAATGTCTCCAGAATGTTTTATAAAGAAAAATGTACTTACCGTAGTTGTATTGACAGAAGGTTTTATATTACTATTTGATGCTGTGCACAAAGGACGTGATTGCAATACAGGAGCCGATAAGTTAGTCATTGATGGCGCCATCCTTTGCAGTAAGTGGGGAAACTGACCTTTTATGATGCATTTGCATCTGTTGCAGCTGAGCTTTAAGAAGTTAAATCCTCTATCTAATAGTCTATTTAATAGTCTCTGGGAGTCTGATTACTACAATATTATTAATATATTTATGATATATAGCACCATTGATTCCATGGTGCTGTACATGAGAAGGGGTTGCATACAAATTAGATCACTTAGAGTAAACAAACTAACAATGACGAACTGATACAGATGGGCGAGGACCCTTCCCTTGCGGGCTTACATTCTACAGTGTGGTGTGGAAGGAGACAGTAGATTGGGAGGTTGCAGCAGCTCCGGTATTGGTGAGGCGGTAGCCCCGGTAGTGGTGAGGAGGCAGCAAGGTCAGTGCAGGCTGTAGGCTTTCCTGAAGAGATGGGTTTTCAGGTTCTATCTGAAGGATCCAAATATAATTGCTAGTGGGATGTGTTGGGGCACAGAATTCCAGAGGATGGGGGATATTCGGGAGAAGTCTTGGAGGCGATTAGGTGAGGAGCGAATAAGTGTGGTGGAGAGAAGGCGGTCTTGGGAGGATTACGTGAGGGAAGATATCGGGAGATTGGTTCAGAGGTACATGGAGGAGACAGGTTGTGGAAGACTTTGTAGGTCAGTATTAGTAATTTGAACTGGATACGCTAAGGGAATTGGAGCCAGTGAAGAGATTTGCAGAGGGGAGAAGCAGAGGAATAGCGAGGAGAGAGATGAATTAGTCGGGCAGCAGAGTTAAGGATGGACTGGAGAGGTGGGAGAGTGTTAGCAGGGAGGCCACAGAAAAGGATGTTGCAGTAGTTGCGGCAGGAGATGATGAGCGCATGCACAAGCATTTTAGTAGATTGAGGGTTGAGGAAAGGACTGATCCAGGAAATATTTTTGAGCTGGAGGCGACAGGAGGTTGAAAAAGCTTGGATGTGCGGTTTGAAGGACAGGGATACTCCGAGGCAGTGGACTTCCGGTATGGGGGAAAGCATGATGTCATTTATTGTAATAGATAGATTAGGTAAGGAATATCTGTGAGATGGAGGAAAGATGAGGAGTTCAGATTTGTCCACATTGAGTTTGAGGAAGCGAGAGGAGAAGGGGGATATGGCTGATGGACACTCCGGGATTCTGCATAGCAGAGAGGTGACTTCTGGGCCAGAGAGGTAAATCTGAGTGTCATCAGCATAACGGTGGTACTGGAATCCATGGGACTTTATGAGATGTCCCAGGCCAAGTATAGATTCAGAAGAGGTAGGGGTCCTGGAACAGAGCCTTGGGGGACTCCAACAGAGAGAGGGTGGGATGAAGAGGTAGTGTGAGTGAGAGATTCTGAATGTGTGGTTGGAAAGGTATGAGGAGATCCAGGAAAGGGCAGGTCTTTGACAAAGGAAGAGAGGATCTGTAGTAGGAGGCATTGGTCAACTGTGTCGAAAGCAGAAGACAGGTCTAGAAGGAGGAGTATAGAGTATTGGCTGTTGGCTACAATATCCACTTGGCTTTCTCCCTCTGTCCCATAGACAAAAAGGAAAATGATGGGGCGATGCTAAACTTTGGGCACCCTGCATCGTTAATGCCTAATAGCACCCCCTTTGTAAGTATCACAGCTTGTAAATGCTTTTTGTGTCCATCCAAGAGTATTTCAATTCTTGTTTGAGGACTTTTCATCCATTCTTCCTTCGAAAATTCTTGTAGTCTGTGAGATTTCTGAGTCGTCTTGCATGTACTGCTATTTTGACATCTAGCCACAGATTTTCAATTGTATTCACATGAAGGGACTTTAAGAGCCATTGATAAACCTTTCAGCTTGCGCCTTTTAAGGTAGTCTATTGTGGATTTTGATGTGTGTTTTAATATCATTATCCATTTGTAGAAGCCATCCCCTTTTTAACTTCAGCTTTTTTTTTTTTTTTTTTACAGATGGTGTTATGTTTGCAACAAGAATTTGTTGATATTTCTTTGAATACATTCTTCCCTTTACCTGTGAAATGTTCCCTGTGTCATTGGCTGCAACACAACCCCAAAGCATGATTGATCCACACCCGCATGCTTAGAGAGTTTCATCTTCAACTTGCTTTTACATGCCACTGTACTCAAACAGAAGCGTCTGATGGATGCAATACAGTGGCATAGATTATAGATAGATAGATTTTGTAAGATTGCTGCCGGATGAGTCCTGGAGGGGAGATATGTATCATCGCTGCTTTTAGCTGCGGTGATGTGAGTTCGGAAGTATGCTCCAGCACGTATAGTGCTGAGAGAGTTATTTGAGCCCTTCCAGGGCCGGGTTATACGAGCGCTCATAAGAGATGGGTGGGAATGACCGCTCACATATTCCTACCCCAGGGGTGTGGTTTGTCTATTAAAATGGAGGCCAATTGCTTCATTCAGGGTCTGTGGCAGGAGGTGTGGAGACTTCCCATGTGTGTGTGCGCTAAAGACACTGACCATAGTGGGCGGACCCTCATTATTATATGGACTGTTTATTTTTCCTGTTTGCTTTTCACCTTGTACCAGAAAAGGCAATTCGTTTGTTTTGAGTATCCAGAGCAGCTTATTCAATGTTAATAAACTTGTTTGGACATTTCCACAATACCGCTTCCTGTGCCTACCTCAACCGCAGCTGAGTAAGTACAGATTCCTAATATATATATATATATATATATATATATATATATATATATATATATATATATATATATATATATATATATATATATATATATATATATACTAGATTGTGGCCCGATTCTAACGCATCGGGTATTCTAGAATGTGCATGTCCCCGTAGTATATGGACAATGATGATTCCAGAATTCGCGGCAACCTTTATGACATCATTGTCGCCATGGCAACCATTATGACATCTACGTCGATACTGTGCCCGTCGCTGAATCAGAGACGCGGGATGTCTACGTCCTTTATGACATCATCGTCGCTGTGCCCGTTGCTGATTGGTCGAGGCCTGGCGGCCTTGACCAATCAGAGACGCGGGATTTCCAAGACAGACAGACAGACAGACAGACAGACGGACGGAAAAACCCTTAGGCAATTATATATATAGATACTAGATTGTGGCCCGATTCTAACGCATCGGGTATTCTAGAATATGCATGTCCCCGTAGTATATGGACAATGATGATTCCAGAATTTGCGGCAGACTGTGCCCGTCGCTGATTGGTCGAGGCAACCTTTATGACATCATCGTCGCCATGGCAACCATTATGACATCTACGTCGATACTGTGCCCGTCGCTGAATCAGAAACGTGGGATTTCTACGTCCTTTATGACATCATCGTCGCTGTGCCCGTTGCTGATTGGTCGAGGTCTGGCGACCTCCACCAATCAGAGACGCGGGATGTCTACGTCCTTTATGACATCATCGTCGCTGTGCCCGTTGCTGATTGGTCGAGGCCTGGTGGCCTCGACCAATCAGAGACGCAGGATGTCTACGTCCTTTATGACATCATCGTCGCTGTGCCGGTCGCTGACTAGATTGTGGCCCGATTCTAACGCATCGGGTATTCTAGAATATGCATGTCCCTGTAGTATATGGACAATGATGATTCCAGAATTCGCGGCAGATTGTGCCCGTCGCTGAATCAGAAATGCGGGATTTCCAAGACAGACAGACAGACGGAAAAACCCTTAGACAATTATATATATATATATATATATATATATATATATATATATATATATATATATATATATATATATATATATATATATATATATTTTTTTTTTTTTAATTCGTTTATTAGTAACAAAATCAATTGTTACATACAATGTACAGTTAGATTGAGAAACACAGCATGTAGCATATAAAGTGTACACATTAAACATGTAATAAAAGGTACTTCAATCCACAGTCCGTGTTATCTTGTATTTGTTGCGAATAACAACTTCATAGTAACACATGTATTACATAGGTAAGAAAAAACAAAAAACCTAAGACTCTTAAATTAAGTCTATGTCTACTCTAGTTGCTAACTAATACGCCGCGTAACCTCGTGCCTATCCCTCCATGCAATGTCCCCGGCCACCACCAAAGAAGAAACCACCCTGATATCTCTAAAGGGTAAGATGGGAAGAATTCCATCGACCCCATATCTTGTCAAATTTTCCCGGACAGCCTCTGTTCTGATATAGCATGCGTTCAAAAGGGATGACTGAGTTAACCAAGTCAATCCAGGCTCTTCTAGATGGACAGAAGCTTCCCATCCATCTCCGCGCCAATACCTTACGCGCCATAAAGAGCGCCTCTCGCAAAAATATACCAGTGTAGTGATCCCAAGTCTCCTCCTCCCACACTCCAAATATGCAAATTAACGGGTCAAGGGGAACAGGTATCAGCAGCAATGATGTTAATAGTATTGTCACTTCCTTCCAATATTGAAGAATTATAGGACATCCCCATATCATATGTACAAAGTCTGCATCTGACGAGTGACACCGCATACATTCTGATGTTTGGAATCGACCCATTTTAAAAAGACGTATCGGGGTTAGGTATGCTTGATGTATTATATACAGTTGAGTCATCCTATTATTAACTGACGGGGATACTTTAACCGGAGATTCAAGGATATCCTCCCAATCCTCCCCCTGCATATTGGAAAGCAGTACCCCCCATTTCTCTCTAATGGAGTTGACAGTGGCTGCGGCTCCCGAAGATAGCATATAGGTGTATAAGGAAGAGATAAGACCCTGGGGGCCCTGCGACTTAAGAATTCCTATCAAGGGTAAAGAAGATATAGCCCGACCTGTGCCCACGTGCCTCATATATGTTTGAACGGCTGACCTCAGCTGTAAGTACCGAAAGAATTGGGATCTCGGTATATCATATTTAGTTTGCAATTGTTCAAAAGACGCAAAGACCCCTCCATCATACAAATCACCTATTGAGAAGACCCCATGCCTCATCCAGAAATCTGCAGATAGGTGATTCAGTAGAGTGGAGAAATAACTATTGTTCCATAGAGGCATCTCTGCTATAATATCTACATATCCCGTAATTTTTTTAATTTGTCTCCAAACTAAACGCGCCAGCCGGAGCAGGGGTAGCAGTCGGGGAGCACTAATTTTCTCCGCCTCCAAAAAGTTTAATGGGCAATCAATTTGAGCCGAATGAATTAAATGATTTTCCGAATTGGGGAGGCAATTATTGGGCATCCACGGATAGAGAGCTTTTGCCTGACCGGCCAAGTAATATAAATAAAAATCCGGGAGCGCTGCTCCTCCTCCCTGTTTTGGCCTCTGCAGTGTAGACAGTTTGAGCTTAGGTCTAGATTTCCCCCATATGAAGGTGGTAAGTTGAGTTTAGTGTCGCGAAAAAGGACCCAGGCACCGGCGTGGCACTGTGTTGGAGGCAGTAACTGAGTTTGGGAAGCAGAATCATTTTAATTAAATTAATACGACCAGCCACGGATAAAGGGAGTTTGCTCCAGGCCGCAAACTTAGATTTGACTAATTCTAACAATGGAAATATATTGAGTTGCAAGTCTGTTCTACCATGCTGAGATATGTATATACCCAAATATTTAAAACTAGACACAACAGGAAGGGGGGACAAAGTCTCTAAATCGGGCATTGGAGAGTGGGAAAGGGGCATCAATGCGGATTTGTCCCAGTTTATATATAAACCTGAATATCTACTAAAGTTATCTATAGTGGCTATTACCCGCGGTAGCGTTTCCTCCACCTGATCCATGAATATTACCATGTCATCAGCATATAGGCCAATGGTATCTACCCGATCAGCTATGTGTATTCCTTTAATGGCAGAAGAGGATCTTATTTGTATCGCCAATGCTTCCAATGCCAGGGCGAAGAGGGCCGGGGAAAGAGGGCATCCCTGGCGCGTCCCCCTATACAAAGAAAAGGGTTTAGAGATGGAACCATTTATAATAATCCGGGCCCTAGGCTTCATATACAGCAGTCCCACCCATTTAAGAAATTTATCACCAAAGCCGTATTGTTTTCAAACAAGCTAATAAAAAGGGCCACTCAAGGGAGTCAAAGGCCTTGGCCGCGTCCAGCGATGCCAATGCCCAAGAGTTATCCAATACCAGTGAGCTATATTGGACTACCGATTGGACCCGTCTAATGTTAATGGAAGTATTTTTACCAGGCATGAAGCCTGTTTGGTCTGGGTGAATGAGGTTTAGTATAATTGAGTTCAGCCTGGTGGCCAGGATCTTGGTGAAGATCTTATAATCTACATTGACCAGTGATATAGGCCGGTAAGATCCACAGTCCAGTGGGTCCTTCCCCTCCTTTTTGAGTATAATGATATTCGCCTCATAGAAGGTGTCCGGCATAGAGTCTCCCCCCTGCATCCCCTGGTACACCCTCAGCAGGAGTGGCGCTAAAATATCATGATATTTTCTATATAATTCAACGGGAAAACCGTCCGGACCAGGAGCTTTCCCAGAGGCCATATCCGCCAAAGCTTGCTCGACCTCCTCCAGGGTGAACTCAGCGTCCATAAAGGCACGCTGAGCTGAGTCTAATTCAGGGAATGTCACATCTGATAAATAATCTAAATTTCCCAGAACATCAAAGTCACACTTAGATGTGTATAACGACTCGTAATAGTCTTGAAAACAATGAAGAATTTCCTCTGAGGATACTAATGAGCCATCTGGTGTTCGAATTTGCAATATAGTGTTGGATACATTATGTTGTCTTACCAAGAAGGCTAAAAATTTGCTAGCTTGATTTCCCATCTCAAAGAAGGACTGGCGAGCAAAAAATTGTTTACGTTTAGATTTCGTGTCTATGTGTTGGTCATATAGCCTCTGAGAAGTTTGCCACGCAAGTCTGTTGCTATTAGTTGGATTAGATACAAATACCGACTCCGAGTCCTTCAGCTGTCGCTGCATCTCATCGTCCTCTCTCGAGGTCGCTCTTTATGTACGATATCGTAGAAGATAGACACCCTCTTAAATATGCCTTAAGGGCATCCCAAAATATATTAGTGTTTTGGGGTCCAGAATGAGATGAGGAAGCATTTTAACTGTCCCACAGTCCTATCACTCGAGTCAATTAATTTAAGCCAGAATGGGTTTAATTTCCAAGCCATATTGTCTCTGGATTGCCCAAATTTGAGTTTGAGAATGACCGGGCTATGATCAGATATTCCCCTGTTACCATGCTCAACATTGTCTACCCATGTTGCCAACTCCCTTGATCCAAATATATAATCCAGGCGGGAAAGAGTACGTCTGGTAGATGAATGACCGGTATAACCTTTTACCCCAGGATGACGTATCCTCCATAAATCTAACCATCCACTCCCTTCCATAAACAGAGCCAGCTGGGATGATGCCTGAGAGGGTGGTTCCCCTACCAACTCTCCACCCAATCTCAATCGGTCAAGGTGATTATCCATAACTAGATTGAAATCTCCCATACATATAACATTGGCATCTGGAAAACTCAGGGCAAAACTCATTGCTTTTCTAAGAATAGATACATTAGCTGGCGGGGGATTATAAATACATAATATGACATATTCTCGAGAATTAATTGACGCGTGGACAAAGACGAACCGGCCTTCAGAATCCCTCCTAGCCTCCCTCACCTCCCACCTGACATCCCTATGAATGAGGAGTGAGACCCCTCTGGAGTAACTGGTGTGAAACGCATGTATGGACCATTGTACCCATGGTTTTTGTGTACACCGAGCCGTATCTCTAGTTAAGTGTGTCTCCACCAGCGCCAATATGTGAGGATGGTAACGTTTAATCAGCGAAAATACTTTGATCTTTTTCTGAGGAGATTTAATACCACGCACATTCCAGGTCATGCATATCAGTTCAGACCCCATACTCACTCATCAAGATATAATAACACACAGGAGAAGAGCTGCTGTCCGGGTAAGGCCTAGGAACAACACATGGAGGGCAAGAGAACCATTGGCGGCGATTTCTACCTATAGAACAAAATAAACCAACATTGAAAATATGTAAAAAAGAACAGAACAAAAACCCAACAGTGTAGGAGCATAATCCAGCGCTCCTATTGGTAAGTAAAATTGGGGATACCCTCGCTAAACTCAGCGTCCGGTATTGTTGTTAAGTTGACATCCACAAAAAGAGCTCTATTACACGATTGCCAGTATAAATGTATTAGGGTTTCTTTGTATTAGGGGTTTTGTGGACCCGAAGCCACTCAGCCGCCTCCTCCGGATTAGTGAAAAAAATAGATGAGCCCTCATAAACAACCCGCAGGCGAGCTGGATAAATCATGGAGTATATGACATTCTGGTCTCTCAGTTGTTTCTTGACTTCCATGAATCTCGCTCGCTGTTTCTGAAGCTCCATTGAAAAATCCGGAAAGATTGATATTGTGGCGTTGTGGAGTTTAATGGGACTTTTTTGTCGTGCCAGTCGTAAAATGGTGTCCCTGTCTTTGCAGTTGAGAAGATGCGCCAAGAACGGTCTTGGCGGAGCTCCGGGAGGCAGGGGTCTTGTGGGGACCCTATGAGCCCTCTCCACAGCAAATGTTGAGGAGAATTCACCTCCCAAAGAAGTTTTAAGCCAATCTTCCAGAAATTCCTCCGGTTGTTGTCCCTCCGTTCGCTCCGGTAGACCAATGATTCGGATGTTGTTCCGACGCAGTCTATTCTCTAAATCATCTGCTTTCTGTTTCCAAGCATTTATTGAGCCAGCCACTTTTGTCAATTTAGCTTCCATAGGCTCGATGGTATCTTCTATTTGTGACACTCTCGTTTCCACCTCTGTGATGCGTCCTCCCATAGTTTGCATGTCTTGTCTAAGACGGCCCACTTCAGTGTGCACATCTTCTATTTTTTCAGTGAGCGAAGATCTGGTTAGAGAGAGAGCCTGCGTTAGTTGTTCAGAGGCTTGCTTAAGGGTTAACTCATCCTGTTCCCCCTCCTCATTACTATCCGAGGGACGGCCTTTGCGTTGTATCTGTGAGGAGCTACCCCGAAGAGTCCGCACGCCCTCCGAGGAGTCCTCTCTGGCAAATTTTTTAAGTCTGTCAGCGGCTCCTGATCCTTTGGCATGCTGCATAGTTGACTTGAATAAAAGGGGCAGGAGAAAGGCCCGATGTATATTATGGAGTGGTGCAGAAATAAAGACAGCAGGGCCCACAGGGAGCTGTATATGCTTAAGAGCGTTATTAGGCAGTCTCAAGAGCACTAAATGTATCCAATATGTCCGGAGAGGGGAGAAATCCCACAGTGCCGACAGAAGGGGGCAATAGGAGGGGGGCCAGACCCTCCAAATTACAAGCACCAGTGGGGACAGATGTCTCTCAAACAGGGGAACGCAGGGCCCAATCTTCCAGGGCGCTCACTGCTTGTCCCCTCAACAAAAAGTCCAGGATATGTGCTCACCTTCCCAGTAGTGCTGCAGATCTGGACTTCTGCACCGCTTCTCCACCGTCAGAGAGCGCGCTTATAAATAAGTTGCCTCCGCTGCCGACACCGCCCTGTAGGTCTCTCCGTCCAGAACTTCAAAGGCTGCCTCCTTTGGCATGCACACCGGAGATTCCAGATCACCGGGGGGGAGACTCCAGCGCTGATGAGGCCGGCGCCGCTCTGCGTATCAGGGCGCGCGCCTGCAAGATGGCCGCCACCTCAATCGGTCCTCGTGCTCCCTCAGGCTCCACTGACCTCCGCTCTCCGGTAGTGTGCACACCGGGAATCCCCAGAGCACCGGGGGGAGTCTCCGGCGCTGATGGAAGTTCGGCGCCGCTCTGTGTGTCAGAGCCCGCGCCTGCAAGATGGCCGCCGCCTCACTCCGGTCGTGTTCCCGCGGGTCCCGCCGACCTCCGCCCTCGTCCACACTCCCTCTGCTCTCTCACTGCCGCCAGGTACCTTTCCAGGTCCAGAGGGACCATAAATCAGTCCAGAAATCTGGGCAGAATGGGGTCTAAATGGCAGGATATCTGCAGGATAATGGGAGCTCTCCCTGGGTACGTCTGCCTCCTTCAGCTACATCGCCACGCCCCCCATATATATATAATTTTACAGTGGGTATGGAAAGTATTCGGACCCCTTTAAATTTTTCGTTCTCTGTATCACTGCAGCCATTTGGTAAATTCAAAAAAAGTTCATTTGTTTTTCTCCTTAACGTACGCTCTGTACCCCATCATGACTGAAAAAAAAATAATCATTTTTGCAAATTTATTAAAAAAGAAAAACTGCATGCCTTTCAAAATCAAGTCCTATCAGTTTAATTAAACACAGCTGGCCTCTAATGAAGGAATAGAACCATCTCAAGGAGGATCACAAGGAAATGGACAGCATGTGACTAAAATATGAGTGTCTGAGCAAAGGGTCTGAATACATAAGACCATGTACTATTTTAGTTTTTCTTTTTTAATAAATATGCAAAAATTTCTACATTTGTTTTTTTTTCAGTCAAGATGGGGTGCAGAGTGTACATTAATGTGAAAAAAAAATGTGCTTTTTTTGAATTTACCCAATGGCTGCAATAAAACAGTGAAAAATTTTAAGGAGTCCGAATACTTTCCGTACCCACTATGTGTGTGTATGTATGTATGTATGTATATATATATGTATATGTACGGTGTGTGTGTGTGTGTGTGTGTGTGTATATAGAGCGAGAGAGAGACATTACTACACATTAAGATGACTGGACGTTATGAGTAGGGTCCTCGTAGGAGGAGGGAGAGTAGACAAGTTCTGGTTTGAGTGGAGCCTACTGGCAGGAAACGGCAGGGCTATCTTCTGCTTATTGTGTGCCATAAACCTGTATCCCTTTAAGAATTGCCAGAATGAGGTCTCCTCAATTTCCACAGCAGCAAAGTTGAGGTTGATTTGTAGACATTAACTATGATGTATGTCTCACAAATGAGTCTGGCTACAAGCTGTTACACGCTAATACTAATTGTAGATTTATATTGGTTGTTAGAAGCCAACCCAGCAAAATGGTTTAAGACCGCAGTGCGAGTGAGTGCCGTCATTAATGACTACGCTATGGATTATGCATTCCCTACCATTAACTATAAAGGAAGTGGAGACCATGAACAAGCCTTCCTATATCTGCTAATGATGTATAATTTATGGCGTATTCCCTCCTTAGACTAAACATCTCTGGCACCTCCAGAATGGTGTCCTCTGATCAGTGTCCAGCCTGTTGAGGTGACCACTGGCTACCATATCTGGGCTGAGAGGCGTATGCACATGACTTTCCATTCACTTTTTGGGAGCCCCATTCTCCCATAGAAGTGTGTATTGAGATTGGCGCCCATGTGCAGCCATTTCCACAGTCCTTCTCCACATGGATGACGGCTAGCAGCTGCCTTACCGGTCAATATTGGTTCGCAATGCTTGCTCTTGCAGCGAATCTCCCAAAAAGAATTTGCAGCTTCATATATGTCCGTGAAGTTGTAAATTGGGGTCCACACATGAAATACGCTTGTGTGCACCCGGACTTTGGGAAAGACCTTTTGTTCTGGAGACAGTTGCAGCTTTTAAAGGATGCATTTTGATTCTTCTGTGGGGCTTTTGGTGAGATTTGCAGAACCAAATAAGCATGCATTCATTCATTCAGTACATGAAATAAAATTTTTTCACGAGAGTAAATGGGGATATAAGGCTATGTGAGCTAAAAGTCTTGTTCTTAGCATTTGCTTCCCTGGTCATTGATCGATACGTGCTTGTTATAACCCCGATATAGATTTAGTAACTTAAAAGCCATCAGCGTTGTATAAGAGAGCATGATTGAGAGCACTCCTGAAATACAGCGGCATCACTCTGGACTCACTTGATTATTTATTATACGTAAGACTGCCCAGATCAACTTGGTTGTTTTGTTATTCTACATTACATGCATCAGCTACTAGCTATATTACCGGGGGAACTATGCACAGCGCAGAGTTCTGTCGCCTCCTATTTTCATCATGGTTTCCAATTAATTCTAAGTTGTGGCCACATCACTGGGCATAAATGGTCTTCAGTAAAATTTATCAAACACTTCGAGCTTTATACATAAATCATCCTCAGAGTTGGCGTCTGCACCCAGAGAATTCAGGCAAGTGTCGGGGCCTACTGAACTTATGGTGATCCATATGACCCTGATTTCTTTTGGCGACATCCAGTGTACATGTATGACTGCTGTTAACACTTCATGCATGCTGATGGCAGCCAACAGCCTAGTTATGGCAGCCAGAAGCTTATGGAAGGCTACCAAGGTTCAGCATCTGAAAATAGCTGCCTGTGTTTTCTCTCTGAAAGTACCGTAAATTAAAAAAAAAAATAATAATGTTGGAACACTAAAAATGTAACTGAATGAGTAAAATAGCATATTGGTGAAAGAATATCATCACTAAAAAAAGAAATAAGTTTCTGGTCACTTCCCATCTCCCAAAAGAAGGAATAAAAGAAAAATAAATAGAATCAAAAAGTCAACCCAAAATGGTAATGTTTAAAAAAAATTCTTTGTACTTTAAAAAAAAAAAAAAAGGCGCTCATAGGTACTTTTTTTTTAAATTTTTTTTGTTTTTTTAACAATAGAAATCTATCAGTCTGTGGTGCTCCTTCTATTTTTAAGACACCAGTTGTATCCCTAAAGTAAGGCTAAAAAGACCTGACTCAACATCAAAATTGGGCCAATACTTCCAGGTTATGTGACCCTGGCATGCAGAGCGGGATTCCACAACCATTTTGAGGCCCATTTTTACAGTTAAATGCAAGATTCCTTGTAATATTGCAAGCTCTTTCAGTTTGAACTACACCAGCTCTTTGACGGCGAGGAGGACCACAGAGGATTGTAGGTTCCCACTCTGCGTTCCAGTATCCCATAATGCGAAAGGAGTCCCAACTTTGACGTTTTTTTTTTTCTTTTTATCAAAGCGGACCAACAAACTGGTGAGAGGTTATCTTTAAGTTCTTAAGTTTCACATTTTTCATTTTTGCCTTCTAAGAAGGGATCAGTGGGATGCCTTTCGCCTAAAGGTCTTGTCTTTCCCTATCACCAGTTGTCCATTCTTGTATAATGAGTTTTTGGAAAATGAACTAAAACTACTGAATCGTTTCTCCATTTTGATGGAACTGTCCCATGTTTTTTGCACCAATGCCTTTACCAGCGCTGACACTAGGAATTTCAGGGCCAATGTGACAATTGACAATGTCACCATTACACACTGAATGGGAAACCACTGGGTAAATCTGACAGGGAGAAGGACTTGGGGATCCTAGTTAATGATAAACTTACCTGGAGCAGCCAGTGCCAGGCAGCAGCTGCCAAGGCAAACAGGATCATGGGGTGCATTAAAAGAGGTCTGGATACACATGATGAGAGCATTATACTGCCTCTGTACAAATCCCTAGTTAGACCGCACATGGAGTACTGTGTCCAGTTTTGGGCACCGGTGCTCAGGAAGGATATAATGGAACTAGAGAGAGTACAAAGGAGGACAACAAAATTAATAAAGGGGATGGGAGAACCACAATACCCAGATAGATTAGCGAAATTAGGATTATTTAGTCTAGAAAAAAGACGACTGAGGGGCGATCTAATAACCATGTATAAGTATATAAGGGGACAATACAAATATCTCGCTGAGGATCTGTTTATACCAAGGAAGGTGACGGGCACAAGGGGGCATTCTTTGCGTCTGGAGGAGAGAAGGTTTTTCCACCAACATAGAAGAGGATTCTTTACTGTTAGGGCAGTGAGAATCTGGAATTGCTTGCCTGAGGAGGTGGTGATGGCGAACTCAGTCGAGGGGTTCAAGAGAGGCCTGGATGTCTTCCTGGAGCAGAACAATATTGTATCATACAATTAGGTTCTGTAGAAGGACGTAGATCTGGGGATTTATTATGATGGAATATAGGATGAACTGGATGGACAAATGTCTTTTTTCGGCCTTACTAACTATGTTACTATGTTACATTCTTTCAAATTGATCAGGCCACCTTGAGACTTGGCCCAGGCTCCACCCCAGCTCCGCCTCTAACCCTCAAACCTTCCACAGTCCCACCGCCCACTCATGGAAAAACTCCACATCTGCAACATGTCCTCACCAATCACTCATTAATAGTTCCCATCTAACACCAGATCACATACATACCAGCAGCGCTTGTTTTGGCTGAAAGACTTTTTTTTTTTTTTTTTTTTTTTATAGGCACCATCATAACTAGGAAAACTCTTTTGGCTGGGCCCTACTCTACTCTAACCCATTAAATATTTGTTAAAATATCCAATAATCTTTTTAGGGATAGTTTGTATTTGTTTCTTTAAGGCAATGTGTCACATAATTTTTTTTTTTTTTTAATGAATAAATACCACACCTAGGCCAGACCACATATTACCACCACATAGTGACCTATAATACAACATTCAAGGGTTAAATACCCATCACACCATGACCAGACCACATATTACCACCACATAGTTACCAGAAAAATACCACATACAATGGACAAATACGGCCACACCATGGCTGGACCACATATTACAACCACATAGTGACCGAATACTACAATACTGATCATTAATAATAAAAAAAATACTAATTTTACCATAAGTGCCATTATACACTGGAGCTTTGTATATAGTACAGAGTGTGTGTGTGTGTACACATAATACAATGATCACCGGTGACATACACAGAAGCTCTGTATATACTGTCAGTGTAGGTAATGCAGTGATCACTAGTGACAACATACACAGGAGCTCTGTATATAGCTTATAGTGTACAAGTAGTACAAGGTTCACCAATGACATTATATATAGGAGCTCTATATATAGTGTCCATGTACAGGTAATACAATGATCACCAGTGACATTATACACAGCAGCTCTGTATATAGCATCACTGCACCGATAATACAGTGATCACCGGTAACCTTATACACAGGAGCTTTGATTATAGTGTTGGTGTACAGGTAACACTAACTCACCAGTGACGTCACTAGTTGAAGTCCTTCATCTTCGCTTTTCATCTTCATCCAGAGCACAGTGCCATCTTCTTCCAGCCAGGACTTTTCTCTGCAGAAAATAAGTTATCTAGAGCACATTCCCCAATTTTTCCCCAACCTAGTCTACACTATGCCAGATGAAGGAAAAAAGCGACCGTGTCACCCTGCACAGTAGCAGGACCTCTCTTCCACACACTGAAAACTGTATCCTCAAAAATAATATCCTTTAATTATCCCCTACAGTAATTATATCCCACATTCTGGACCCCACGTGTCCTCCTATTCTGCCTCATGTCCCTCCATATTGCCCCCATAGTCATCCATAATAGAATAATGCATCCCAGAGTCATATATAGTAGTATAATGCACCCGCATCGTAGTGTAATGCACCCCTATAGTAGTATAATTCACCCCCATAGCCATATATACAGGTGCTTCTCATAAAATTAGAATATCATCAAAAAGATAATTTAATTCAGTTTTTCAATGCAAAAAGTGAATCTCCTGTATTATATAGTCATTACAAACAGAGAGATCTTTCAAGTGTTTATTTCTGTTAATGTTGATGATTATGGCTTACTGCCAATGAAAACCCAAAAGTCATTATCTCCGTAAATTCTAATACTTTACAACACCAGCTTGAAAATTGATTTTAAAGTCCGAAATGTTGGCCTACTGAAATGTATGTTCAGTAAATGCACTCCATACTTGGTCGGCGCTCCTAGTTCATCAATTACTGCATCAATGTGGCATGGAGATGATCAGCCTGTGGCACTGCTGAGGTGTTATGGAAGGCCAGGTTGCTTTGATAGCAGCCTTCAGCTTGTCTGCATTGTTGGGTCTGGGGTCTCTCCTCTTCCCCTTGACAACATCTCATAGATTCTCTATGGGTTTAAGGTCAGGCGAGTTTGCTGGCCAATCAAGCACAGTGATACTGTTGTTTTTAAACCAGGTATTGGTACTTTTGGCAGTGTGGACAGGTGCCAAGACCTGCTGGAGAATGAAATTTCCATCTCCAAAAAGCTTGTCGGCAGAGGGAAGCATGAAGTGCTCTAAAATTTCCTGGTAGACGCCTGCCCTAACTTTAGTCTTGATAAAACAGAGGACCTACACCAGCAGATGACATGGCTCCCCATACCATCACTGATTGTGGAAACTTAACACTAGAGCTCAAGCTGCTTGGATTGTGTGCCTCTCCACTCTTCCTCCTCACTCTTGGACCTTGATTTCCAAATGAAATGCAAAATTTACTTTAATCTGAAAACACCTTGGACCATTGAGCAACAGTCCAGTTATTTTTCTCCTTGGCCCAGGTAAGTCGCTTCTGGTGTTGTCTATTGGTCATGAGTGGCTTGACACAAGGAATGCGACACTTGTAGCCCATGTCCTGGATCCATCTGTGTGGTGGCTCTTGAAGCAATGACTCCAGCAGCAGCCCACTCCTTGTGAATCCCCCCAAAAGATTTTAATGGCCTTTTCTTAACAATCCGTTCAAGGTTACGGTTATCCCGGTTGCTTGTGCGCCTTTTTCTACCACACTTTTTCCTTCCACTCAACTTTCCATTAATATGCTTGGATACAGCACTCTGTGAACAGCCAGCTTTTTCACAATTACTTTTTGTGGCTTACCCTCCTTGTAGAGTGTCAGTGACTGCCTTCTGGACATCTGTCAAGTCAGCAGTCTTCCTCATGATTGTGGAGCCTACTGAAACAGACTAAGGGACCTTTTTATACGCTTAGGAAGCCTTTGCAAGTGTGCTTTGTTAATTCTTCTAATTTACTGAGATAATGACTTTTGCATTTTCAATGGCTGTAAGCCATAATCCTCAACATTCAACAGTATTACAGTAAACACTTGAAATGGATCACTCTGTAGTGACGCTATATAATGAGTTTCACTTTCTGTATTGAAGAACTGAAATAAATTAACTTTTTGATATTCTAATTTTGCGAGAAGCACCTGTAATAGTATAATGCACTAGATAGTCATATATAGCAGCATAATGTACCCCCATAGTAGTATAATGCGTATGACCGTTAAGTCATATGCCGTTGAAGTGCGCGCTGTTGTCAGCTGCTGGCCTGTGATTGGCTGGTGGCTGTTAACTGTTGCTGTGCTGGCGGAATCTCCCGCATGGCAAGATTTTAGCTGAACGTGTGTCAGAGGACCACAATCCGTTAGTGAGCCGCCTGAAGGAAGAAAAGAACAGCAAGTAATGAACTTGCATCATTGTAGTAAGTGGCACTGGAGTTAGGTTCTGGATTTTTTTACATGCAGTTTATACAGGTTAGTAGATATAATGACACTCGGGAATTTGGGTAAAGCCCCAACCCATATTATGTAGCTTCTGAGAAAAAAAACTTCTATTAAACGAAACTTGATGTTGCTGTTCTATTGTACATTCAGTGGTAGGACTGTGGAGGCTACGTGCTTAGTGATGAATTTACTGCTACCTGTTATTTATGTCCCCCTTACTCATGGTTCTCAAAGAAGGGATCTACCGTAATTTACAATGTTTTTTTGGCAATGATAAACTGTCAAGTACATAAATTTGATGGACCGGGCTTTATTTTATTAATAATAATAATAATAATATTTATTTTTATTTTTTGCTATTCCTTTTTGTCTGACCTTGACCTCATCGGTGTTACGTGAGTTCATGGTACAGCATCCTGTACATGTGAGGTAACTTAAACTTTTCCATAATCCGATCATGACACAGATATCACTTATTTTCTTTCTAGGCTTGTGCTGTCATGACCCACCATTAGCAAAACAGCTTAAAAGAAATGTGTGGTTTTGTGGGGTTGAACAGACTTGCCGGCAGACATTCAAACATTAGTTAAACATTGTTTTCTGAGTAAAGGAGGGAGCAGTTTTCTGTCTAATCTTGTTCTGGTTTCTTATAGTTCACAAAATACTCTGTAATATTATCATCTTTTGTGAATGAAGTGTAATTATAAACAGGTCTACTATACCGCAGGTTTTGCAGTCACACCTGGACACCGGAGCCTAATGAAGTCGAAAAGGTCCTATTGTCCTATACAGGATGACCGGTTATGTTTTAAAGACCTCTTGATAATCGGGGTCCTTGTTGAAGAGTTTGCATTTGGGTCGACAAGCTCATTTACGCCACTGATTACTAAAGGTACCTTCACACATAACGATTTCGTTAACAATATCGTTGCAACGTCACGCTTTTTGTGACGTAGCAACGATCCCGCTAACGATCTCGTTATGTGTGACAGCGACCAACGATCAGGCCCCTGCTGGGAGATCGTTGGTCGCTGGGGAATGATCAGGACCTTTTTTTGGTCGCTGATCACCCGCTGTCATTGCTGGATCGGCGTGTGTGACGCCGATTGTTGTAAATTCTGTGGCAGAGCTCCCTCCTGTGGTCACAAGTGGTACTTCGGCTGATTCTGTCTGTGAGCTTCCGTTGGTGGAGGAGAGTGGTACTGCGGCTTCTGAGTTTCCTTCCTCAGGTGATGTGGTGAAGTCGTTAGGTGCTGCTCTATTTAACTCCACCTGGTGCTCTGATCCTGGCTTCCAGTCAATGTTCTAGTATTGGACTTGCTTCCTCCTGGATCGTTCCTGTGGCCTGCTGCTCTGCATAGCTAAGTTCCGCTTTTGTTATTTTGTTTGCTTTTTTGTTCTGTCCAGCTTGCTTATTTAGTTTTTCTTGCTTGCTGGAAGCTCTGGGACGCAGAGGTGCCGTTAGTCGGTACGGAGGGTCTTTTTGCCCCCTTTGCGTGGTTGTTTGTAGGGTTTTGTGTTGACCGCAAAGTTACCTTTCCTATCCTCGCTCTGTTCAGAAAGTCGGGCCTCACTTTGCTAAATCTATTTCATCTGTACGTTTGTCTTTTCATCTTAACTCACAGTCATTATATGTGGGGGGCTGCCTTTTCCTTTGGGGTATTTCTCTGAGGCAAGGTAGGCTTATTTTCTATCTTCAGGCTGGCTAGTTTCTCAGGCTGTGCCGAGTTGCATAGGGAGCGTTAGGCGCAATCCACGGCTGCCTCTAGTTGTGGTTAGAGAGGATTAGGGATTGCGGTCAGCAGAGTTCCCACGTCTCAGAGCTCATTCTATGTTTTTGGGTTATTGTCAGATCACTGTATGTGCTCTGACTTCTATGTCCATTGTGGTACTGAATTACCTAATCATAATAGCCGATCCAGCAATGTGTTCACTTGTAACCAGGGTAAATATTGGGTTACTAAGCACAGGGCCGAACTTAGTAACCCGATATTTACCCTGGTTACCATTGTAAAAGTAAAAAAAACAAAAAAAAACAGTACATACTCACATTCCGATGTCTGTCACGTGCCCCGCTGTCAGCTTCCCTGCACTGACTGTCAGGGCCGGCCGTAAAGCAGAGCACAGCGGTGACGCCATTTTAGCTGTGTACTTAGGGTCATTGTCTTGTTGGAAGGTGAACCTTTGGCCAAGTCTGAGGTCCATAGAAGAGGTTTTCATCTAGGATATTTCTGTACTTGGCCGCATTCATTTTTCCTTTAGTGGCAACCAGTCGTCCTGTCCCTGCAGCTGAAAAACACCCCCATAGCATAATGCGGCCACCACCATATTTCACTGTTGGTATTGTATTGGGCAGGTGATGAGCAGTGTCTGGTTTTCTCCACACATACCGCTTAGAATTATCACCAAAAAGGACTACACTGTGTTCCAAATTATTATGCAAATTATATTTTTCTCGGATTTTCCTAAATAGTCGGTGCAAATGACAGTCAGTCTAATAAAAGTCATCACCCTTTAGATTATACATCAAATTTTATTGAAGAAACCTCCCAATGATAACAGTATAATTTCCAAAATAAATAAAAACTCACAAGGCACTGTTCCAAATTATTAGGCACAGTAGAATTTCTAAACATTTGATATGTTTTAAAGAAGTGAAAATGCTCATTTGTGGAATTTGCAGCTTTAGGAGGTCACATTCACTGAACAAAAAAGCTATTTAACTCCAAAACATCCTAACAGGCCAAGTTACATGTTAACATAGGAACCCTTCTTTGATATCAGCTTCACAATTCTTGCATCCATTGAACTTGTGAGTTTTTGGAGAGTTTCTGCTTGTATGTCTTTTGCATGAAGTCAGTATAGCTTCCCAGAGCTGCTGTTTTGATGTGAACTGCCTCCCACCCTCATAGATCTTGTGTTGGATGATACTCCAAAGGTTCTCTCTACGGTTGAGGTCAGGTGAAGATGGTAGCCACACCATGAGTTAATCTCATTTTATGCCCATAGCAGCCAATCACTCAGAGGTATTCTTTGCAGCATGAGATGGTGCATTGTCATGCATGAAGATGATTTTACTCCTGAAGGCACGTTTCTGCTTTTAGACCATGGAAGAAAGTTGTCAGTCAGAAACTCTACATACTTTGAAGAGGTCATTTTCACACCTTCAGGAATTTTAAAGGGCCCTACCAACTGTTTCCCCATGATTCCGGACCAAAATCATGACTCCTCCACCACCTTGCTGACATCGCAGCCTTGTTGGGACATTGTGGCCTCCACCAACCATCCACTACTCCATCCATCTGGACCATCCAGGGTTGCTCGACACTCATTAGTAAACAAGACTGTTTGAAAATTAGTCGTCATGTATGTCTGGGCCCACTGCAACCGTTTCTGCTTGTGAACACTGTTCAGGGGTGGCCGAATACTAGGTTTATGAACCAAAGCAAGCCTTTGAAGGATCCTACACCTTGAGATTCAAGGGACTTCAGAGGCACCAGCAGCTTCAAATATCTGTTTGCTGGTTTGTAATGGCTTTTTAGCAACTGGTCTCTTAATCCGATGAACTTGTCTGGCAGAAACCTTCCTCATTCTGTCTTTATCAACACAAACATGTATGTGCTCAGATTCAGCCACAAATCTCTTAACAGTACGATGATCACGCTTAAGTTTTCGGGAAATATCTCATGTTTTCATCCCTTGACCAAGGCATTGCACTAGTTGATGCTTTTCAGCAGCAGAGAGATCCTTTTTCTTTCCCATGTTACTTGAAAACTGTGGCCTGCTTAATAATAATTTTTAAGTAGTTTTCCTTTAATTAGAATCACCAGGAAAACTAATTATCACATGTGTTTAAGATTGATTTCAGTGATCCATTGAGCCCTGACACACAATAACATCCACGAGTTTATTTGAAAAACAAAAAAATTAAATCTTTATGAAACTTAAATCCAATTTGCATAATAATTTGGAACACAGTGTATCTTCATCTCATCAGACCAGAGAATTTTATTTCTCGTAGTCTGGGAGTCCTTCATGTGTTTTTTAGCAAACCCTATGCTGGCTTTCATATCTCTTGCACTGAGGAGAGGCTTCCGTCGGGCCTCTCTGTCATAAAGGCCCGACTGGTGAAGGGCTGCAGTGATGGTTTACTTTGTGGAACTTTCTCCCATCTCCCTACTGCATCTCTGGAGCTCAGCCACAGTGATCTTGGGATTCTTCTTTACCTCTCTCACCAAGGCTCTTCCACAATTCCTCAGTTTGGCTGGACGGCCAGGTCTAGGAAGACTTCTGGTGGTCCCAAACTTCTTCCATTTAAGGATTATGGAGGCCACTGTGCTCTTAAGAACCCTGAGTACTGCAAAAATTCTTTTGTAACTTTGGCGAGATCTGTGCCTTGCCACAACTGTCTCTGAGCTCCTTGGCCAGTTCCTTTGACCTCATGATTCTCATTTGGTCTGACAAGCACTGTGAGCTGTAAGGTTTTATATAGACAGGTTTGTGCCTTTCCAAATCAAGTCCTATCCATTTAATTAAACACAGCTGGACTCCAATGAAGGAGTAGAACCATCTCAAGGAAGATCACAAGGAAATGGACAGCATGTGACTTAACCCCTTAGTGACCGAGCCAAATTTTTGAAATCTGACCAGTGTCACTTTATGTGGTAATAACTCTGCAACGCTTCAACAAATCCCAGTGATTTTGAGATTGTTTTTTCGTGACACATTATACTTTATGATAATGGTAAATTTTAGTTTAACATTTTTTGTGTTTATTTATAAAAAATATCAAAAATTTGAGAAAAATGTTAAAAAATTAGCAATTTTCTAAATTTGACTGATTATCCCTTTAATCCAGATAATCATACAACAGCAAACCATTAATAAATAACATTTCCCACATGTTGGCTTTACATCAGGACCATTTGTAAAATGTTATTTTATTTTGTTAGCATTTTAGGAGGTTTAAAAATGTAGCAGCAATTTTTCATTTTTTCAAAGAAATTTACAAAATATATTTTTTTAGGGACTTATCTATGTTTGAAGTGACTTTAGGGGTCCCATATATTGGGAAACCCACAAACGTGATACCATTTTAAAAACAGCACCCCTAAACATATTGAAAACTGCTGTCAGGTAGTTTATTAACCCTTCAGGTGCTTTACAGGAATTAATGCAAAGTGGTATAACAGAAATGAAAATGTGTATTTTTACCACCTAAATGTTGCTAACTTCTAAACAGATTACTACATCCATCAGACTCTAAGGCCACTATTTGGTCATGAATTGCCATGGCAAACATCAGGACAACAAAATCATGATCTGAGGGCACCAATTGGGACAAAGAAGAAGCCCCCACACTCTGTTAACCATTTATAATGATGTAGTCACTATTGACAGCAGCATCTAAGGGGTTAAACAGATTTAGATGGTGCAAATACTGATCCTGGCTGATACAGAAAGTTGTCAGCTATAGTGTACAACCGACAGATGCTAGATTGTCATCTGTATGGGGATACTATTCTCTTATATCTCAGGTCAGTTAAAAGACGTATTGGTGGTCATTAAGGGGTTAAATATGAGTGTCTGAGCAAAGGGTCTGAATACGTAAGACCATGTGATATTTCTCCATTTTAAAGTTTAAAGTTTTCAGTTAGCCATTAAAAGGTATCAACCACTGAGGACTCTCAATTCTAAATCATGTCATATTTCAGTTTTTTTCTTTTTAAATTAATTTGCAAAAATTTCTACATTGTTTATTTTCAGTCAAGAAGGGGTGCAGAATGTACCTTAATGAAAAAAATGAACTTTTTTGAATTTACCAAATGACTGCAATGAAACAGTGAAAAATTTAAAGGGGTCTGAATACTTTCCGTACCCACTGTATATTGTAAGTAGACTGCATTACTCCGCTTGTACTGGTCCATAGTTACAACATGTAGTGTAGCCCGGAGCTGTGTTCACTATTCCACTTCATTGAGAGCCTGATCTTTCCCTGCATTCCTTTATGGTTCACTGACTATATATACAGAGCTTGCCCTTGGGATTTGGCATTCTAACAAGCTTAGTTCTAACACCAGACAATTAGAGCTTTCCCATCTACAGTATAAACTTTTTAAGTGTTGACCTTCACCTGGTCCAATGCCGTCTCTCTCCATTGCTGCTCCCAATGATTGTTTACAGGCTGCAGATGTGATGTCACATCTACAGCGCTAGTGACTGCTGCAGGGAGTCACTGGGCTTCGCCAAGAGACCCATGTAAAAAGCATGAGCTACTGAGCTCAGTTATTGGCTGCAGTACGATGCACACTGTTGTGATGTCACCACTGCAGCCAAAATGCAGATGGATGGGCAGCAGAGAGCTGGTGCTGGAGATGGGGAGTACTATGTGGCTTTGTTTTAGGTAGGAAAAATAATTACTATAGCATTATAGAAGCTTACTTAACCACTTTCTGTCTCCAGGTGGATGGAAAGGACTCTGGAGCGGAGCCTGCACCATACCTGACAGATCCCAAATGTGTTCTACTGCCAGCATCTGCCTGTAATAGCAGCAATCAGAGCTGCTGTCAGCATCTTAAATTCTGGGATAAATCTTTGACAGCTACATTTTAAAGCACCACATCAGCGTTGTTTTTTTTTTTTTTTTTTTGTTGTGTTTTGTTTTTTTAACCGCTGGAGTGGTGTCACTAATCTGTCCCATGTCCCTAATCTTCTACTTGTCAGCTGACGTCTTCGTCTGGTATCTTCTGCAGTTTCTGATCTATTGGACGTCTCCAGTGTTTGCTGGATGAGCCAGAGGTCCGTTCCCTATGTAAATCTTTAAGAGCCAGAACGAGATCATAACGAGGTTCCTACTGGCTTACATTGAGAGCTTGTGACCGTTACCTTTGACTTGAGATTTACTTAGAAATTGTGGTCACAAGAGATGGCCGTGCCGTACCGGAGAGGCATCAGGAAGAGCTGAAGATGGCGGCTGGCAAGAATAGGTCAGGAGACAAACATTAGTGGCACCACTTCAGCACTGAAATACAAAAAAAATGACCCATTTCAGGCACTCATCGGCAGCTCCCAGTTGTGTTGCTCTGACATCTGACTGACTACTACAGGCTGCTTTGTACTCACATGAAGCCTAAACACATGCTGGGCTTATCAGAGACCATGGTGTCACCTGTATACTCAAATACAGTTTGTAGATTGTAAGCGTGGGAGCAGGGACCTCACCCCTAATGTCACTGTTTAAATTGTCTTAACTTGTACTGAATTTATTGTCTGTACAGGTCCCCGCTTAATTGTAACGTGCTGCGGAATATGTTGGCGCTATATGAACAAAAAATTATTATTATTGCACTATAGAGATCAAACACTATAGAGATCTTAAGGAAAGTAAAAAAAAAAAAAATGTAAAAATTGAACCACCCAGCTTCTGCACCATTAGAAATAAAAAAACAAACATAAAACTAACATACTCGGAACTTACTACATGGAGGTCACACTGTTTTATCTGCCAGCCTCCATGTGCCTCCTGTGCTATCACATTGGCCAATCCTCCCCTTGTAACTATCAGTCTTTGGCTGATGACCAATATTAGCCCCCCCTATAATTTATAGGTTCAGCTTAACGATCTACTGCAGACTGGGCAGATGGGGGGAGGCTCCTGCTGCTGTCAGTTGTTTTACAGTCACACACAGGTGGGGGTGAGGGAGGCATTAATTGTGATACAAGGCAAAATGGGATCAGAAAGTAATGCGGAAATCGAGAGGGTAAATGCTGTGATATGTTGCATTTTTTTTTCTTTCCGATCTGTATCTATTTATCTCAATAGTGCGTTAAGTAACAAATATGCACATGCTTTTACAGAAAGCAGTAAGGTTGGAAATGGCATGTGTGTGCAGTCATATGGTGTATTTTGTTTAATCTGTGTTTTGTAATTAATTCTGATGACCTGAAAACTGCTAATGACATTGGGAATCATGGAAGCAAAATGTGTAAGATTATATCCTAACATTTCATTGTGGCTTCCTCTTTGCTTTATTGCCCTCCCGTGTTAGTAACTGTGAAGAGAGGATGCGAAATTGTGAGTGATCGGATGGGAAGTTCTCTTTTATTACTCTCACGAGCAGTGTAAAGTCATGGAAACCTCTGGTTATGCACACTTCCTTCTCCTTATGAAGGTATTGTTCTGAGCTCTGTAATGGGCAGGCCATGCAACTTCTGATATTTAATACTGCGTGTGGGGAAGTGGAACCTGAGCAACTGTATACTTTTTATTCTTTGTGCCATTGGTTTTGAAAGCTCAAAATGAAAGATTAAAGTACGGTAGTTGTTGGTTAAAGGTTCTGTGTGCTCTATGGAAAACCTTCCTTATCTTGTTCTGAAGATTGACGGACAAGCCATCAAGGAAACTGTTATGCGATGCTCAATGCTCAAACCCAAGATATCGCCATTTGGGAACAAAGTATTTATTACTCTGACCCCAAGCAAATGGCTATAATGTAGCCCCAATAATACATCACTACCATGTGACTGCATTGCATATATAAAAAGGAAGCCTAACCCCCTTTTTTTCCATTTTCTTCTTTAGTTCTCGGTAATGATTTAAGACCACCATACATATTGAATGAAAGTCTGGCTAACTCAATGTTTTTAGGGTGACCGGACTTCCATTTAATGGAAATGGGGGGCCTCCCAACTCCCTGAAAAGATGGTGAGGGAGAGAAGGGTCAGGCAGTTTGCATTCATGTGCCTGATACTTTCATTCTTCCACCAGATGAACAGCTGGTCTTCCGCTAAGTTTGGGCAACTATTCATATGTTTGGCAGAGTTTTTGCTGAATGAATGTTTTTAGGTGTATAGGTGCCTTTATGCATTCCCTGTAAAATATATAATGCCTCAACCTGATTTCTACCATCTCTGAAAATAGATGTTCTATTGTGTGTACAAAGTCCATAGATTGTTCATCTTCATGCCTTCTCTGGTGGCCACATTCTATCTAGCTGCTTGAAATGTTTGGAGATTGTAGCCATTCGTCATAATCCGACTGTTTTATTGCCCTGAGCATTCCTTAGATGTGTTGCCCAGACAATTACAGATGGCCAAATCTTTAATCCTTGCTCTCGTAGACCTCACAGCACTTGCTCTACACTCTCGAAGGTTAGGAACGACCAATCCAATAATAGATTACCGGCTTCAGTACAAAAGATAGGGTCTCATCCAATCCAATGCTGCTAATGTACATATAGATTTCCTGAAAGAAGCATAAGTGAAGAATAGCCACAGGCGCCAGTGCGAAAATGATCAGATTTCTAATATAGATAGATAGATATATTTTTTTAATACAGGTCTTGATATGGTAAAAAAAAAATTGCCAAAAAGAGGAAAAATGCATTTAACTCAAAAACCTTATTTAAACTAGTCATTTTCTGAAGCACATTCTTTTTTAAGCGGATTCATATGATATAAGGCAAAGAAAATCAACATAAACAGGACCCAAGCATAGTAAGGCCATGTGCACACGTTCAGATTTATTCGCGTTTTTTCACGCTAAAAACGCTATAAAAACTAATTTAAAACGTATACATTATGCATTCTATCATTTAGAATGCATTCTGCATGTTTTGTGCACATGGATGCGTTTTTTTCCGCGAAAAAAACGCATCATGGTAAAAAAATGAGCATGTTCATTATTTTTGCGGATTTTCTGCATTTTTCCTGCAATTCTATGCATTTGGGAAAAAACGCACAAAAAACACGTCAAAAAACGCATGCGGATTTCTTGCAGAAATGTCCGTTTTTTGTCTGGAAAATTTCTGCAAGAAATCCTGACGTGTGCACATACCCTAAAAGAGTATTTGGGTTCTGGAAAAGGAGACAGTAGGTCGGGGGTTGAAAGCAGCTCAGTTGGCTATTAGGTGGGAGGATAAGTATTGTAGGTGTTGGGCTTTTTTGAGGAAATGGGTTGTAAATTATCTTTTCAATGCTTCAGTAATGGAGGACAATCTGATGTGCTGATGTAGCTAGTCTCTGATTATGGATGGTGTATAGGAAAAATCTTGAGATAATTGTGTGATGACCAGACAAGCGGGGGCTAAAGAAGAAGATCTTGCAAGGATCTGGCATTACAATTATGGAGGTAACACAAGAGATTGAGACATGTATGGCGAACCTCCTTGTATGTCAGTGTTGCTAGATGAGCGGTCACAGAGAAGTATGTTTCAGTAGTCAGTCGGAAGATTGAGTGCATGCACTCGGGGTCAGTGTCACTAGCCAGCGCACCTGGGCAAGGGTCGGGACCCTGCGCAAACAGGGGGGCCCACTTGCTGTTGTGACCGGGTCTGGTGACAGCAAATACTTCAGCTGGATGTGCGTCCTCAGACGCACATTCAACTGAAATGCATTGCGGAACACAGACCCATCGGGTCCATTTGCGGCAATACATGCTGCCAGCCAATCAGTGGCCAGCAGCTGATGTCGACGTGCAAGGGATCGGGGGCACATGGCAGCAACTTCATGTCGTCTTGTCGCTTGCGCTCTAAAGTCAACTACCGACTTCAGAAGAGGACGCCGTGCTGTGAGGGGGCGGAGAGAAGGTGGAGTAGGCATATTATCATTTTTTTTCTTTTAAATCCCTGAGTACACGGTGGCAGTACTACTACATGGATGACTATGTGCCGTTCAGTATACTACATGGATGACTATTAAAGGGAACCGGTCACCTAAATTTGGCGGGACCGGTTTTCGGTCATATGGGCGAAGTTTTCAGGTGGTGGATTCACCCTTTCCTTACCCGCAGGCTGCATGCTGGCCGCAATATTGGATTGAAGTTCATTCTATGTCCTCTGTAGTACACGCCTGCGCAAGGCAATCTTAATCGTAAGCGCACATTCACACTTTTTTATTGATGACCGCTTCATAGTGGAACACCACAGGCTCTGTAAACTGTGTAGTGGCAGCTGCCGTGTACTGCAGATCGTGGCCACTATACCGTATACAGAGCTGTTCTGTTCCACTCCCTATGCTGTTGACTTGCAGATGCCAGTTGTGATAACTGATTATCAGGGACTTCAAACCCTCACCAATCATGTATCGATAATCAATCCTAAGGATAGGTCATCAATATAAATTGCTGGACAACCCTTTTAACGCTGTATGTACAAGTAAATAGTTAAGGTATGTGGACAGCAGTGTCTCAAGTGAACCGTTTGGTGTCTGGTGTAGGAGTGGGGCATGGGAAGTAATAATTAAAGAGGACCTGGTTGGACATTATAATGAAAACCCAGTGATTTTTACATGTCACTAGACTCACTACCATTCAGAAGGCCAGTAAAACTAATACATGGGTAATGTATGTTTGTTCCAGAGAGCTAACTGGTGCCACTCTCTCCACTGAAATAAAAGATCTATGGAGGAATATATGAAGATTGCCATGTTAATATGTGGTCGCTATGTTTGATACTGATAATTAGCTTGGAAAACTCCTGTAAGTGCATAGACTTAAAGTGCAATATGTAGCAGAGGAAAGTGCTTTTTCATTAGAAGCAGAAAGGGTAAGCTTACCTTGGAGATTGCCCATATTTATTTCATGCCTACTATTGCAGCATCTTAATCAAGTGCTAGGACAAATCTATAAATTGTAGCACATTGTTCCAACTTGTAAGGAAAGGTGAATTACATTTCAAGTGCCATCTAACTCTTTAGCTTTTGTCATCCTAGCCAGAGAGCACTCGTGTTTCGTAGATTGTACCAGCGTATACCACGGAACTTCAGTTTGCTTTTTCTTCTGTTACACAATTGCAGTGGTATAAGTAAGGGTATGTGTCCACTTTCAGGATTGCATCAGGATTTGGTCAGGATTTTACTCAGGTAAAATCCCGACCAAATCTGTACCTGAGGTCACTGGCAGGTCACCTGCGTTTTCCTTGCGTTGTTTCAGTATTGTAAGGCCATGCTGCGTTCTTAAAAGACGCGCCGCATGTCCGTTTCCGCGGGTATGCCGCATGCGTCTTTTAATGCATAGTGGAGACGAGATAAGATTTCATGAAATCCCCTCCACTATGCTGTAACATCTGGACGATGCGTGTTTGACGCTGCGGCTCTACGCAGCGTCAAAAACGCAGCGTTTCCTGAATGTGGAAACACCCTGAGAGGGAACCTGTCACGTCAAGCTTCTGAACTGTCCCCATTGCATTGATGATGCACTCAATTTGATTTCCCTAGTTTCACTGACATCACTGGATTCCTGCTCTTGCGCACTGTGACATTTGAAGAGCGAGGAGCCACACTTGCACAGTGTTGATACTGTGCAAGCTTGACCGGCTCCACTCTACACACTGTGCAAGTGTAGCCGGCTCCACCCTACGCACTGTGCAAGCCTGGCTGTCTCCACTCTACACACTGTGCAAGCCTGGCCGGCTCCACCCTACGCACTGTGCAAGCCTGGCCGGCTCCACCCTACGCACTGTGCAAGCCTGGCCGGCTCCACCCTACGCACTGTGCAAGCCTGGCCGGCTCCACCCTACGCACTGTGCAAGCCTGGCCAGCTCCACTCTACACACTGTGCAAGCCTAGCCGGCTCCACCCTACGCACTGTGCAAGCCTGGTCGGCTCCACCCTACGCACTGTGCAAGCCTGGCCGGCTCCACCCTACGCACTGTGCAAGCCTGGCCGGCTCCACCCTACGCACTGTGCAAGCCTGGCCGGCTCCACCCTACGCACTGTGCAAGCCTGGCCGGCTCCACCCTACGCACTGTGCAAGCCTGGCCGGCTCCACCCTACGCACTGTGCAAGCCTGGCCGGCTCCACCCTACGCACTGTGCAAGCCTGGCCGGCTCCACCCTACGCACTGTGCAAGCCTGGCCGGCTCCACCCTACGCACTGTGCAAGCCTGGCCGGCTCCACCCTACGCACTGTGCAAGCCTGGCCGGCTCCACCCTACGCACTGTGCAAGCCTGGCCGGCTCCACCCTACGCACTGTGCAAGCCTGGCCGGCTCCACCCTACGCACTGTGCAAGCCTGGCCGGCTCCACCCTACGCACTGTGCAAGCCTGGCCGGCTCCACCCTACGCACTGTGCAAGCCTGGCCGGCTCCACCCTACGCACTGTGCAAGTATGGTATTCCAGTGACTTTGACACAACCAGGGAAATCAGTCAAATTGAGTGGGCGCCAACGCCTGTGACTGAACAAAAAATAAAGCACACCCCTATGACTAAACGAGCAGGTACTATATAACTATATAAAGTGCTTTTTGGACGTCATTACAGCTCCGTTTTTAAATGGAAAAAATCTCAGTGATGCACATTGCTTCACTAATTACGCACTGGGGGCAGTTCAAGTGCTTGAAATGACGTGACAGGTTCCCTTTAAATTGATTGAAGGGAAAATTTGCATCTATATTACCAATTGGGACATAACTTTGGACTGGAGGGACACAGGAAAAAAAAGACAAACTGTTGTGCAATCAGTGAATTGATGGCAATTGGAGAATTGAGAATTGTAGGGGGTACTCAGTTTAATTTTAAACAATCCAGGTCTCCTCACTGCTCCTCTTCATACTATCACTTCAAACTGCCCTTTTCCATATCTCATCCACAATGCCTCTGCTTTTTGTCCCCCTGCCCCTTGTTATACTATGCCCCTTTATCACAGTCTGCCATAATGTCCTCCATTGCCTCGTAATGTACCCTATGATGTCCTCCATTGCCTACTTATGTGCCCTCACAGTAAACCCTTCCCTCCCCCGGCTCTCTGGTCTCAAATGAAATCACGCTAAGCTCCCCCATGGAGCTCCTGCCAGTGCCCAATGTCTCCTCAGCCTGTGCGGCCCCGGCAGCTTTATGGTGGACTTCATCACACTGCTGCACGTTGAGGCCAGAACTGACGCTGCTCTGCCCTAGTCCTGACTCCTCAGTGTTCTGAAAAGATGTGCATTATGTTTGCATACAGGAAGAGGGAAGCATCGTCTCCCGGACAGCTGCGTGGGCCTCACAATGGCGCTTAGCGGTGTGGTCCATATATAGTGCAGGCCGGAGCTACACTAGGTGTAGCAATGCTTAATCATTTCACTGCATCAAGTGACCTTTAGCTTCTCCCAAGCAGCCGTAATCTAGAATTACCAGTATACAGATGCTAGCCTCTTTGCGTGACTACAAGGGTTGTCTGCGGCAAATAGGTAGAAAGATTTATTAATATTATTAATATTGTTGAAAACTGTATACGGTAAAGAGCTGGAGACAAATGCACAGGGAGGTTGGCCAATAATATCTGTATCACCTGCAAACTCTTACCCATACATGTAGGATAGGGCCCACTCTACGCCTGTACTGTAGCTGCCCAATGGCACCCTATATTTTTAATCTGGGAACTGGATTATGTAGGACTTTAGCCATTTTTGCTTTTGGTTTTTCAGTTTATTTTTGGATATTGGCGTCCTGTATAGTCTGGTCTGAGAACCCAAACTGTTTTTGGATCTTTCCTATCCACACCCAAACCTTTCCACACAGCCTCTCATTCATCACTCACTACACTTTCAGCCGAACAGGGAATATTTTGTATTCATTAGGTGTGTCAAGGAAAGCTTAACATTATTTTAAGTAATTTTGTGCTCTGTGGATTCCCGACTTAGTCTGTTCTGTAAGCCATATTTATCTGCACAATATTTCATTGTGAGCAGTGAATCTCTGCTGTGTTTTTATAGTCATTATTTACCGTAAGTGTCTTCCATTAATTATTATTATTATTTATTTATTATTATTATACATTTTTATAGCGCCATTTATTCCATGGCGCTTTACATGTGAATACGGGGCAAATATAGACAATTACATTAAACATGAGCAGATAATAAGGCACACGAGTACATAAGGAGGGAGGACCCTGCCCGCGAGGGCTCACAGTCTGCAGGGGGTGGGTGAGGATACACTAGGAGAGGGAAGAGCTGGCTGTGCGTTCATTAATGAACGTTCTTTAAACGAACAATCTCTTCTAGCGCAAGTGCCGCACAAATCTAATGCACTCTTTTTAGCAATATATTTTTGTTTTAAAATAGTGAACCATTCTTAAGAAAAACATAAGTGGATGATAATTAACATCTGATTTGTGTAGAGCTACCTTCCGCTACTTCTGCTGATCAACTAAATGAAGGGGTAGAGGTGCTGCATACATTTTGCTGTTCACCCATGTCCAGGTCTTCACATACCTCTATGGTGGTACCTGGTACCGCAGCTCTGTCCCATTAACTTGAAAGGGACTGAGCTGCTGTGTGCTGCAGTATCAGACTTGGGCACAAATGTACAGCTGTTCCTGTGTCAGCAATGTATTTTACGTTGCGGTTGCCAGTGCTCTACTGCTCCTTCATTAGCTGATTGACGAGTTTGCTGGAGGTTAGATCTTTCTCCCTGGTCAAATATTGAATATTATCAGATCACAGATATCAAAGTATGATTGTATTCAACTTTCTATGACCTGACCTGCATGCCCATACAGACTGCTTAGGAGAGTTGATCCCACTGACAGATCCACTTTTATGTTATATACCAGAGCCCATTAAAGGGTTAGTCTGAAACCCAAAAGTAAATTTAAATTAATAAATCTGTAAAAACTAATACATTTTGTAATTTAATTCATGGTAAAATTCCCTAGCATCCATTCTATATTGCAACTTAGGGTTTAGTCTCTATTACCCACTTCCTATAACAATTCGTTTGAGAAAGGAAAACAAATTGGGGGGGGGGGGGGGGGGGGGTGTCTGGGACATGTGATGCTCGTTCAATCTCGCCTGTGGCAAGTAACAGATGTAGGCAATATGAATATCACACCCAAAACCAGATGAAGAGGAAATATGTTAACTCAATATTTACATTGTGTGTCTGTGTGTGCACGCCACACTAAGCATGGAGGAGAGAACGTTATCAACAATCTGAAGGTTACAGGTCCATCTCCCGAGATCTTCATGTTCCATTGTCCACTGTGCATAACATAATCAAGAAGTTTACAACCCATGGCACTGTAGCAAATATTCCTGGACGTGGACGGCAGAGAAAAATTTATGAAGGGTTGCAACACAGGATAGTCCGGATGGTGGATAAGCAGCCCCATTCAAGTTCCAAAGAAACTCAAGCTGTCCTGCAGAATCAGATTGCATCAGTGTCATTGCAAAATATCCTTCGACATTTGAATGAAATGAAACACTATGGCAGTTGCTGTTGGAAAAAGGCACCCTTAAAATATGAGAACTGTTGATGCTTGTAAAGAAAGATTGGTCCAAAACTGCAGTTGAAAGGTGGAAGAAGTTTGTTGATAGTTGTTGGAAGCGATTGATTGAAGTTATTTATTCCATAGGGCGTGCAACCAAATATTAGGCCGGGATCACACACCGCGAGATATGGCCGAGTCTCGCAGTGTTCTGCCCATAAGACCCTCTATAAAGCACCAGGTATACAAGGAAATGCACTTGAAAGTGGCCCTGAATATACTGTTGAATGATGAAGCAATCTGAACAAAAAAATACGCTACATAACTTGAAAAGTATTCATACCCTGTGATCTTTTCCACATTTTTTTTCACATTACACCCACAAACTTAAATACTTAAATATATTTGATTGAGATTTCATGTGGTATACAAACACAAAGTAGCAAGAATTTGTGAAGTGTAAAAGAAACGATACATGGTTTTCTAAATATTTTAAAAAATATAAATGTGAAAAATGTGAGGTGCATTTGTATTTAACCCCCTGTAGTCTGATACCCCTAAAAAAAAATATTTTGTGACCAATATCAAGGCACTGTATATATAATCTGTCGTATTGCGTATGATACAGAAAGTGATCTCCGTTTTCTGCAACACATTTGATATTGGCAAGTATATCAAGGGGAATAGCCACAATTTCATATTGTAGGTTTTCTTTCAAATCTGCCATATTTCAAGACTTGTTACAAGCATCAGTGTTTGCTACGGATGATGGCAGTTTTATGGGACTGAACTGAGACTAGTTCAGCTGTGTATGAGTAGCCAGGGTCTATATTGTTTAGTTAGCACCTGGACAAGGCTAGGGATTTTATCTTTTATAGTTTTGTTTTGGAACTGTACAACTAATCGGAGTAAACACCTATTTGTGTGTGAAAGAAAAAACCATCTAAAAACATATTTTTAGTTTTTGCAGTCATGGAGATCATGTAATGCTTGGACTATTTGTAGAGTCTGCTCTGTGGTTTTATAAAGTGCAAATATAATGAAGCTGTGAATGAAGCTGTAACATAAAATTACTTTCACACAGTTTAATTATTTAGGAATCTGGAAAAACTAAGGAGTTTTTAAAAACTTTACCGTATGCACTGTGGTAATCACAAATGACTCTTCCAACAGTTGTGCCTGATTACACCGTCTGACTAAGATCGCTCACCGGTGTGTCTTGACATGTGAGGGCACTAATGTATAGCTGCAGAATGATACCAGGACATACTGGATTTCTTATCTGCCTTATTTTGATGTTTTCCTTGTGTGAAAAGTTCAGTTGTGTAAGTAACAAGAAAGATGCTTTTTGATTTTTGCTTCCAGACCAGAATAAAACATCAGCTTCTCTAAGGATGAAAGAGATGTTCTAGTGTCATCAGGCAATATGCTGCAGTGTGTGCATAAAGAAAGAGCAATATGCTGAATGATGTATTTCATCTTTTATACTATTTTGCTATTAAAGGTTCAACACCCTATTACTGTGTACCGAGTCCTAAATGGCAGAACTCTGTTGGATATCCCGGGACTCCTTCCCTGTCCCTAATGCTAGAGGAGCCCCACACCAAGCATGCACACAGAGTGACAGCACCACTCACCTGTACGCACGTTTGCCTCAGCACATCCCAGCAGCATCTTCGTCACCGGCAGCTTTCTCGGTTGTAGCTAGAATGTATGGGCTCCTTCCAGGTCCTGACTGCAGCCCATACATTCTAGCGGTCTTCTGGAAATGACATCACACCTGGAAGCAGCCCATACATTCTAGTGTCTACCCTTCAGGCAGTGTTAGCCTCAGCCTGCGGCTAACACTGCCTGCTATATGAAATGACTATTCCCATGGGGGCGTGGGGAAGTGTGAATATCCATTTGTCTTTAGCATCAGGGACCGATTCCTGTCTTCAGCTGCTGCTCCGCTGGCATCGGGTGGGCCCCCTGACTCAGGGGCCCCATAGTAGCTGGGTGTGCCACTATTGGTGACACGCCACTGGCTGGGTGCCCCTGGAGCAACGGGGACCCTAGGCAGCTGCCGACCCTGTATGCCAGCAGGTTTAAGTGCCTGGGACCACTGGAGAATCCTCCGGTTCCCCAGTGGGCCAGTCTGACCCTGGGGGTTCCACGGGATGCACCCAAAAAATTTATCCATCTTCAACATACCAGAGAACCCACTTTGTTAAGATGTGCTTGTCTAATTTGTGCGACTTTAGTATCGCAACTTATCATGAATTAGAGTTGCGCAATAAATTTGAAACCTTTTTATTCTGTTTTACCCCAGAATTTTGGACAAAATCAGGCCCATATTATATTGGCCCCCTCCCAGACTAAAAATATCAGTTCTCAGCCGCCCCAGAAAAAAACGCATCTATAAGATGCGCCAAATCTGGAGCTTAGCCTCGCCCTTGCCACTTTCCCTGTAGCAGTGGCAAGTGGGGTGATTGGGGGGAAGGGGTTGATGTCATCTTTGTATTGTCAGGTGACATCAAGCCCATAGGTTAGTAATGGAAAGGCATCTATAAGACACCCCCAAGACTAACCTCATAGTGATAATATAAAAACACACCCCCAGAATATAGACATTTATTTTAAATAATGACAGACTCCTTTATTGAATTTAACTTAAACCATACTAGCCGAACGCCTAATCCACTGAAGCCAATGTCTCCTGCAGCAAAAATAAAACAATGAAACCACAATATACCCCACCTGTCCGCATAATAGATAATCCATAATGTCTCACGACTATCCTGATGACTTTGAGAGCGGTCACTGATGTGACTACTGGCAAAGACAGCCGGCGATATGCTGCGGGAGTGATTACCTCCTGTCACTGTATCACTGAGCTGCCGTGAGAGTTCACCAGAGTTCTTGAGCTGATCAGCTCCGGTGATCTCCCTTACGGCACCACAGCTGCGTGAGAAAGTTCTCTATGGCAGTGGAGCCATAAGTGAGAGCACCGCAGCTGATCAGTTGATGAACTCCAGTGAACTCTCTCATGGCCGCTCAGTGATACACTGACAGGAGGTAATCGCTCCCACAATGTATCGCCGGCGGCCATTTAGAGCAGTGACTATTCTACACTTGAGATCGCCGTGGGACATTCTGGATTACATGGATTAGGGCGGACAGATGGGTATATGGTGGTTTATTATTTTTATTTTTTCATAGGAGACCTGGGCATTGGGGATTAGACATTAAGGTGATTATAATGTGTTTTTTATTTTTATTTGAATATGTAAGTAATTATTTTACATGTTTTTGTGTTTTGTTGTTTTTCTTTTCTCTTTAAGTGTGAGTACAGGTGCAGGCTGACGAGAGACTACGACTCTCATCAGTGTCTCCTGCCATCACTGTGACAGCAGATGTAGCCTGTTGGGAGGATTAATCTCATCAACCCACGCCTGATGACCTGTGGTAAGCGTTTTACCACAGGTCACATTATCTCTGTGGGGTCACGCTGACATCTGACAGCATGACCCCGCAGCGCTCTGACCGACAGTCTTACCGGTGGTAGCGTTACTGCCGATAACTACTGCGCTGGTGTTTTCCACGCTGTCACACAGATTACAGCATGGGAAACACCATAGGAAGATGGTAAAAACGCAAGCAAAAATTCAGCAAATCCATAAACCTATTTTTATACCTGCGTTTTTGCTGCTGTTTTGACTGACTCAATTGAAGTCAATGTGTGGAAAGCGCTAAAAATCCGCATAAAGAATTGACATGCTGCATAAAGAAATGCACTGCAAATATTCAAATGAAAATTACTGATCATGTGCACAACTTCAGGATTGTCATTGAATTAGCTTGCATAAAGATTCCATAGCATTTTTGGCCTATTTCCAAGTGGGAAAAACGCTTTGATAAACACATCAAAAACGCACCGTGTGCACATAGCCTAAATGTATATGCATCAATAGGATTTCTCCATTTTAGGTGATTAACTTTACATTTACATTAAGCCTGATTTGCCAAGTGTTTGCCCATTCAGACATCTTATCCTAATCGTTTTGTAATATTGTACTGTTAAGGTCAGATTTTAATATCCTACATTATTATTTATTTATATAGCACCATTGATTCCATGGTGCTGTACATGAGAAAGGGGTTACATACAAATTACAGATATCACAGTAAGCAAACTAACAACTACGGACTGATACAGAGGGGTGAGGACCCTGCGCTTGCGGGCTTACATTCTACAGGATGGTGGGGATGCAGACAATAGGTTGAGGGTTACAGGAGCTCCGGTGTTGGTGAGGTGGTAGCTTCGGTAGTGGTGATGAGGCAGCGAAGTCAGTGCAGGCTTTCCTGGAGAGATGGGTTTTCAGGTTCCGTCTGAAGGATCCGAATATGGTTGATAGTCGGACGTGTTGGGGCAAAGAATTATAGAGGATGGGGGATATTCGGGAGAAGTCTTGGAGGCGGTTGGGTGAGGAGCGAATAAGTGTGGAGGAGAGAAGGAGGTCTTGGGAGGACCAGAGATTATGTGAGGGAAGATATCGGGAGATTAGTTCAGAGATATATGGAGGAGACAGGTTATGGATGGCTTTGTAGGTCAGTATTAGTAATTTGAACTGGATACGCTGAGGGAATGGGAGCCAGTGAAGAGATTTTCAGAGGGGGGAAGCGGAGGAGCAGCGAGGAGAGAGATGAATTAGTCGGACAGCAGAGTTAAGGATGGACTGGAGAGGTGCAAGGGTATTAGCAGGGAGGCCACAGAAAAGGATGTTGCAGTACTCGAGGCAGGAGATGATGAGGGCATGCACAAGAATTTTAGTAGATTGACGGCTGAGGAAAGGATGGATTCTGGAGATATTTTTAAGCTGGAGGCGCCAGGAGGTGGAAAGAGCTTGAATGTGCGGTTTGAAGGGCAGGGCAGAGTCAAGGGTTACTCTGAGGCAGCGGACTTCTGGTACGGGGGAAAGCGTGATGTCCTTTACTGCGATAGATAGGTCAGGTAAGGAAGATCTATGAGATGGAGGAAAGATGATGAGTTCAGATTTGTCCACATTGAGTTTGAAGAAGCGAGTGGAGAAGGAGGATATGGCTGATAGACACTCCGGGATTATGGACAGCAGGGATGTGATGTCTGGGCCCGAAAGGTAGATCTGAGTGTCATCAGCTTAAAGGTGGTGCTGGAATTCATGAGACTGAGTTGTCTCAAGCCCAGTGTGTAGATGGAGAAGAGTAGGGGTCCTAGAACAGAGCCTTGGGGGACTCCAACAGAGAGAGGGTGGGATGAGGAGGTAGTGTGGGAGTGGGAGACGCTGAATGTGTGGTTGGAAAGGTATGAGGAGATCCAGGATAGGGCGAGGTCTTTGTTGCCAAAGGAGGAGAGGATCTGTAGTAGGAGGCAGTGTTCAACTGTGTCGAAAGCAGAGGACAGGCCTAGGAAGAGGAGTACAGAGTATTGTCCGTTAGCTTTGGCTGTAAGTAGGTCATTAGTGGTTTTGGTCAGGGCTGTCTCAGTTGAGTGATGGGGGCGGAAACCAGATTGTAGATTGTCCGAGTAAGTTAGATGAGAGGTGGGAGGAAAGCTCAGCGTGGACGTGCTGCTCCAGGAGTTTGGAAGCAAATGGGAGCAGCGATATTGGACTATAGCTGGACATAGCTGTTGGATCGAGGGTTGGCTTTTTAAGGATAGGCGTGATTGTGGCATGTTTGCAAGCAGAAGGGAAGGTGCCAGAAGTTAGTGATAGGTTGAAGAGGTGGGTTAGGGATAGGATAAGAGTGGTGGTGAGGTTGGGAGGAGGTGGGATGGGGTTGAGCGCACAGGTGGTGAGGTGCTTTTTGGAGAGGAGACAATTAAGCCCCCTTCAGTGATGATGGATAGGGAGGTTATGGGGTTTGGGCATTGGTCTGGTATTAAAAGGGGTTATGGTGGTTGAACAATGAAGAGTTGCCTTGTTTGGTCGATCTTATTTTTAAAGTGTGTTGCAAAGTCCTCAGCAGAGATGAGGGAGGTTGGAGGGGGCAGTGAGGGGCGGAGGAGGAAGATAGGCTACTTTCACACTAGCGTCGGGCCGAGGTTCCGACGCTAGCAGTGAAACGGAGGCAGCAGATGCATTTTTCCTTCGCATCCGCTGCCCCATTGTAAGGTGCGGGGAGGTGGGGGCGGAGTTCCGGCCGCGCATGCGCGGTCGAAAAAAGCGGTCCGTCGGCAGCAAAAAACGTTACATGTAATGTTTTTTGCTCCCTGCGGTCCGCCAAAACACAGCGCAACCGTCGCATGACGGTTGCAACGTGTGTCAATGCGTCGCTAATGTTAATCTATGGGGCAAAAACGCATCCTGCAAACAACTTTGTAGGATGCGTTTTTTCCCCTAAACGACGCTTTGCGACGTATTGCAAAAAACGCCAGTGTGAAAGTAGCCTTAAAGGTTTTGAATAACTGTTGGGGTTGTAGGATAGGGAAGACACGAGGGTTGGTGAAGTAGGTCTGTTTAGTAGAGGTGAGAGCAGATTTAAAAGTGAGTGTTGCCTGTTTGAATGCAATGAAGTCATCTTGCGAATGTGTTTGGAGTCATCAGCAAAGACTGACACTTTCTCTCAATGTCATCCACAAGGTCATTAATAAAGAGGTTAAGAAGAATCGGTCCTAGCACAGATCCCTGCATTCCCCACTGCTGACTATATCCCATTTAGAGAACGTACCATTTACGGCAATGCTTTCCAAAGTTTCCCCCAGTCCTTGCCTCTGTAGCTTCAGTATAAGGCTGTTATGTGGAGCAGTATCAAATGCCTTTGCAAAGTCCAGGTAATTCACATCGGCTGCATTACCAACATCCAGATTTGCAATTACCACCTCATAGAAAACCAACACTTACTTTTTTTTATTAATCTGTGCTAGTTCCGTTATTGATTAGTATTTTGCTTTTTCATGTGTTTTTTTTTTTTTTGTTACGGATACATGACACATTTTTTTTTTTTTGTACATCTGATTCCACACTCCATCACCTATTTGTCCTGGAAACTCATCATGTGTTTGCAGAAATATTGTCCCCGTGCATCAGCAGACTAAATTACGGTATTTATTTCCTTAATACTCTTCTCTGCAGGAGCCTCGGTGAAACTCAGCTAATCATGTCACTGTTGGGAGTTGAATTTGTAATTTCCTTTATTACCTTTTGCAATAAACTGGACGAAAAGTATGTATATATGTGTGTGGATACTTTTATACATACATATGTGAATGGATATATTTTTAAGAAAATGGAAAAATCAATTTTGTAATTTAAATGGGTAACCAAAAATAAGCTCACGACTGAAATGACCAAACACCTGCTACAATGACTTTTTCTTTGATCAGGCAGTGTACTATTTTTTACTTATCAGAATTGTACTCCAGTCTGGCAAAACATTAATTAGGAGTGATTAGGTAATATAAAATAAAGGGGTTTTCCAAAACTAAGATAATGATGATCTATCCATATCGAAGCAATTGGGATCTAAGCTACAGTGCCGAAGAATGGCCACTACACATGGCCGCTGTGGGAACTGCAAACAGTGGCTAGATGTGTGTGTCTGGTGTCGGACCCCCGATCTGATATTGATGACCAGTCCTAAATTCCGAACAACTCTTCTTAATCTCTGTAATCTGGAGCCTTTATCGGACGTAGTGCTTGTAGTGGAGAATGTTTGGGTAATATGGCATCCAATAGACATGCTACCATGAATTGGATACCATGAAGGATAGTCCATAATTATGGGATTGCTCAGATCTGCACAGTCACCAAAATGGTGGTACCAAACCCCCTATTATTCCTTACTGACAAAATGCTGGTTAGGAGCAGTTAGGATGGAGCAGCCGCCGTTCGCGAGTTGCCACTCCATTTATTTCCAGTCAATCAAATTTTTATCAACTGCCCATGAAGAGCTGAATTATGTATAAGGTATGAAAAGCCCTTTAAATAGTTTCCTTGTTATCTCCGTATATCCAATTTCATCACACGCAATAAAAAATGCAGGAAAACCACCTGAATATACCGTGTAATACATTGTGAAATCTGAATAAATCTCATTGTGTATTCCAGTGCTGTGTGCTAGAGGATTACGTTTTTGGAACAGAGCTGAGGCGCTTCCACCCTCTATCAATCCAGCCATTGAGTACGGCTCTCAAAACAAGTTTTCCTCTAGCCAAATGACAAAATAGACATTTCCTGTGCGTATAGTAAGGATTTTAGAGAACCGTCACATATTGCCAACTCACAGCTGGTTAAACAGTGGTGAGATCATGGCGGAGAGCGGTGTTATTGTCACTGTTTGTACTTTTATGTTGTTTAGGTACAAATAAACTGTAAAAAATCCCAGCAAAAAAAGGGGACTGAAGGTAATACTCTGCTGCATTGTATAACGCTTGCACACAAAGAAATAGAACTTCCTTTTACTGCAAAAAATAAAGACCTTACGATTTCAGATTATGTAATTCATGGCAAATCCTTCTTTTCCTTTTAGAAGTATGGTTCCTCTTTGCTAGTTTCATGAAAGCATTTAATACATTCACAGTATACTTCACTCTTTTCCATAGAATAACAAAAAAACAGAACCTCAACTCTGAAACTTAAGGCTTATTATTGTATTCTGTACATATTTGTAGACCTGTATAGCCAGCTATGGGGCTGTGCTTAAATGGAATCTGTAAGCACGTTTTTGCTATTTAATCTGAGTGCAGCATGGTGTAGGGACTGTGACACTGATTTCAGTGATGTCACTTGTTGGGCTATGTGCCAATCGTTGCCCAGACTACAGCTCACATGCCGCCTTGTCCAACTCCACCCCTAGCATTGATTAGCAGCTTACTGTCAATATACGATTTTCAGTGAAACTGTAGTGTGGGTAGGGTTAGCTTTTGAGGTCTGCCACGTCCTAAATCTAAAAACTCCTGATTGTATCACAGGTGCTGCACCCAACCTAGTAAACCAAGTGGTACCTCGCTGGAATAAGGGTCTCTTTTCCTACATTATGCTACTTTCAGATGAGGTAGCAAAAACCTGGAGACAGATTTTGTTTGATCACTGTAGTTTCAGGAAACTTGATATCTTGGTGATGGATTAATTTAGCATAATATCTATTACTTTATTTAGAGTGATTTTTTTTTTCCCATTATAAAACAATGTAATATTCAGACTACTTCCGACTTGTTGGTTACCTTCTGTCTCTCTTGCTGTGAAGTGCCTGTTGTCAAGTGTAATCAGTCCAGTCTGGAGTGGTTCTTTGACAGGAGATCAGGATCAGAAGGACAAACTGCATATAGCTATGGCAGAGACTCCGCCTTGAATTCAGGGATGGCAATAAACAATGGCAGGAGCAACGGAAGTGAGGAAATGAAGTTCCAATATCTATAGTGCTGGCAAAATACTGATAAACAGTATCCACTTAAAAAGTAGATGGCAAGTTACAGAGTGTGACATTTGGGAGCAGTTCTTTTACATGTTAAACAGGTGTATAAAATGCAGTTATTAGTGGTTTTGCCAAGTGGTTCTTCCTTTTTATTGCTTACCTGGCACAGCTATATGCATTTTGTATTGGTTGTGCCTGGTACTGCAGCTCTTATTTCAACTACCAAATGTGTGGCTCGTGTCCGATAAACACCTGATCACATAGTAGTCTTAGAAGCCCCTTCAATCAGCTGATCAGGCTAGTCCAAGAAAGCCCCTTTAAATCAAAGCCAACTTTGGGATTATGTCTCCAAAACTTTTTGGATAGACCAGTACGAACCAACAAGCAAGTAAAGTTTTCTAGGTCTCCGTAAGCTCTCCTGATCTGAGGAGTCAAATCAAACCATGATTAAACAACAAAGCCGTAATTTATCAATAGCACAAGACTGGATGAGACAAGAGAAGGGTTCAAAGGTGCTACCATTGTGAAGGTAACACATTAATCACGGACCTTTGATTAGAAATTTGTGACAAACGCGATAAAAAAGGAGGTTGCCCTTGAGGAGAATCGACTGTCGTGAAACTTCAAAGCCCAGGAGAATAATTGATCCAGGTCTGCTTTAAAATTTTTAAACTTTAGCACCAGGTATGTCAGATAAATGTTCACTGATCATTATCCTTTTAAATTTGTATTTGACTAAATCAAAGGGCAATACTCCAGACTTCCAGGGTTTGGATCTTGGTTGACACAAAAAGAAAGTAAATAAGGGCATGGGTATGAAGTGGTATTTGTAGAACTGCGGGGGTCTTTCTTCAAATTTGTGAAGAAAACTGATTGAATAAAGTTTAGACGCGCAAATCCATAGTATTTTAAAATCCACAAAATCTGATACATGATGACCTCGATGGTGCGTTCATGGAAGCAAAAAAGGGACTCCTGGAGATAGAATTTCTGTAGTCTAAAGGGTTCCATGTACAGTCTCATAAGTACCTTACTGTTGGCTTCAGTAAGCCATATATTGATGCCAGTCTTCGAGGGCTGGGTAGATGCTTTATGCCAACCTTAAATGTTTTTACCTATGTCTTGTACTGTAGTTATATAATTGAGTTGGTGTATAAAGATGGTGTAGAGAAAGGAGATGAGCCTTTTTTTCATACTATGGTTTCATTTACACAAGTTTTCAAGGTACGTCTCCATGCACATGAACAGGTCTACATCTGGAACAGTATGTCTTAAATAATATCAATACTTGTTTCTAAAGACTTTGTCTGGTGGGCATCTTGTAGAAAAAAACATAATGTATACCCCCAAACAATGTAAGCCGCTAACAATGCAATATAGCCTCATATAATGCCACTTCTTAAAGACGATTCACCCAAACCCAGGGTGAGTAATTGGTCGCTCCATAATGGAATGGCTAAAGCACAAAGGCAAGAATGGGAAAACGAAGTTGCAAGTGGTCCCAAACGGCTAGAGATTGAAATAATGCAAAGAGAAATCTACAGGAGTAAAGCAGGTTAGCACGGAGCTGCATTTTTTTTAATCGACGTCCACCATGGAGATTACCCCCCACCAACCACCCCAGACCCTTAAAAAATAAATTGTTGGGAAATTTGGGCCTCCTACAAATTTGTAGTCCTATTAGGCACATCTAAGCATCAATGAGACGTGCTTGCAAATGATGTTAAACTAGCCTTTCTGCTTTTCTTAACCCGAATGAATGTCACAAACGATTGTAACCTTTGCAGGTCTTTTCTAGACACCTGGATCGGCATAGATCTGAGTAGGTACCATACATTGTAATGTGGTCATTGTGATCACTTCTAACCAACCCAACATTGAGACTGATAGAAAAGACCAGCAAGATAAGTCTTTCGATCTCTTCAATATTTTATTTACTTTCTTCAACTTTACACTAGAGTGTAGCTGTTGCAAGCTATATATGGCATATGCCCAAGGCATGGTTTGATAGTTAAAGCCAATAGTGATGAGCGAACGTGCTCGGTTAGCACACGAGCATGCTCGGATAACACTTTATCCAGGTGTATTCTGCGTGCTCGAAAAATATGTTGAAGTCCTGTCTCGTGGCTGTTTGACAGCTGCAACACATACAGGGATTGCCTGTTGTCCCATGCAACCGGGACTCGAACATATTAGGGTAGGTTCACACGGTCCATGAACGCTGTGGGTTTCAACCCACAGCGTCCAGATGTTACAGCATAGTAGATGGGATTTCAAGAAATCCCATGCCCACTATATGTGCATAGATGCCCATGGATCACCTGCGGAGACAGACATGTGGCGCGTCTTTTCAGACCGCAGCATGTCTATTTATCTTGCGGAGACGCTCAGTCTCCGTAAGATAAATTTCACCCGTACAATGTATTAGATGCGGTGATTCCGCACGGTTCAATGAACACATGCGGAATCGCCTGCATTCAAAAGCCAGCAGTGCTACACCTACCCTTATTAAAGCACGCCAAAGTCACTCGGTTAGCACACGCACATGCTGGGATAACGCCTTATCTGAGCACATTTACTTATCACCAGTATCCAACTGTAACCTACCCATGCGTGCAGAAAACCCTACTTGCGTTCTCTAATAGAATGTTTTATTTTACCATTTCTATATATGGTTTTTCACTTGTGCTGATTCTGTCGCGTTCCATTACGAAAAGACCAGTTTCCAAAGAGACCTATGTACAGCCATAGAAAATATTTGCATGTTCATTCGATCTGAGGGCCATTATATGTCTGCTGAGTAACACAGTATGGGCTATGTTCTCTACCCTGTGCAATGTATAGGATTTTATGCCGAGGTAATGTACAGGGAAACAGGGCATCATTTAGTAACCTGGCTATGTAACAGTCATTTCCGTAAGTAAACAAGAACTGCAGCATTCTGATTCTCTATTCAGCCAGCACACCAATATTTATTCTAAGGGTCGGACAGCGTAAAATGCTTTTTTGTATAGAAATATTTTAACACAAGGAAGTAGCGCTTGGTTCCAGCAGACTTTCCCCCTACACTGGAATGTGTAGTGTGATCAGCAAATAGCTGTAGAAATGTCATGACATGGTACATGCCCTCCGCATTCATTGCTGTCACAAGGACTCCAGAGCCCCAGTGCTGACTATAGAGTTCCCACTAATGCCCTACACTCACTTGTCCGAGCAGAGCTCAGCCCAGCCCAACACTGAGATGTTTTCTTCCAGGGCGGGTGTCGTAGGATATTCTGATCATGGAATAGTGCGTTCATTGGAAATGTAAAGAGGCAGATGCCAGGGACTTTTTCTTTTCTTGAGTCCTCCGTATACTCTTGCTGCATTCGCTGATGTTTTGGGTGTGTAGCTTTTTGTAATAAGCGTTTTTTTCCTGTTAACCACTTGCATTAAGGTACCCAAAGATGGGGAAAATTATAAAATTGGATTCTGGGAAGAGTTTATCACCAGACTGCGGATATTGTCTTGATGTATGCACATCATGTAGGCAGTTTTTGCAGCCTGCAGGCCTCATAAATTACAGTATATCCAAAGACCGCTTGAAAGCTGAGCCAATTCCTGAGAGATGTTTGTGCAGCTTCAGTCCCTGATGACTTTGGTACTGTGGAAATAAAATCTTGTTCTGGATTTTCTGAAATGTTCAAATGTAAACACAAAATTTTAGTGTAACAGACAAAGCAACCTTGTTGAATATGATGATGCACTAAAAGGTTTCGTCACAAATGTTTTCCTCTCCCTGAAGAAATAGTGCAGCATATTTCAATGGTGGATCAGCTGCAGTACCAGGGAATGTTCACAATCCAGTGAATAGAACTGTGGTGTTGTGGCTCTGTATACTGTTTATTTCCCGCTGTGAGGGACCTACTAACAGCTGTGATAGATCGACTCACTCCGCTTCCTAAAGAGGTAATCATGGGAACGCTTTCTGTTTAAGATTTCAACTGGTTTACCTAATTTTGGACTGGTTTATGCAGTACACTTTTAATAAACACTGCCCTTCGGGCATAACCGGAAAAACAAAATGACATACAGCACAGTCCATGTGGTTACGGGGATCCGCACGCTCAGGGGAACAAAAATAAGGTTCAGTTCTCTTTTAATATGAGCACGGTTGTGAATCCCTCATCTCCTGACACATTGGGCACTGAATGAATCCAAAGGCTCTACTTTTACCTTCTGGACCACACCCTGGGGTGGAGATATGGTGAACAACCTCCCACTCGCTCTCCAGCTGTTCACAGAAACCCAGAAGCTTATGGCTGATTAACCCCTCTCAGCACTTAATATGCTGGAGCATTTTTCCAAGTTAGGCTGCTTTCGCACATCATTTTTTTGCCGTTAGGCTCAAACCGGCGAATTTTTTAAAAGACGGATCCTTTGCAGATTGTGAAAAACTGATGCGATGGATCCGTTTTTTTTCGCCGGATCCGACTAGCTGTTGCGGGGAGAATATCCGACTAGCTGATCCGGGGAGGAGAGAGATGGAAAATGCAGGATTTGTTTAAAAAAACGGAATCCGCCGCTGGATTCCATCATTTGACCTCACGTTTCATCTGTTTTTCGCTGTCCTTTTCTAAGACTGACACATAAAACGTTCCTATGTCCGTCTTCTCCTGCCGCCGGAAAGCGAATTTTCAACGGATCCGGCAAAAAACGGATGAAACGTGAGGCTATCTGTCGCAATCCGAATCTAATACAAGTCTGAGAAAAAAACTGATCCAGCGGCAACTTTTGCCAGATCCTTTTTTTTTGTTCAAAATTCGCCAGATTTTGCCTGATGGCAAAAAACTGATGTGTGAAAATTAATATCACTGAGGCTAACCTATCTCTCCTCCAGTACTTTACCAGTGATCTTTTCAAACAGCTAATCAGTGGAGGTGCTGCATATTGAACCTTCACCGGTTTGATGTACGTCATCAATAGGAGTCAAGCCAAGATTTCATACTTCGCCCCGAAAGCAACAAATGTGAATATCTCTACAATGAAGTGACGCAAAATGGAAAAGACAAGTAGAATTGGGGGAGCTCAGGGATTTTTGCAAGGTATTAACTGTAGCTTACGTTTTTTTTTTTTTTTTTACTACATTGATGAAACAACGTAAAATATTTTTTATTTTGATGTGTTTGGCTTGTCATTAGATTACCTTACAGATAGTTTTCACCAATAGTATAATCAGAAAATGTAAATTATCCAGCAGTTTAATTTGGCCACAAAGATTAATTTTTGCTTTGGAAAAGTAGATCTTTTTTTTCCAGAAACGGTGGATTTTGTTTTTGTCTTCAGACATTTCACCACATAGTTCTTAACTATTTATTTTCCAATACTAGCTGACATGTGGCTAACTGTAGATATAAATTATACTTCCTCCTCAGTTATCTCATGCACAGCAGCAGTCGCTTACTTCCTTTTATAATCCTGAAAAACATCACATTGCTATAATAACCATTTTCTAGATGTAAAATTGACTATTACTGTATAGGTTTCAGCCTCCAATATAAAGTATGGTTGGGCATCATAAGTCACTTTAGCAAGAAAAATTCTATCTACAGCATGTTATAAGGTGAACTGTGTAGTCATTTTAATTGGATAGCAACATTTCTACAGACAGAACTTTCTGGACTAATGTCCATTTTAGTTGGTAGTATTAACATCGACCATATAGCACTGGTAGTATTAACATCAACCATGTAGAACTGGTAATATTAACATCGACCATGTAGCACTGGCAATGTTTAGTTGAAGATGCCACATAATTTGCATGATCAGATAAAGTGGTAAATAGTGCTCCATTTCTACCGGTAAAATCCTTCTCTTTTTATGGAGTAACAATAAAATTTATATTAAAATAAAAGCTATGGCCTATAGGTTTTCCTACTGGAGCATACAGACGTTACAAAAGCAAGTTCCCCAGGTCAGGACCAGCTTTTATCTTATGCTGGAGTCAAGCTGTACATGTCTTACATAAGCTGCAATTTGTCTTAATGCTTGCCATGTAATACTACATTTCTTCTGCAGTGACTACTGTCTAGTTTATGTATGTCTGGCCAATGGTTCCACCATCATAATTCCTTGTTTCCCAGTGCTGCTGGTAGCTGGACCGCAGCATTCAGACATTACTAGACGGTAGTAATCTGACACATCCCCTGCATATTTAAAATGTTGTGGCATGGTACCGTATTTTTCAGACTATAAGACGCATCTAGGTTTTAGAAGAGAAAAAAATTGACGCAAAAAATGTGGTCAATTCTGTATCCCCTATCCTGGTATATATGGCCCCCTTATCCCTATCCTTTTGTGCATAACCCCATCATCCCTACCCTGCTATGCATGGCACCCTCATCCCTACCCTGCTATGCATGGCACCCTCATCCCTACCCTGCTATGCATGGCACCCTCATCCCTACCCTGCTATGCAAGGCACCCTCATCCCTACCCTCCTATGCAAGGCACCCTCATCCCTACCCTGCTATGCAAGGTACCCTCATCCCTACCCTGGTATGCATGGCCCCTCTCATCCCCATCCTGGTGTGCATGACCCCCCTCATCCCCATCCTGGTATGCATTGACCCCTTATCCATATCCTGGCATACATGGCCCCCTCATCCCCATCCTGGTATGCACGGCCCCCTCATCCCCATCCTGGTATGCACACCCCTCTCATCCCTATCCTGGTATGCACGGCCCCCTCATCCCTATCCTGGTAGGCATGGCCCCCTCATCCCTACCCTGGTAGGCATGGCCCCCTCATCCCCATCCTGGTATGCACGGCCCCCTCATCCCCATCCTGGTATGCACGGCCCCCTCATCCCCATCCTGGTATGCATGTCTCCCTCATCCCCATCCGGGTATGCATGAGCCCCCTCATCCCCAGCCTGGTAGGCATGAGCCCCCTCATCCCCAGCCTGGTAGGCATGTGCCCCCTCATCCTTAGCCTGGTAGTCATGTGCCCCCTCATCCTTAGCCTGGTAGTCATGTGCCCCCTCATCCTTAGCCTGGTAGGCATGGGCCCCCTCATCCTTAGCCTGGTAGGCATGGGCCCCCTCATCCTTAGCCTGGTAGGCATGAGCCCCCTCATCCTTAGCCTGGTAGGCATGGGCCCCCTCATCCTTAGCCTTTTAGGCATGGGCCCCCTCATCCTTAGCCTGGTAGGCATGGACCCCCTCATCCTTAGCCTGGTAGGCATGGCCCCCTCATCCCTATCCTGGTATGCAGGGCCGACCTCTCCATTCTGGTATGCATGGCCCATTCCTTATCCTGGTATGTGCGTGAAGAGAAGTGAATATTCATTGCTCTTTAATAGCGAGCACAGTGTTAGCCAAAGCCACCAGCTACCTGCAGCTGCCAGGCTTTTGCATGTGTCCCCGTTACTAAAGGAAATTAATATTCACTGCATGGAGTGGAAAGCAGTGAATATTTTTTGTATATAGTTTCTTTGGATTAAAGGGAACCTGTCACCTGAATTTGACGGGACCAGTTTTTTGTCATATGGGCGGAGTTTTCGGGTGTTTGATTCACCCTTTCCTTACCCGCTGGCTGCATGCTGGCCGCAATATTGGATTGAAGTTCATTCTGTGTCCTCCGTAGTACACGCCTGCACAAGGCAATCTTGCATACATTCAGTGGCTCCATTGGGGCTGGTGTCCAACACCCCACTAATTGGTATTCAGGTGAGTGCGCGCTAATGAGGCCATTGACTGTAGTGATGAAGATGGTCTGCACAGTATGCAGTAACTCTGTCTGCATTATTATAGCCAGTGGACCCCATCAGCACATAAGCCTGAACTTGGGGCTTCGGACAGAGCTATTGAGCCTATGCTGCAATACTATGTAAGTATGGCGAGATAGTGGATTGATGTGAAATGGTAACATAGATCACGCATCTTGCCATAGACACTAACTAGCTGACAAATATGATCACAACTAAATATGATGCCACACATTCTTTTAACCCCTGGACAATACTTTTGATGTGCCCTGGTTTTCACAATTGTTAATTAACCCCTTTACCCCCAAGGGTGGTTTGCACGTCAATGACCAGGCCAATTTTTACAATTCTGACCACTGTCCCTTTATGAGGTTATAACTCCGAAACGCTTCAACGGATCCTGGTGATTCTGACATTGTTTTCTCGTGACATATTGTACTTCATGATAGTGGTAAAATTTCTTTGATAGTACCTGCGTTTATTTGTGAAAAAAACGGAAATTTGGCGAAAATTTTGAAAATTTCGCAATTTTCAAACTTTGAATTTTTATGCAATTAAATCACAGAGATATGTCACACAAAATACTTAATAAGTAACATTTCCCACATGTCTCCTTTACATCAGCATAATTTTGGAACCAATTTTTTTTTTTGTTAGGGAGTTATAAGGGTTAAAAGTTGACCAGCAATTTCTCATTTTTACAACACCATTTTTTTTTAGGGACCACGTCTCATTTGAAGTCATTTTGAGGGGTCTATATGATAGAAAATGCCCAAGTGTGACACCATTCTAAAAACTGCACCCCTCAAGGTGCTCAAAACCACATTCAAGAAGTTTATTAACCCTTCAGGTGTTTAATAGGAATTTTTGGAATGTTTAAATAAAAATGAACATTTAACTTTTTTACACAAAAAATTTACTTCAGCTCCAATTTGTTTTATTTTACCAAGGGTAACAGGAGAAAATGGACCCCAAAAGTTGTTGTCCAATTTGTCCTGAGTACGCTGATACCCCATATGTGGCAGTAAACCTCTGTTTGGGTGCATGGGAGAGCTCGGAAGGGAAGGAGCGCCGTTTGACTTTTCAATGCAAAATTGACAGGAATTGAGATGGGACGCCATGTTGCGTTTGGAGAGCCCCTGATGTGCCTAAACATTGAAACCCCCCACAAGTGACACCATTTTGGAAAGTAGACCCCCTAAGGAACTTATCTGGATGTGTGGTGAGCACTTTGACCCACCAAGTGCTTCACAGAAGTTTATAATGCAGAATCGTAAAAATAAAAAATCATATTTTTTCACAAAAATTATATTTTTGCCCCCAATTTTTTATTTTTCCAAGGGTAAGAGAAGAAATTGGACCTCAAAAGTTGTTGTCCCATTTGTCCTGAGTACGCTGATACCCCATATGTGGCAGTAAACCACTGTTTGGGCGCATGGGAGAGCTCGGAAGGGAAGGAGCGCCGTTTGACTTTTCAATGCAAAATTGACCGGAATTGAGATGGGACGCCATGTTGCGTTTGGAGAGCCACTGATGTGCCTAAACATTGAAACCCCCCACAAGTGACACCATTTTGGAAAGTAGACCCCCTAAGGAACTTATCTGGATGTGTGGTGAGCACTTTGACCCACCAAGGGCTTCACAGAAGTTTATAATGCAGAGCCATAAAAATAAAACAAATTTTTTTTCCCACAAAAATTATTTTTTAGCCCCCAGTTTTGTATTTTCCCTAGGGTAACAGGAGAAATTGGACCCCAAAAGTTGTTGTCCAATTTGTCCTGAGTACGCTGATACCCCATATGTGGGGGGGAACCACCGTTTGGGCGCATGGGAGGGCTCGGAAGGGAAGGAGCGCCATTTGGAATGCAGACTTAGATGGAATGGTCTGCAGGCGTCACATTGCGTTTGCAGAGCCCCTAATGTACCTAAACAGTAGAAACCCCCCACAAGTGACCCCATATTGGAAACTAGACCCCTCAATGAACTTATCTAGATGTGTTGTGAGAACTTTGAACCCCCAAGTGTTTCACTACAGTTTATAACGCAGAGCCGTGAAAATAAAAAAATCTTTTTGTTTTCCCACAAAAATTATTTTTTAGCCCCCAGTTTTGTATTTTCCCAAGGGTAACAGGAGAAATTGGTCCACAAAAGTTGTTGTCCAATTTGTCCTGAGTGCGCTGATACCCCATATGTGTGGGTAAACCCCTGTTTGGGCACACAGGAGAGCTCGGAAGGGAAGGAGCACTGTTTTACTTTTTCAACGCAGAATTGGCTGGAATTGAGATCGGACGCCATGTCGTGTTTGGAGAGCCCCTGATGTGCCGAAACAGTGGAAACCCCCCAATTATAACTGAAACCCTAATCTAAACACACCCCTAACCCTAATTCCAACGGTAACCCTAACCACACCTCTAACCCTGACACACCCCTAACCCTAATCCCAACCCTATTCCCAACTGTAAATGTAATCTAAACCCTAACCCTAACTTTAGCCCCAACCCTAACCCTAGCCCTAACCCTAACCCTAGCCCTAACCCTAGCCCTAACCCTAACCCTAGCCCTAACCCTAGCCCTATCCCTAACCCTAGCCCTAATGGGAAAATGGAAATAAATACATTTTTCTTATTTTTCCCTAACTAAGGGGGTGATGAAGGGGGGTTTGATTTACTTTTATAGCGAGTTTTTTAGCGGATTTTTATGATTGGCAGCCGTCACACACTGAAAGACGCTTTTTATTGCAAAAAATATTTTTTGCAATACCACATTTTGAGAGCTATAATTTTTCCATATTTTGGTCCACAGAGTCATGTGAGGTCTTGTTTTTTGTGGGACGAGTTGACGTTTTTATTGAAAACATTTTCGGGCACGTGACATTTTTTGATCGCTTTTTATTCCGATTTTTGTGAGGAAGAATGACCAAAAACCAGCTATTCATGAATTTCTATTGGGGGAGGCGTTTATACCGTTCCGCGTTTGGTAAAATTGATAAATCAGTTTTATTCTTCGGGTCAGTACGATTACAGCGACACCTCATTTATATCATTTTTTTATGGTTTGGCGCTTTTATACGATAAAAACTATTTTACAGAAAAAATAATTATTTTTGCATCGCTTTATTCTCAGGACTATAACTTTTTTATTTTTTTGCTGATGATGCTGTATGGCGGCTCGTTTTTTGCGGGACAATACGACGCTTTCAGCGGTACCATGGTTATTTATATCTGTCCTTTTGATCGCATGTTATTCCACTTTTTGTTCGGCGGTATGATAATAAAGCGTTGTTTTTTGCCTCTTTTTTTTTTCTTACGGTGTTTACTGAAGGGGTTAACTAGTGGGACAGTTTTATAGGTCGGGTCGTTACGGACGCGGCGATACTAAATATGTGTACTTTTATTGGGTTTTTTTTTTTATTTAGATGAAGAAATGTATTTATGGGAATAATATTTTTTTTTTTTTTCATTATTTTGGAATATTTTTTTTTATTTTTTTTACACATTTGGAAAATTTTTTTTTTACTTTTTTACTTTGTCCCAGGGGGGGGACATCACAGATCAGTGATCTAACAGTTTGCACAGCACTCTGTCAGATCACTGATCTGACATGCAGCGCTGCAGGCTTCACAGTGCCTGCTCTGAGCAGGCTCTGTGAAGCCACCTCCCTCCCTGCAGGACCCGGATTCGCGGCCATCTTGGATCCGGGGCTGGAGGGAGCAGGGAGGGAGGTGAGACCCTCGCAGCAACGCGATCACATCGCGTTGCTCCGGGGGTCTCAGGGAAGCCCGCAGGGAGCCCCCTCCCTGCGCGGTGCTTCCCTGCACCGCCGGCACATCGCGATCATCTTTGATCGCGGTGTGCCAGGGGTTAATGTGCCGGGGGCGGTCCTTGACCGCTCCTGGCACATAGTGCCGGATGTCAGCTGCGATAAGCAGCTGACACCCGGCCGCGATCGGCCGCGCTCCCCCCGTGAGCGCGGCCGATCGGCTATGACGTACTATCCCGTCCAGGGTCAGATAAGCCCAGGGCACCTCGACGGGATAGTACGTCTAAGGTCACAGAGGGGTTAAGCTGATGATTCGTAACCTGATTACGATGTAGGAAATGGTCAACACTCTAAGTTCCAAATTGAGCTAATAGAATAACTAATATTGAATTAAATGGAAAGCCCCAAAACCAGTTTGGTCATCTTTTCCCACGAGGAGGTGGAAGTACTTACTGCATCAACTCCTAGTTCTAGACATTTGCATGCACAAGGTTATCTTTACAGAACTGTATAAAAAAATGTTTAGTCGTACTACAGTGTTTTCTCAAGTAGCATTTACCTATATATGCCCAGGCAAAGACAAATGGGTATGCAATTTAGTATGTCGCCTGCAGAACTATTGAATGGGCTTTTATTTAGAAAGTTCTCTCTAAGCTCCAATTAGGGCTGTTGTTGCCAGGCTGGCTTTTCTAAGGGACAGGAGACTGGAACAAAAGCTTGGCTGCATGAATAAATGATGCCAGTCTGAATGCAGCTTCACATGTCTGGTAGAAATGGGGATTTTGTGACCTGAAAAATATCTTGGTCCTGTTTTATACCCCTTAGTGGTTAAGTATTATTATTATTATTATTATTTATTTATATAGCACCATTAATTCCATGGTGCTGTACATGAGAAGGGGTTACATCAAAATACAAATATCACTGACAGTAAACTAACAATGACAGACTGGTACAGAGGGGAGAGGACCCTGCCATTGCGGGCATAGATTCTACAGGATTATGGTTAACTAGATGGCAGCCCGATTCTAAAGAATCGGGAGTCTAGAATCCATATATACTTTATTTATTCAAATGTAAGAATAATACAATTAATAAATAATAGTAAGAAAGAACAAAAATAATAGGCAGTATATGGAGAAAACACCAAACAAAAGTTCAAAATTGGTGTGAAAATGTCACTGAACCACTTCACAACTAAATATATATAGTTTTGGTAAATGGTATTATCATTTTTTTGACGAAATTCGGCAGGAGCTTGAAGAGCAACGTCACTGGGCCCGCCTCCACGCAGTAGAAACTTGCTGTGAGGTAAAAATTCAAAAATCACACCAAAATGGCGGGCGGAGTGTGTCACAGTACGGCACGTTTCTGATTGGTCGCTCGCAGCAGGCGGCAACCAATCAGACACTGGACACTGTTGACGTCACTTATCTCCGGACATTAGCTCCGGACATTAGCTCCGGACATTAGCTCCGGACAAAGCCACGGAAGTTGGCACAAATTGCAGGAAGTAGTATTCTAGGCAATTATATATTAGATAGTGTGATCTAAATAAAAAATGTTTCTACCCATCTTTTCACTGTGGAAGGCACATTGCAGGCCTTCAGTTTTCTACATGGGAGATTCATAGAAAGCTGTAACTGGCCATATGACATATTGAGCAGATTTGACATCCTCATCCATATTCTGTACTAGCAAGGGCAGAGTCAGATGGCTGTGTAATTCGGACCATAATCAGAACGCACTGCTCTGACAGGCCGCAGCTCTCTTAACCCAAGCTTGACTGCTGCATAAAAATACATCATACTGTCACACTTAGGGTGGGAGAGCCACCAGCCAACCTGTGCCCTGTTCCAACCTGTGGCCTCATAACATAAGGCCATTTTAAGCGTGAAAGATTCTTTGAACCAAGTTTACCAATCATCAATTAAGTTTTTTTTTGTTGTTTTTTTTTTTTTAGAGAGTTGGATAACAACCTTTTTAGACTGGTTGTATGTAATTGAAGTTCTCATGTATACAAACAAATTTAATATATAATGTAATACACACTAGTTAAACAGACCTCAACATTAAGTATGTGAAGAATTGCTTAACAGGTTTCTGTGTGCACTGTACATAGGCTAAAAGCTACCAATCGGAGGTGAGGATGGGTTCGTAGAATCAATGAATCATAGAATGTTATAGTAAGAAGGGACCTCAAGGGTCATCGTGTCCAGCCACCTGCTCTATACAGGCTTCACTAAACCATCTCAGACAGATGTCTATCGGCCTCTGTTTGTAGACTTTCATTGAAGCAGAACTCGCCACCTCTCGTGGCAGCCTATTCAACCTATTGAACATCCTCACTGTCAAAATGTTTTTCCTTATATCTAATCTGTATCTTCTCCCTTTCATTTTCATTCCATTGCTTCTCATCTTTCCATGTTCAAAGGAGGATAAGGATGATCCTTCTACAATGTGACAGCCCTTGAGATATTTGTAGACAACTATTAAGTCTCCTCTGTCTTCTTTTTTGCAAGCTAGACATTCCCAGATCCTTTAACCATTCCTCATAGCATATACTTTGCAGTCCGCTCACCATCCCGATAGCTCTTCTCTGAACTTGCTCCAGTTTTTCAATTTATTTTTTTTTAAAATGTAGTGCCCAGAACTGGACACAGAATTCCAGATGAGGCGTGACCAATGAGGAGTAGAGGGGGATAATTACTTCATGTGATCTAAACTCAATGCTTCTCTTAATGCAACCTGTGTTTACCTTTTTTGCTGCTGCATCACACTGTTGACTGATGTGCCATCTGTGATCTATTTATAAAATTCAATTTCAATTGGTGCACTATTAAAAGAGCAGGTGAAATTTCCTTCTATAATAGCTCTGTTTCGTGAATCACTTGTCTCTTTTCCTTTTTGTATAATAGCATTTTCCATTAAAGATTCAGGTCAACCAAATGGCTGCTTTAACAGAAACTGAACAATGTTCCTCCTTGCTATATTCAGGTTTTAGAAAAATGTTGTGCTGGCTGAATAAACATATCTATTGATCTGTTGCAGACAGGTTCGTGAAGCAGTAGAATTATGATGTGGCTCTAGAGCTGACACGTCAAGGAAAACTAGCAGGATAGACAAAGTGTAGGTAATGAAGTCGGCAAGCTGAGGTTTATTAGAAGAGACGTGTTACTGATAGCGATGGTATTGTTTCAGCAGCCGACTGATGCTCGCGCTTCGTTTTCAGCAGTAGTTTACGAGTTTGGCTAAAAAGATGATTTTGTAGGTCAGCTGATTGAGAACAATGGGATGAAGAATAATAGGGAATGAGGAAAAATGTATCTAAACTATTCTAGTTTCACATATCAAGTGTGAACTTTTATTAAGGGAGCACTTGGCGATTGCCAACATTTTATGGGATTATGATTTGCAAATCCTAAAATCACCTATGTTTTAGCTATAGTAATTATGGTAAATTACGATGCTGCCATTTTAATGACAAACCTGTTTTGTATTGCCAAAATTCCAGATCCTATTACACCTGAAGAAAAAGTTGTAAAGGCCAGCACCGAGCAACAGTATAACAGGTTAACTTTCGAAAGACATCCTTTTAAAAGTAACAATAGTTTTATAGGTTTTCACTCATTTCTATAGTGTTTTGAGATCGATTTCCTCCATTTTCCAAAGGTAGAGACTTGCAGATGCCTGGTTACAGGATGAAATAGGACTTCATAAATGCTACGGTCAACCACCAGCAAGCAAATCTATGTCTTCTGGAATTAGTATGATGAGCACCTAAATTGAAAAATGATCTTTTAGAAGGTCTAGACTCTGGAAGAAAAGATCATTATTCATGTCATACAAGAGAAATAAAAGTCTGGTACAGAAAGTTTGGTCCAAATAAAGGCTTGGTCTTCTCAAGACAGCCATCTTTTGGACAAGTTTAATAGTATTTGGAATAGAAGAGAAGAATAAAATATTGACCAATTCTGGTCACTGTAAAGGGTGTTGGTGTTGACTGGTGAAATGTTTTGCTCATATATAGTGAATAATTCATAGATACTTGTGGTCTATTGCCAAAGTTCTGATTTTTATGCCTGTGCTGCAATAATCGTCTAATCATGTGACCGTTATATTTTTCCAGTAATGTAAACAAAATAGCTGTGAATCTGAACAAATTACTGCTCGACAATATTTATTAAGGGTTTTACCCGTGTCCATCCTTTTTGGTATAAAGGATTAAGTGACACACTCTACAGTGAATGATTGGTCAGAGTAATCCCCATAACTTGCAGCTTGAAAGTGGTTGTCTACTTGTAACGGGGTCTACCAAGCTGGGGTACCTCTTTCAGTACCACCTCGTGTTTCAGGAGGTCCACTCTGCTTTGGCTGGAGTCTGAATGAAGGACGCTAGCTGGAATTGCTTGGTTACATGGGCGCATATAAAGGATCATTGCTTCTCCACGTATCTCCAGTCTGACAACACTTTACTCACAGGACACATAATATATCACACCGATACAGAGGGCAGGCCAATAGAAAAGCGGCAGGCCAGACATACATTACAATAGCCGCAGCTGGCCGGAGCCTGCCGATATTTACTGTGGGAATTACAAAGGTGGGGGGCGGACAAAAGGGGAATATCTTGTCCCCTCTGCCCAGGGGTGCAGCCTGTGGGCTGATGCATTAGGAACATGCATCTCACATGGAACCTATTATACATACATACATATAACTGCACAACATATTCTGGGTGCTGAGTGGTTCCGTAACGCGTAACACTCCTGTTCTAAGTAGGAGTGCACCGTTCTCCATCATCTTCTTCCTACTTTCTGGACCGGTGTGCTCTTGCCCTATTGACCGTTTGGATCAGTGGCATTCTAGGGTCACTGTCCTGACTTGTGCTCTCACTGCCGCTATGCGATGCAGCTTTACCAATGCAGCATTGGATGAGCACGGTGACGTTGAAGCTGTCCAGCGATCCCGGCCTGCTTCAGAACAAGGTTTACAAGCTCTGTAGGAAAAAGTTTAAGCCCTGTGGAAGTTCGTCCACTGTTGCTAGACTCTCTAATGGGGGCAGATGATGGAAGCAACAAGATTTTAAATAAACAGATAACCAAATGGTTTACACTAAGAAAACGGTACATTTAAGACGAAGTGACACTAACTTTATTGTAGTCATTTGGAGGAGGTTTTGGCATCTGGATCCCACCAATTGAATATTAATGTCTTTTCCTAGACTACCCTTTTAAATGCTTATGAAGGTTTGTCACGATTACAAATTGCTCTACTTTCTGCTCTAGTCATAAGTGATCATGCATAATTAATGCTTTATGTGAGTCGGCTGACGTAATCTGGTGCTCAGTACGGGCTATGTTGTGCTATTCATCGAAAGCAGAATGATCAACCACTGCAGTCATCTGGGCTGAAAGTCCACAGCTTTCATTGATAAATTAAATTGCCCTTTCAATACCAGTGAGCTTTTCAAATTGACTGAAGCTGCAGATTTTTCACCCTGTTGACCGCGTCCTTCATTCTCCCTGGAGCATGAAACATAGTTTAACGTATGAGAAGGATTTTAACCATCATCACAACCACGATACGAGTCCTGGTGAATTTTCCACATTGCTGATGGCAAAGCATTGTTATACCTGCAGATTTTGATTCCTTCTAGGCACGGATTTATTTGCTTGTTAAAATTGTTTGAAAATCTCCATATTGTTTGCGAGAAGTATAATGATTGATTTGATACACAAATTCTGAACCAGCTTTAGATTTTCAGTTATTGCTAGCCTCGGTGTTTCGCTGTGTGCGCGGATCGTTTGTGCTGGCTGCTAAAGAAGGATTTTATTTCCCATTTTGTGCTAATACTTCTAGTAGCAATGTACCGCTTCCTGGGCAAAGTAATTTAGTTATGTTATTGAGCTGCATTTGAGTAAATACTGAATATTGTGTTTTTGTTATTTTTCTCTTTTTACATGTGTATAATATTCTTCTAAAATCCAGATAATCTTTCTGTCAGATGTTGATTATAATACAAAGCTGTAAGGTCTTATTCAGACAGCCATAATTTGCTTCCATTTTAGCATCTGTATTATGGCCACAAGTCCCACTGTATGGGTACGCTCACATCTGCATATTTAAAGTGGCTGAGATTCTCAGCCAGAAAAGTTGGTGTCAGGCTAGTGTCATGCATTTTTTTTTTCTCACCTAGCATCTGTATGCAATGCGCTTTTTTTTTTTTAACATCAGCTTTTACATAAGGGAATTCTCTTGTCATTTTAATCTAGTTTTCTAACTAATAAAACAAAATAAAATATAGATAGAAATGTCAGTGAGATATATAATTAGTGCTTTGCGTGTATAGTTTTCTGTACTTTATATTTAGCTAATAAATAAAAGAAAACAAAATTGGGATCCCCAATATTTTTAACCAGCTGATGGAAAGCATACAGCTGAAAGCTTAAAGCTTAATTGTCTGGGAAGGGGACAATAAACATGGAGCTTCCCAGGCTTTTATTATCAGTTCACAGCTGTCTACTTGGCCTTTATTCGTTATTAAAAAGGGGGCGCCCAAAAAATGACCGTGTTTTTACTAACCAGCAAAAACTAAGCAGACAGATGTGGGCTGATATTAATAGGCTGAGAAGGGACCATGGATATTAGTTCCCTCCTAGACTAATAACACCAGCTTTCATCCGCCCCAGAAATTGCACATCCATTAGAAGCACCAAGTCTGGTGCTTAGCCTAGGCTCTTCCTGCTTGCCCTGGTGTGTTGGCAGGCAGGGCAATGGTTTTGGGGTTGATATCAGCATTGTGATGTCAGCTGACATCAAGCCAAGGGGTTAAAAATGGAGAGGGGTCTATAAGACCCCCATTACTAACCCCATAAGTCTAAAAACACAGACATAAAACTCCTTTATTTGCATAAGGCACTCTGACTGATCCTTTTTTAGCCATGTATTACCTTTAAAAAAAATCAAATATTCCAAAGGGGTTCACTGTAAATCCGTCCCACGACGATCTTCAACTCTGCTACATCTGGATGGTGTGTTGAGCGATGACTTGAATAATGCTATCACTCTGCACGACAGCCAGAACACACTGACAGTACTCTGTGAACCGGGCTGCTGCGGCGAGCGGTGATGTCTAACGCTGCGAGCGGTGGCATCATTAAGTTTACCACAGTTCATCAGCTGTGAACTGTGGTAACCTTAATGATGTCACCGCTCGCAGCATTAAAAAATTCTTGCAGATGAACACCACTCAATTGAATAACATTGTTGTGCGTGCAATGCGTTTTTTTTATTTTTCCTCCCCCCAAGCCCCTCCCGCCCTCACATTGCAATCGATGATTTCATTAGCAGATGTGAGCGAACCCCAATTGTGAGTCTTCCGACCTGAAGTAATCATTGTTCTAAATAATACTCTTATGGCCCAATTCATCACTATTGCCTGTTTTTGGGCACAAATGTTTTTCAAATAATGACTTTTTTATTTGTGACATATTCATCAAACAATATATACCTTTTTTAAAGTTGTCTTTTTTTTTATCTTTACATCCATTTGGCTGAAGTGTCAGGATAGAAAGATAGAGTCCTCGCCTCAAATGGGTTTTGTGGGGTTTTTGTCTCAAAATTTAGTGCAAATATACTACACTATTTTGTCAAGAATTTTTTTTATTTTTTTTACTATGGCTAGTACTTAGCCATATTAGTTAGATAAACGATTGGTTGTGACAGCTCTCTTAGGTTATCATAGCGTTAGCAGTGACCGTACTGGGGTGTATATTATGTAATATTCCATGCATTAAAATCGAAGGTGTATATACCATGCGCTTATAGCCCATCTGATATGCTGATCATAGCTGGGAATTGAGAACAAGGGCAGGGACGTACAGACCAAATATACTAGATCTACACTCGGGCCTCCGTTTGGCCAGTGGATAATTACTTTGCTGTATCTAAAAGGGTTATATTGGCAGTTTGTATTTATTTATCTTAAGGCCTAAGAACTGACAGGCATGTAGTTAGTTCTTCCCAGCACAAACGACTCCTGCCTGTGATTCTGTGGCTTCTGTTAACATCACATCAACAGAGCAGCTTTTTCTCTTCAGCTCTGTTCTGTTGATTGGGAGTCTCTGCCAATGTCATGCTGATTGATCGTAGGCTCTCCAGTACCTAAACTGTGGAGAGCTGGCTGTCAATCAGCTTGACGTGAGCAGTGACGCTCCATCAACAGATCAGACTATGAGAGAAGGAGCTGCTCTGTTGACATGACTCAAATGAAGCAGCAGAACAGGAAGATAATTGGCAACTACGTGGCTGTAAGTTCTTAGCCCTATCAGGAAAAAAAACAAAAGTCCCGGATAACCCCGTAAAGTTGTCTTCCTCCTCTTCTTTCTCTTAAGTTATAGCTGTACAAAATCATTTAATCCCAAAATTGTCACAAGTTAGTCGTTCCTAAGTATTTCTTTTTCTATTTCCAGGTCCTAACATCATGTCGTGCTTTTATTCTGACTGCTCGAGTGCCAACCAAGGTAGGTTCCCCTTTCGTATTTCTGTTTTCATGGTTTTTAACCCTTGATCTGAATGTTGGCTTTTTAAGATGTTACATCAGTTTTGAATATTCTTGAAGGCAAATTCTTAACATCAGGCATTTAGGTCTGGGGGCTGGATTTTTTTTTTTCTCTGCGCCCATCATAGTGTATACAGTATGAAATAAAGGTAGGAACATTTTGTTTTACAAAAATACAACAAAAGAAGGAAAAAATAAGATCACTTTCAAGCAAAAAATAGGTTGATGGTCATATTGCAACTGCTAATACTGGTTCACGGATCACTAGGCTCACATAAATAGACAATCCAGCTCCAATGCGAAATGTTATAAAAAGCCAAACTTTTATTTAATCTTCAAAAAAAATCACAATCACATTACAATTTACTTACATGCCCATATAGATGGCTAAGGAGGGTTGATTATATAATATATAGATTTTCTTTGAATGAAGTCTTAAAGATGGGGTCCCGGTATCAAAGTCACCTAGATGACATGTCTTCACCTTTTTAGATAATTGTTAGTGTTACTGTCTTTTGAGAAGAGGAAGGACAAGGACCGGGTGTTTTAAAAAGGCAAATTATTAGCAGTATTAGTGACAGATGAATATGTCATGTAAGATATGAGGAGTCCTGTGTAAGGCTTCATCGGGCATTGCTTTAAGATGAAAATTTTCAGGCTAAATAATATCTTCTCCATACATAAGCTTTCGAAGGAAAGTGAAAATAATTCTTATGTATAATTTTTTAAGTAATTTGACTTTACTGTTTTTCATACACTCTTTAACCTTCAGTATGGGAATGAGAATAAAGCATTCCAGGCTCTAGCATACGTTATATGGCCTAAAGTAATTTCCATGTTGTCTTAATTATTGTGTTTCAGCCACACTGCATAAAAGCAGCTCTAGTTCAGCTATATCTTCCTACTTCGGAGACTAAATTATACACAGTATTCTAAGGGTGGCCGTACTAGTGACTTGTATAGAGGCAAACCTATGTTCTGATCATGAGCATCTATGGCTCTTTTAATGCATCCCATTATTTTATTTGCCTTTGCAGCAGCTGCCTGATACTGGTCACTAAAGGTTTTAGTTTGCTGTCTACCCATACACCCAAGGCTCACCAATACTCACCCATGCCTTTGGGATAAATTGAACACTGATTGTGAGCCAAACCTTCTCATCCAATGCTTGACACCAAATTGTTTAGCTGAATAAGCACAAATGCCAATACACACTCCAAAAGAGCATGCTGCTAAAGCTGCAAAACTCATTGTTTTGAACTAGGACATCCAACAAGCTCATCTAAGTGTGATTTTTCAGGTTCCACAAAGTTTTGGCCATATGGTTTATCTTTCCTTTCCATGATTCTAGCTTTCCCAATGACATGACTGTTTTATCCATCACTTTAGGCTCCATGAGGGCATTTGTACTTGTGCAATAACCTCATAGTGCTGAAGCTATATTCCAAATTTCTTAAAGAGTAACCTTTCGTTTTTCCATAAATCAATAGTACACATCTAAGTAAGAAATTTTGCAAAATAACTTAAGAGAAATCTACTTCTTTCTATCCCTTAACTGATCACTCATTCTCAAAATTCTCAGTTCACATGTAAAATCTATCTTCAATGAAAATATTGTTTTTTTGTATTACGGAAATAGAATCTTATAGGTGGCAACTGTCATAAAAATGTAATTGGATTACATGAATACTGCTGTTTCCCACCCTTACAGGTACAGGTCCTTCTCAAAAAATTAGCATATAGTGTTAAATTTCATTATTTACCATAATGTAATGATTACAATTAAACTTTCATATATTATAGATTCATTATCCACCAACTGAAATTTGTCAGGTCTTTTATTGTTTTAATACTGATGATTTTGGCATACAACTCCTGATAACCCAAAAAACCTGTCTCAATAAATTAGCATATTTCACCCATCCAATCAAATAAAAGTGTTTTTTAATAACAAACAAAAAAACCAACAAATAATAATGTTCAGTTATGCACTCAATACTTGGTCGGGAATCCTTTGGCAGAAATGACTGCTTCAATGCGGCGTGACATGGAGGCAATCAGCCTGTGACACTGCTGAGATGTTATGGAGGCCCAGGATGCTTCAATAGCGGCCTTAAGCTCATCCAGAGTGTTGGGTCTTGCGTCTCTCAACTTTCTCTTCACAATATCCCACAGATTCTCTATGGGGTTCAGGTCAGGAGAGTTGGCAGGCCAATTGAGCACAGTAATACCATGGTCAGTAAACCATTTACCAGTGGTTTTGGCACTGTGAGCAGGTGCCAGGTCGTGCTGAAAAATGAAATCTTCATCTCCATAAAGCATTTCAGCCGATGGAAGCATGAAGTGCTCCAAAATCTCCTGATAGCTAGCTGCATTGACCCTGCCCTTGATGAAACACAGTGGACCAACACCAGCAGCTGACATGGCACCCCACACCATCACTGACTGTGGGTACTTGACACTGGACTTCAGGCATTTTGGCATTTCCTTCTCCCCAGTCTTCCTCCAGACTCTGGCACCTTGATTTCCGAATGACATGCAAAATTTGCTTTCATCAGAAAAAAGTACTTGGGACCACTTAGCAACAGTCCAGTGCTGCTTCTCTGTAGCTCAAAAGTGGCTTTACCTGGGGAATGCGGCACCTGTAGCCCATTTCCTGCACACGCCTGTGCACGGTGGCTCTGGATGTTTCCACACCAGACTCAGTCCACTGCTTCCTCAGGTTCCCCAAGGTCTGGAATCGGTCCTTCTCCACAATCTTCCTCAGGGTCCGGTCTCCTCTTCTCGTTGTACAGCGTTTTCTGACACATTGTTTCCTTCCAAAAGACTTACCATTGAGGTGCCTTGATACAGCACTCTGGGAACAGCCTATTTGTTGAGAAATTTCTTTCTGGGTCTTACCCTCTTGCTTGAGGGTGTCAATGATGGCCTTCTTGACATCTGTCAGGTCGCTAGTCTTACCCATGATGGGGGTTTTGAGTAATGAACCAGGCAGGGAGTTTATAAAAGCCTCAGGTATCTTTTGCATGTGTATAGAGTTAATTAGTTGATTCAGAAGATTAGGGTAATAGGTCGTTTAGAGAACCTTTTCTTGATATGCTAATTTATTGAGACAGGTTTTTTGGGTTATCAGGAGTTGTATGCCAAAATCATCAGTATTAAAACAATAAAAGACCTGACAAATTTCAGTTGGTGGATAATGAATCTATAATATATGAAAGTTTAATTGTAATCATTACATTATGGTAAATAATGAAATTTAACACTATATGCTAATTTTTTGAGAAGGACCTGTATTTGTAATTCTGTGTGATGCTGGAGCGGCTCCTTGGTGCTCCCCTCCCTTCTGGGACGCTACTACACTGATCAGGGGGTGTGGACTCCAGCAGCCAGCCGCCTGATAATATCTACTTGTATCCAGTCCAAGATCAGGGGGTGTGGTCTGTTCCCGTCTGCGTGCAGCAGCCAGCCCCCTGATAAGGTTTTCCTGCAGTCCTAGATCAGGGGACATGGTGGGGGTGTTGCCTGCTCCTGGCTGCTAGGAGCAGCCAGCCCCCCTGTCTGTAACCTGTGCAAGACCAGGCAGCTAACACTGAATAGACGTTTTAGTAATGGTGGCTGCAAGCAGCTGAGATTTCTACCAAGAAAATATTCTGTTTGTTTTATACTGCAGGGTGGTGCTACTTATTCCAATTATGTCATATACAAACGCATGTACACTTCCCAAAAACTATTATAATAAATATATTGCCTATTTTACTCAAATTTTAATTACTAGATGGAGGGAGGTAATGTCACGATGGGGGCAGGCTTTGCAGCATTGAGAATCTCTCCCTTCCCCCAGTGCTCACCCACCTATCCACTCTCTCTTTCCCCATATGCTGACTTCTCCCGTCTGCAATCTCTTCTTTGACCTGTCTACCTCATGTGCTATCGCCTCCCCTGTCTCTCTCCTTCCTGTGCTGTGTTCTCCCCTCATGTGCTGTCCCATTTGAATTGTCTCCCTCCTGTGCTCTGTCATCTAAAAATGGTCTGTGTCTGAACATGTACCACAGCTCCTGGGCAGGGGAGGAAGCAAAAGACAATATTGTTTAAAAGCGGTCAGTGAAATATTTTACCTGACAAAATGAATCCTCTGTGATCCCCTGCTGTAATGTCAGTATTGTCTTTTGCTTCTTCCCCTGCCCAGGAGATGTGGTATGCTCCGTACCCGGTCAGAAAAGACAGTGAACTTTCGTTCGTGGGAAAACCACTTTAATGTGACCGGCTTCCTCTGCCTGTAGACACGTCGCGCATCTGCTGCCGGCATCATCCAAATCAGTGTTCCCCAAGTCCGGTCCTCAAGAGCCACCAACAGGTCATGTTTTCAGGATTTCCTTAGTATTGCACAGGTCATTGAATGCTTGCCTGCCCAGGTGAGGCAATTATCACCTGTGCAATACTAAGGAAATCCTGAAAACATGACCTGTTGGTGGCTCTTGAGGACCGGACTTGGGGAACACTGATCTAAATGATTCACTGCGCCTGTGAGGAATTTGTGCAGGCCCAGTTCGCCGCCATCTTTGTATAAACAGATAGCGGCAGTCACATGAAAACTGCGCATGCGCTCCTGAACAAAGATGGCAGCGGTCAGTGAATCATTCGGCGGATCCCGACTGCGGTGTGTTCACGACATTGTTCCGCTGGTGGTACCACGCAAGAGGCTGTGTATGGCGTATACAGTGTGTGCGGTGTGTACGTCATATACAGTCTGTTTGTGTGTGTGTGTTGCGTACGGTGTACACAGTGTGTGTGTGTGTGTGTGGTGCGACGGTATTCCACTGGTGGTACCGCGCAAGGGCCTGGTACCACCAGCGGTTTCTATATCGACACCATCACTTGGGTGTCCCAATATGGCGGTCGGTGAACTTCCGCCTCTTGGAATTCTGGGATCCGGACACATCTGGACGGAACAGGATGTGAAGACGTTACAAGGTAAGTCTATATTAAGATGTACTTGATATAAAATCAGCAATCCTTCCTCAGCATGAAATATTACTAAATGTAGCTGTTTATGTAATTTTATAAGAAATTTTTAAGTAATTTTAATTTCCTATTTTACATATTCCCTGTTTTTATGTTTTTTTTACTTTTAGCTCGAACTTACATTCAGTTATTTGGAGATTCAAGGCATTATTTGCAGCAAGCCAGGCCATGTAAGTATCTTCTGTTATTTTCTGGGGAACTGGTAGTCTCCACAAATTGGTCATTCAAGCTTCTTATGAATGATGCGGTCTTCTTCTAAAGGGGCAGTTATTACTAATCTTGATTCACTGGTAATTTCTACTTTGCAGGGACTGTCCTGGAAAACTAAAATAATATTTGAATTGCTAATATTTTTTTTTTTTACTTTTTTACATCCAGAAAGTGAAAATTAATTGCCATGATTCATGCTTTGTGAGACGCAGCAGCTCTGTAGCCGACATTTATATATTCCTTGGCAGATTGTGTTTGCGAACTCGTTATTCCTTCCTTTACCTGTCACATCTCCGGTAGATGCTGCCGTCTGTGGATTTATACTTTGTGAAGTAATGGTGCTGTAGCATGATAGTCACTAATTAATGAAAAATTTAACAATTATTTCATGTCTCTATATAGTGACATGCAGTAATAGGTATTTTTTTTCCTTCATTTAACTTGGTCATCTATTTCTGTCTCTCCCCACAAATCTTATTTGTTTTTAACAGCTGAAATATAGAAAAAATGAAAGTGGGGTGTCTTTTTTTTTTTTTTTTTTTTTTAATGTAATAATCTAAAAACTGGAGATCTCGAAGATCCTTTATTGTAGGCTCGGGATGTACACCTTTGCAACCCAAGTTTGTATGGACGCAAAGTGTCTTAAAGTAAAAAGGAATTGACTATAAGAATTTTCTTCCATTTTGTGTTTACAGCTCTTATGCACAGTTATGTGCCTTCTTGGTAATTGATAGCAAACATTGTGTAATCTAATTCTGTGGTCAAACGACCTATCATCGGCCCTCTATTCCTGGAGGGATTGTCTATGATCAAAAAAACTGAAGAATTAAGAATAGAGATGAGCGAGTATACTCGTTGCTTGGGTTGTTTCCGAGTATTTGTGAGTGCTCGGAGATTTAGTTTCTGTCAACGCAGCTGCGAGCCAGCCTGAGTACATGTGGGGGTTGCTAGGGAATCCCCACATGTATTCAAGCTGTCTAGCAGCCGCAAATCATGCAGCTGTGCCGAAGAAAACGAAATCTCCGAGCACTCACAAATACTCAGAGACCACCCGAGCGTGCTCGGTAAGACCTGAGCAACGAGTATACTCGCTCATCACTAATTAAGAATTTATTACAAATTCCCCCTCTTCTTCTCTTCTTTGGCACTGCCACTCTGGTGGGGATACTGTGGTTTACTATCAAGTGCTGTACATCCACATTACCCCTGCAGCCATTGACCTTGGCACTCAAAGCATGGGTCTCATTTGAGGTAGTTGCTTTCAGACTGCAGCTGCCATGAGCAGCCAGAAATCCCCTACCTACCACTGAAGCGTAGTGTTACATGGCGGCCATTCAGATGAACTGGGGTCCATGTAACAGATGCGGAGTGCAGCTTCGCCTGCATTTGTCACGTAACTACTCACATGCAACTTACATCCTCATTTATAGAAGTGGGAAGAGAATGTGGTTGGCAGATGACTCAAGCATGTAAATCGTATGAACGGTCACTTGACGACTGCTGACACAGCGCAGCAAAGCCTAATCTTAACCGTGTGCATGTTACGCACTGTTAGGATTCCCAATCTTAGACCTGCTCGCTAATTTATATTAAACTTGAGCTGAAATGCTTCCCTCTGATGCGTGTCCAGTTCCTGCTAATAAGTAATACCAGCAAACAAATTCTAAAAGTGACGTTTGCTAATGTTTAAATATCTCCATAGCAACAAGTAGTTTTCAGATTTGTGCACCTCAGGAGAATGATGACGGCAGTTCTGGGGAAATTGTAGTCGAGTCTTACAAGAAACCCATTTTAAAGGGAATCGGTCATAATTTACATATAGACAGATCTGTGGACAGCGTGGCGTAGAAAAGGAGAATCTCCGGAATTATAGATCTGTTGTAAAAAAGGTTCATTATAGCATGATCACTGAATAGGACCGCCTACCGGACTCCTATACATACAAACACTGAGCATTTCAGTGAATAAAATACAAGGTTTACTGAAACTTTCCAACAAAAATCTCTATCGATCTGACCCGCTCCTTCTGTTTTATAAAATCTTGTCTGCGGATCAGAGACCATTTTTCAACATGGCAGGTTCCCTTTAAGCACATAAGATCCAGCTGTTTTAAATGAGGTTCACTCCTGTTAAATTTCAGGTAACTTGAAAGAATTATATACACAAGTGTGTGTGTGTGTGTGTGTGTGTGTGTGTGTGTGTGTGTGTATAAATAGATACAGATAATACACGCTCATGGCCGAAAGTGTTGGCACCCTTGAAATAGGAGGTCCCAGTTTTGCTGAATAGAATTGACCTAGGCTTTTGGACTTCTTATAGACTAAATTATTCTGATGCTGGCATCTTATAAATGGATTGGGACTACCTTATATAAACCTCAGTAATTGGCTATTATCATCGGGGGTATCTCTTAATTCATATGCAAATAAGGGGGTATCGGTGTATGCTAGAGCTTAGTGCACTGTTATGCCCCTTATTTTGCATGTTGGGGGCTTTCACCACTTTTGATTAGGTATCACACTCTTTGAGTAGTGAACGCTGTCCGTAAGGTGGGATGTGTGCTTGTGCGCACTGACACTGCCTGTGGCCCACAGCATGCATTCTCCTCCCTGGCTCCTCTCTGCTGGCGCTCTTGCTTCACCGATAGACCCAGAAATGTAGCAATTTGAGTCAGCAGAGAGGAGCTAGGGAGGAGAATGCATATGGCTGGGCACAGGCAGTGTCAGTGCGCACACATACTGGCTGACTTTAGGCAGCGCTCAATCTCCAAAGTGTGCACTGTGAGTCGGAAGGGGGAAGCCGCTTGGATGCGATGAGGGAGGGGTGCACTGAGCTCTTGGCTACGCCACAGGTACAACAGAGTCCTCTCTTTTGCATATGAATTTAGAGTTGTTTTCTCAGGGACTGCCCCAGTAATGGGTACATTGCTGCTATGGTTTTTATAGGGTCTAAGTCTGATCTATGATGATCTAGATCATTTAAAATGCATTTTGGGGGTGACACTCCTTTTTGAATCTCAATTTTAAATTTATTCTGATAGAATAGGATTCGCATTACCTGGCAGCCATTATTAGGAGTCACGCTAGTCCTATTATCTGGAATCTTCGAACTTAATACATGCTGTAACTAGTTACTCAGCCCATTGTTCTGTATTGTAGTTGCTGGTGTGGATGGATCACTATCCCAGGAGTCTTGGAATTGATGGTTATATGTTGAATTAAATCAGTATTATATGCACATCGATGGACGTGTGTGTACATGTGCATATCTCTTTTATGACGTATGTAGTATATAATCTAGTATTACAAGCATAAATGCTGTGGAAGCCCCCACGAATACAAGATAAAATAAAGACAGCTGAAATTTTTCACATCTTTTGATGCAGCCTTTCAAGAGAAATATGGAGACTGGGTGTAGCAAATGTAGCCCAAAGGAATAGGTATAGTGAAAATAACTTCAAATAAAGTGACATTTCTGACAGCATGAAAGCCCATATTCCAGTGTAATGCAGGGCACATCCCTTATACATTACTCTTTAATTACGTCTCTGGGGATATTCTTTGTGATATATGAACCAGCTGTAGAGTCCTTGGCTCTCTAAGATTTTCTGTCTGATCATGGTATTTCTGGTTTCCACTTTTCAAACAGGATGTTTCCAACAGAAACAATAAAATCCTTAATTTTTTTTCCTTTTCTGCCTTAAAAAAAATCCACTAATCTGGATATAACAAAACCCCTTTAGGTTAGTACACACGATCGCCATGTTTTCTTTTTGTTTGCATTCTATCAGTATACATAGTGGATATTACAATATACGGGGATTGGCAGAAGATGGCCCAAAGCATTACCGTAATTTAAAGTGGTCACTAATTGTCCGAATCATCAGAGCTTTTACCCCAGTATTCTGCTGAAATAGGCTTTGAAAAGTCGCCTAATTTTGTAATTTTGGCATAGTTGCGGCTTCACTAAAATTATGCCACTTTTGTCGTTCTCGTGCAATTTTCACCCAGCTTAATCAAATCACCAACTTTAGAGATGCGGCAGAGAAGCTTTTTGCAGAGTAAAACAAAATGAAGCCTGGATAGAATCCGAGAATGATAGTTGGAAGGAACCTCCAGGGTCATTGGCCCCAACCTCTGCTCAATGGAGGAGTCGCTAAACCAGCTCAGGCAGGATGTTGAGATGCTTAGACCATGAGCTGGGGGTCTGCAGTCAGGACATTGGGGTGGTGTTCAGAATAATTGTATACTAGTCTATTATTAATTTTAACTACCAATTATGGGAATGACGCACATGAATGTCTGACTTTCCCTTATGTATTCTTCTTCCAATGTCTTTCAGCTTGCAGTTGAAACTGAAAAAGGAAACATATCGTTGAAGATGTTTTCTTCTGATGATGTGAATGATGTCGTGGCACATATTGGCACGTGTCTTCGAAAGATATTCCCAGGACTGTCACCTGTGTATGTATACAAGTTATCAGTGCACAAATGTCTGTATACCCCCTTAGTGACGGGAGCCAAATTTTTTAAATCTGACCAGTGTCACTTTATGTGGTAATGTCTCTGGAACGCTTCAACAAATCCCATTGGTTTGGAGACTGTTTTTTCGTGACGCATTATACTTTATGATAATGGTAAATTTAGGTCAATATGTTTTTGTGTTTATAAAAAATATCAGAAAACAAAAATGTAAAAAAAACATTGGCAATTTTCAAACTTTGAATGATTATCCCTTTAATCCAGATGGTCATACCACAGAGAAACAGTAATAAATAACATTGCCCACATGTCTGCTTTACATCAGCACCATTTGTAAAATGTTATTTTATTTTGTTAGCATTTTAGGATGTTTAAAAATGTAGCAGTAATTATTCCTTTTTTTCCAAGAAAATTTTCAAAATATATTTTCTAGGGACCTATCCAGGTTTGCAGTGACTTTGGGGGTCCTATATATTAGAAACCCCTCAAAAGTGTTACCATTTTAAAAACCGCGTCCCCTGACATATTGAAAACTGCTGTCAGGCAGTTGATTAACCCTTTAAGTGATTTTCAGGAATTAATGCAAAGTGACATGACAGCAATGAAAAGTCTATTTTTACCACCTAAATATCGGTAACTTCTGAACAGGCCTAATGTAAGCCGTGAGACAGACTCTAAGGCCGTTATTTGGTCATGAATTGCCATGGCAAACATCAGGACCACACAATCAAGATGTTAGGGTGACATTGGGGATAAAGAGGGAGCCTCCACACTCTGTTAACCATTTATATGATGCAGTCATTTTTGACAGCAACATTTAATGGGTTAAACAAATATGGACGGTGCCAACACTGATCGTGGCTAATGCAGCAAGTTGTCAGCTATAGTGTACAGCTGGCAGCTTCTGTATTGTCACCTGTATGGGGAGGCTAGTCTCTTATATCTCTGGTCAGTAAAAAGACATATTGGTGGTCACTAAGGGGATACAATAGTTTTCTTCTACAAGAAAGGTTCCTGAATTGATAACCCCTGGAATTTGGGACCTGCATTAGCACAACTAATGGCAGCACCAAAAATGTATACTCGTAAGACTTGGAGTGCTCCGCATGTGTAAGAATATCAAGTACAGAAAACGAGCAAAGATACACATGATAGAAAGATATACAGTTATATGAAAAAGTTTGGGCACCCCTATTAATCTTAAGCTTAATGTTTTATAAAAATTGTTTTTTTTTTGCAACAGCTATTTCAGTTTCATATATCTAATAACTGTTGGACACAGTAATGTCTCTGCCTTGAAATGAGGTTTATTGTTCTAACAGAAAATGTGCAATCTGCATTCAAACAAAATTTGACAGGTGCATAAGTATGGGCACCCTTATTATTTTCTTGTTTTAAATACTCCTACCTACTTTTTACTGACTTACTAAAGCACTTTTTTTGGTTTTCTAACCTCATTGAGCGTTGAACTTCATTGCCAAGTGTATGTAATCATGAGAAAAGCTACTTAAAGTGGCCACTTGCAAGTTGTTCTCCTGTTTGAATCTCCTCTGAAGAGTGGCATCATGGGCTTCTCAAAACAACTGTCTAATGATGTGAAAGCAAAGATTATTCAACATAGTTGTTCAGGGGAAGGATACAAAAAGCTGTCTCAGAGATTTAACCTGTCAATTTCCACTGTGAGGAACATAGTAAGGAAATGGAAGAACACAGGTACAGTTCTTGTTAAGGCCAGAAGTGGCAGGCCAAAAAAAAAAACATCAGAAAGGCAGAGAAGAAGAATGGTGAGATCAGTCAAGGACAATCCTCAGACCACCTCCAGAGAGCTGCAGCATCAACTTGCTGCAGATGGTGTCACTGTGCATCGGTCAACTATACAACGCACTTTGCACAAGGAGAAGCTGTATGGGAGAGTGATGCGAAAGAAGCCGTTTCTACAAGCACGCCACAAACAGAGTCGGCTGAGGTATGCAAAAGCACATTTGGAGAAGCCCATTTCTTTTTGGAAGAAGGTCCTGTGGACTGATGAAACCAAGATTGAGTTGTTTGGTCATACAAAAAGGTGTTATGCATGGCGGCCAAAAAACACAGCGTTCCAAGAAAAACACTTGCTACCCACAGTAAAATTTGGTGGAGGTTCCATCATGCTTTGGGGCTGTGTGGCCAATGCCAGCACCGAGAATCTTGTTAAAGTTGAGGGACGCATGGATTCCTCTCAGTATCAGCAGATTCTTGACAATAATGTTCATGAATCAGTGACAAAGTTGAAGTTACGCAGGGGATGGATCTTTCAGCAAGACAATTATCTAAAACACCGCTCCAAATCTACTCAGGCATTCATGCAGAGGAACAATTACACTGTTCTGGAATGGCCATCCCAGTCCCCAGACCTGAATATCATTGAACATCTGTGGGATCATTTGAAGAGAGCTGTCCATGCTCGGCGACCATCAAACTTAACTGAACTGGAATTGTTTTGCAAAGAGGAATGGTCAAAAATACCTTCATCCAAGATCCAGGAACTCATTAAAACCTACAGGAAGCGACTAGAGGCTGTTATTTTTGCAAAAGGAGGATCTACTAAATATTAATGTCACTTTTATGGTGGGGTGCCCATACTTATGCACCTGTCAAATTTTGTTTGAATGCAGATTGCACATTTTATGTTAGAACAATAAACCTCATTTCAAGGCAGAAACATTACTGTGTCCAACAGTTATTAGATATATGAAACTGAAATAGCTGTTGCAAAAAAAACAATTTTTATAAAACATTAAGCTTAAGATTAATAGGGGTGCCCAACCTTTTTCATATAACTGTATGTTATTAGTAAACTGATGGTCAAAGGCGTAATACTAAATGTATATAAACCTCCATTAATACATTTAAAAACAATCCAATCAATTGCTGAAACCGGGCTGTCCTTCAACAAGAATAAGTGATAAGAAATGTACAAAAATATAGTCGATCAACAAATAAATGTACTGGTCCTGAGAAACAAAATAAAAATAGGTACAAAGTTCTCCAAGGAGCTCTTAAATTTGCTCATTCTTTTTTGTATCTTGCTTTAGTTCATTTTGGTTTTGCTCCTTTTATTTTGGCTGAAATGACACTGGCTCTGATCTGCATGTTTTGGTGCAGTATGCTCATGCGCTAGTAAACTATATACCGATTACCTGTATACAGTGGGGCAAAAAAGTATTTAGTCAGTCAGCAATAGTGCAAGTTCCACCACTTAAAAAGATGAGAGGCGTCTGTAATTTACATCATAGGTAGACCTCAACTATGGGAGACAAACTGAGAAAAAAAAATCCAGAAAATCACATTGTCTGTTTTTTTAACATTTTATTTGCATATTATGGTGGAAAATAAGTATTTGGTCAGAAACAAAATTTCATCTCAATACTTTGTAATATATCCTTTGTTGGCAATGACAGAGGTTAAACGTTTTCTGTAAGTCTTCACAAGGTTGCCACACACTGTTGTTGGTATGTTGGCCCATTCCTCCATGCAGATCTCCTCTAGAGCAGTGATGTTTTTGGCTTTTCGCTTGGCAACACAGACTTTCAACTCCCTCCAAAGGTTTTCTATAGGGTTGAGATCTGGAGACTGGCTAGGCCACTCCAGGACCTTGAAATGCTTCTTACGAAGCCACTCCTTCGTTGCCCTGGCGGTGTGCTTTGGATCATTGTCATGTTGAAAGACCCAGCCACGTTTCATCTTCAATGCCCTTGCTGATGGAAGGAGGTTTGCACTCAAAATCTCACGATACATGGCCCCATTCATTCTTTCATGTACCCGGATCAGTCGTCCTGGCCCCTTTGCAGAGAAACAGCCCCAAAGCATGATGTTTCCACCACCATGCTTTACAGTAGGTATTGCGTTTGATGGATGCAACTCAGTATTCTTTTTCCTCCAAACACGACAAGTTGTGTTTCTACCAAACAGTTCCAGTTTGGTTTCATCAGACCATAGGACATTCTCCCAAAACTCCTCTGGATCATCCAAATGCTCTCTAGCAAACTTCAGACGGGCCCGGACATGTACTGGCTTAAGCAGTGGGACACGTCTGGCACTGCAGGATCTGAGTCCATGGTGGCGTAGTGTGTTACTTATGGTAGGCCTTGTTACATTGGTCCCAGCTCTCTGCAGTTCATTCACTAGGTCCCCCCGCATGGTTCTGGGATTTTTGCTCACCGTTCTTGTGATCATTCTGACCCCACGGGGTGGGATTTTGCGTGGAGCCCCAGATCGAGGGAGATTATCAGTGGTCTTGTATGTCTTCCATTTTCTAATTATTGCTCCCACTGTGGATTTCTTCACTCCAAGCTGGTTGGCTATTGCAGATTCAGTCTTCCCAGCCTGGTGCAGGGCTACAATTTTGTTTCTGGTGTCCTTTGACAGCTCTTTAGTCTTCACCATAGTGGAGTTTGGAGTCAGACTGTTTGAGGGTGTGCACAGGTGTCTTTTTATACTGATAACAAGTTTAAACAGGTGCCATTACTACAGGTAATGAGTGGAGGAAAGAGGAGCCTCTTAAAGAAGAAGTTACAGGTCTGTGAGAGCCAGAAATCTTGATTGTTTGTTTCTGACCAAATACTTATTTTCCACCATAATATGCAAATAAAATGTTAAAAAAACAGACAATGTGATTTTCTGGATTTTTTTTTCTCAGTTTGTCTCCCATAGTTGAGGTCTACCTATGATGTAAATTACAGACGCCTCTCATCTTTTTAAGTGGTGGAACTTGCACTATTGCTGACTAACTAAATACTTTTTTGCCCCACTGTATCTATTTATTTTCTCAGGATCAGTATATACTTTTGTTTTGTTGAAGAATGACTGAATGCCTGTTTGACCAGTGTCTTTGATGAGTGGCCATGGAGTATTATGTGAAAGTGCTTTGATAATTTATTTATTATTTATTGTGCGTTTTTTTTTTTTAACATATTAGTTATATAAAGTGGGTACAGAAAGTATTCAGACCCCTTTAAAATTTTCACTGTTTCATTGCAGTCATTTGGTAAATTCAAAAAAGTTTTTTTCACATTAATGTACAGTCTGCATCCCATCTTGACTTTAAAAACCAAATGTAGTAATTTTTGCAAATTTATTAAAAAAGAAAAACTGAAATATCACATGGTCATAGGTATACAGACCCTTTGCTCAGTATTGAGTAGAAGCACCCTTTTGAGCTAGTACAGCCATGAGTCGTCTTGGGAATGATGCAACAAGTTTTTCACACATCGGATTTGGGGATCTTCTGCCATTTTTCCTTGCAGATCCTCTCCAGTTCCGTCAGGTTGGTTGGTGAACTTTGGACAGCCGTTTTCAGGTGTCTCCAGAGATACTCAATTGAGTTTAGGTCAGGGCTCTGGCTGGGCCAGTCAAGAATGGTCACAGAGTTGTTCTGAAGCCACTCCTTTGTTATATTAGCTGTGTGCTTAGGGTCATTGTCTTGTTGGAAGGTGAACCTTCGGCCAAGTCGGAGGTCCAGAGCACTCTGGAAGAGGTTTTCATCCAGAATATCTCTGTACTTGGCTGCATTCATTTCCTTCAATGACAACCAGTCGTCCTGTCTCTGCAGCTGAAAAACACACCCATAGCATGATGCTGCCACCACCATGATTCACTGCTGGGATTGTATTGGGCAGGTGATGAGCAGTGCTTTGTTTTTCTCCACACATACCGCTTAGAATGATCACCAAAATGGTCTATCTTCGTCTCATCAGACCAGAGAATCTTATTTCTCATAGTCTGGGAGTCAGTCCTTCATGTGTTTTTTTTTTTTTTTTTTTTTAGCAAACTCTTCCACTGAGGAGAGGCCTCTGTCGAGCCGCTCTGCCATAAAGGCCCGACTGGTGGAGGGCTGCAGTGATAGTTGACTTTGTGGAACTTTCTCCCATCTCCCTACTGCATCTCTGGAGCTCAGCCACAATGTTCATGGGGTTCTTCTTTCCCTCTCTCACCAAGGCTCTTCTCCCACGATTGCTCAGTTTGGCTGGACAGCCAGATCTAGGAAGACTTCTGGTGGTCCCAAACTTCTTACATTTAAGGATTATGGAGGCCACTGTGCTCTTAAGGACCTTGAATACTGCAGAAATTCTTTTGTAACCTTGGCCAGATCTGTGCCTTGCCACAATTCTGTCTCTGAGCTCCTTGGCCAGTTCCTTTGACCTCACGATTCTCATTTGGTCTAACATCAGGGCTGGACTGGACATCGGGCACTTCTGGTAAATGCCAAAGGGCCGGTGCCAGGAGTGGGTCGCTGCTGCTATCAGCGGCGCCAGGGCTGACTCCTCCTGCCAGCGCCTACTCCCAACCCCCCCATGATCGCTCGCCCCATTTCGCATTCAACTATACCAGCGTCTGACGCCAGTACAGTTGAATGCAATGATGGAGGAGAGAGCGTCCTCTGTCGCTCCCTCCCCCATCATTCCCTGCTCTGCCTCGCGCTGGCACTGCGGGTGCGCGATGACCTCATATCATCGCGCACCTGCTGTGTGGCCGGGCAGACTGCAGCTGCTGAGACCAGAGACGGGAGCAGCGCGGGGCAGAGGAGAGGTGAGAAGAGTGTGTGTGTTTTTTTTTAATATATCAGTGAGTGATAACTGGATTGTGAGGCAATCGGGGGGGGGGGGGGGCTACTGTATTACATTCTATGGGGGCTGTGCTGTATTACATTCTATGGGGCTGGCTGGCTGCATTACATTCTATGAAGGCTGGCTGCATTACATTCTATGGGGCTGGCTGCATTACATTCTTTTGGGGGCTGGCTGCATTATATTGCTGTATTACATTCTATGGGGGGGCTTAATTACATTCTATGGGGGCTGGCCGCATTACATTATATGGGGCTGACTGCAATACATTCTATGGGGGCTGGCTGTATTACATTCTATGGGGGCTGGCTGTATTACATTCTATGGGGCTTGCTGCATTACGTTCTGTGGGGCTGTGCTGTATTACATTCTATAGGGGCTGTGCTGTACTACATTCTATGGGGGGCTGTATTACATTCTACGGGGGCTACATTATATTCCATGGGGGTTGTATTATATTCTGTGGGGAGGTGGGCTGTATTACATTCTATGGGGGGTTGTATTATATTCTAAGGGGTGGCTGTATTACATTTTCTGGGGGCTACATTATATTCTATGGGGGGTTGTATTATATTCTGTGGGGAGGTGGGCTGTATTACATTCTATGGGGGGCTGTATTATATTCTAAGGGGTGGCTGTATTACATTTTCTGGGGGCTACATTATATTCTATGGGGGTCTGTATTATATTCTATGAGGGGTGATTGCATCATACTCTGAGGGGGCTACATTATCTTCTATTGGGAGCTGCATTATACTATATGAGGAGGGCTGCATTGTATTCTATGGAGGGGCTACATTATATTCTATGAGGGGCTGCATTATGCTCTCTGAGGGGGCTACCATATTTATGCAGGGGCTGCATTATGCTCTATGAGGGGGCTACCATATATATGCAGGGGCTGCATTATATTATATGAGGGGGCTGCATTATATTCTCAGGGGGGTTACATTATACTCAGGGGGCTACAATATATTCTGTGCGGTGGCTGCATTATACTCTGGAGTGGTGTCATACTATATGTGAGTTTCATTATACTGTATCGAGGACTATGGGGAATACATTATACTATATGAAGAACTATGGGGTGCATTATACAATGGGAAGTGAATTGTTCTACATGGATGACAATGGCGGTGCATTATACTTTATGGAGCACTATGAGGAGTGTATTATACTATTTGGAGGACTGTGACTACATTATACTATATGGAGGACTGAGGAGTGTATTATACTATATGGAGGACTGAGCAGTGTATTTTAATATATATGGAGGTCTATGAGGAGTGTATTATACTATATGGAGGACTGAAGGGCACATTATAATATATGGACGACTATGGGGTGTATTATACTAAACAAGCAAAATGCTGCCTGTTCGAGTGATTGTATTGTTTATGGGGGAACAGAAATTCTTGTTCTCAGCAGCACATCGCCGGTGTAATCTGTAGATGTGCTGCTGATAACATGATACTGTATGGGGACAGATTGATCTAACTGTGATTGTTCTGTTCCCTTCATTCTTTCTCAGTTGGTGTAAAGAGGCCGGGAAACAAGCGAACGACTTCAGTATTGTCGATCACACTCGTTTAGCGGCCTGAGATCAGCGCATGTAAATACAACGGAAGTGCTTCGCAGGGAGACCAGGCAAGGATGATGACAGTTGTAGTTAGCACCCGGCGCCTGGGAATAGCGATAACTCTACTGCTTTTCCCAGCCGCCAAAGCATTTAATTCTGGCATGTGTAATGATTTTTAGGGTTGATGTCAGCTGCATAATGTCAGCTGCTATCAATCCCTGGTGTAAGTAATGGAGAGGTGTCTATCAGACACCCCCACTACTAGCCCAGACCTGGCGAGAACCAGCGACTTTGAAGAGCGTTGACGGTAGTAACAATACCGCTCTTCAGTCGCCGAGCTCAGCCCAAGTCCCGGAATATCTGAAGAGCGGTGACGTTACTGATGTCACCACTCTTCAGAGTCACCGGGTCTCGTGCTGCGCAGCGGAACCAAAAGTGGCTTTAGGCAAAGTTTATGGAGCATCAGAATGACGTTCCATAGCCTTTGGTCGTCTCATCCCTTCATTATCTACGAGATCCAGTTATGTAGGTAAAGTAGCGGCTTTTCTTGGTACTGCAACTAAAAGCAATAAATAGGACTGAGCTCTAATGCTGGATACAGCTGTGATATGTTTTATAGTCGTGTTACACTGCCCTCACTTCTTGTAACCTACAAGTGTAACCTACAAGTGTACAAAGATATTATACAGTCACCATGTGACAAGTGGGCCTGTGTGACTTCAAATGCCAGGGCTGAATCTATTGTTTCACTAATAAAGCATAAATTATCCTACCACTGGATGTGCCATAATAATTTTTTTTGCTTTGTTTTGTCTTGCTTTATTTAATTATGAAAGGAAATGGCAGTCATTATTATTTCTTGTGATTGGGCGGGATTGATTGCCAACTAAAACAATAAGGCAAAGAGGATAATTCATCATAACATGACAGATTATGAATACTGGAATGATTGTAGCTGTTTGCCATATTTCTGCCTTGACTGATTTACATGGATGTAAAATCATTAATATTACTCACACCTGGATAAAACCAGGATTTAAAATAAATTCAGAAAAATTAGGGTTTTAATGAAAAAATGTTAACCATTAATGCATAAGACAAATTATATATATATGGTTAGTTTGGAAAACGATTTATTTGTTACGGTGTTTCTGCTGTGCAGATATAGCTTATTTAAGCTGTATCAGCATTTTTGTGATGTACGTTTTATAGGAGTATATGCAAATGATAAAGCCTTAAGTGCCTCTTTAAAACTTGCTTCTAACCCTGTTCAAATAAGTATAATTTCCATATATGCTGCAATCCTTTTTTTTAGTAGCTCACTTGAGGATACATGAAATAATATAAATTGAGAAGTCAGACTGTTGAGTTCTTTAGAGGTTGTGCAACTCTTGAGGACATTTTTGGCAAGTTTTGCAGGTTGCCTAATTGTGGAGGCATGTAATGGACACAGTGTTAAGATTCAGCTCTGCTTTCAAGTTTCATTGGTCATCATGTGTTCCCAAATATGAGTATTTGCATATTCGCGCTCTCACCTTGACCACTTCACCTCCTTTAATGTTTTTACGGAGATGAAGTTGATAAAAAGGCATTTCCTGCTCTCATTGCTCTTTAACAAAATATCTCCAATTCTGAAAACCTTTTGATGTAAATTATTACAAGGTGATACAATTTCTGTAGAGAGGACCTTTTGCAAAATGATTCATGTTGAACACATGATGCAATTGTAACATCAGAGCAGAATTTTTGTTTCAGAACTAATTAGTTAATTTTTTAATCCAAGTGGGTGTTATCAAGGCAGTTCATGTGTCACACTACAATCCCTACTGTCAGCTCTCCTCCTCTGATAGCACTGTCACCTCTGCTATACTGCCCCTCCCTTTCACTTGGATTGCCAGGAGATGACAGGTTAAAGGCTCAAAGATTTAAAGTAATCACCCTCATGTCTGTTGTGCTCACTTGTAATCTCTGCAGTGAGAGCAAAGCAGGGTGTCATTACCTCTCACAGGAGTAACCTGCTCTAGGCTATGGTGGAGGTGTGTTCTTCTTCCTCCTGTATGTTGCTGCCTGCTTATGATTGGACAATGTTATACTGTAGAAAGTACCCTCCTCTAGTGTAAATTGTATGGTAACGCCCACTAAATTTTAAATTCACAGCAACTTTGTATTGGGGCCGGCTGTCAGTCAGGGCTAAGGGGTTACAGCTACCGCTCTGTATACTCCGAACGGTGGGTAATTGAACCTGCGGCTGCTCCGCCCCATGACTGAAAGCAGAATGCTGCCAGGGGAAATGAAGATCATTTTTTTCCATACAGATTAACCCCATATCTGCAGGTTAACAGCATTTTTTCTGTTGACAGGTTCAGTTTAAGGTGTTTTACATCAAATTGCTGACGTAAACACCTTAAAGAATTGGGGCCTTTTGTGTCTTGCAAACTGGGACATCTAAATGTGAAGAAAGATTTGAAAAAGTTTTTTTGTTTTTTTTTTTCTACAGAAAAATTATGAGGAAAGTAACCATGGAACCATCTGACAGACTATCGAATCTGCAAGCTCTGTGGGACAGTCAGACTGTAACAGAAGTTGGCCCCTGTGGTATGCAAGGAAACGCATTGAATAGCGCATTCACATTAAATTAAAATTGAATCCAATTCTAAATCTGTGTACTTTTTAGGTGGGTTTTCACAGATGTATGCGTGTGTTTGTGACTGGCTTTCGATGCCTTACAGAGAAGAAGTACAATGGGTAGGTGAATAAAGTGATTATATAGACTGTGTAGGAAAAGAACATGTATCATTAAACTGTTTACTTGGGTCATGATAAGTAATGTTTTTAGCTTTATTTTAAAGGCCACCTTTGGATGTCTCTTTTTAAGCCACCTCTGTTTTCTAACAAACATTTTTACAAACACTAAAAGATATTTTTTTTTTGTAGGATGTGGATACTATATATTTAACACAAGATACAAGGGAACTTAACTTGCAAGATTTCAGTCATCTAGATCACAGGTAATTGTACATAATACAATTCTAAGTTCTTTATTTTCAGTTGTTACATTGTCATCATTTGTGATCTGTTTCCAATTGTCACTTTCCACTGTGATATGTTGCTTTCTGTGGTCAGGTTGATTACTTTTTTATTTTTGTCATGAACTGTCATTTGGTGTCTGTTAAATTTTGAGAATCTGTAAAACGCAATATGTCTTCTTGTTAGTTGGTTCTATAAGTTTTTATTTTATTTTTTGTATATTCATGTTGTAAGGCCACTTTCACATGTTCTGATGTTTCCGGTACCAGAAAAAAAACAATACCGGAGGTATCGGTGTCCATGTGTATAATACATGTGGCAACCGTTTGCCGCATCAGTACTACATGTACCGGTGCCTGGAAAGTAGCGGTACAGTTAGCACTGTTCCCCGGTGTCGGGTGCTGAAGATGACTCTCATCATTCTCCCCTGCTCTGTCGGCGATGAGCACGAGCAGGGGAGAATGTTGAGTTATATTCAACTAATAACGGTGAAAGCAGGTGGTGGCTGATGGGACAATTACTCCCATCAGCCAACACCTGCTGCCACTAATAACAATGAAAGAAGGTAGTGGCTGATGGGGAGTATTCCTCAGCCACCACCTGCACTATAAGTAAATCAGCCAGGAAAAATTTACAGCTGCGGATGCAACCCTCAGCTGTCAGCTTCAGCAAGGCTGGTTATCAAGAATAGACTAATCCCCACGCTTTTTTTTTTTTTTTTAATTTAATAAATAATTTTAAAAACTATGTGAGTTCCCCACCATTTTTTTACAACCAGCCTTGCTAAAGCTGATAGCTAGGTGCTGGTATTCTCAGGCTGGTAAGTGGCCATGGATATTGACCCCCATCTCCCCCAAGCCTAAAAATGGCAGCCCGGAGCCACCCAGATGAGGCACATCTATTAGATGCGCCAATTCTGTTTCTTTACCCGGATCTTCCCACTTACCCTATGGCGTGGCAAGTAGGGTAATATTTGTGGGGTTGATGTCACCTGTGTAATTGTCTGGCGACATCAAGCCCACGGATTAGTAATGGAGAGGCGTCTGTAAAACACCTATCCATTGCTAATCCTATAGTTGTATGGTGTATATTGTATGGTCTCTTACCAGCCTGAGAATACCAGCCCCCAGCTGTCTGCTTTAGCAAGGCTGGTTGTCAAAAATGGGGGGGACTTCACACCATTATATATTTAAATAATAAAAATCCAGCATGATGACCCCTCTATTTCTGATAACCAGCCTTGCTGACAGCTGAGATCTGTAGCCCGCAGCTGTCAGTTTTGCGTGGCTCGTTATCAATTTATTTATAAATAGCACAGGTGGTGTCTGATGAATACTCCCATTAGTCGCTGACTGCTCTCACTGTTATCAGTTGAATATACAGTCATGGCCAAAAGTATTGACACCCCTGCAATTCTGTCAGGTAATACTCATTTTCTTCCTGAAAATGATTGCAAACACAAATTATTTGATATTATTATCTTCATTTAATTTGTCTTAAATGAAAAAAAAACACAAAAAGAATTGTCCTAAAGCCAAATTGGATATAATTCCACACCAAACATAAAAAGGGGGTGGACAAAAGTATTGGCATTGTTCGAAAAATCATGTGATGCTTCTCTAATTTGTGTAATTAACAGCACCTGTAACTTACCTGTGGCACCTAACAGGGGTTGGCAATAACTAAATCACACTTGCAGCCAGTGACATGGATTAAAGTTGACTCAACCTCTGTCCTGTGTCCTTGTGTGTACCACATTGAGCATGGAGAAAAGAAAGAAGACCAAAGAACTGTCTCAGGACTTGAGAAACCAAATTGTGAGGAAGCATGAGCAATCACAAAGCTACAAGTCCATCTCCAAAGACCTGAATGTTCCTGTGTCTACCGTGCGCAGTGTCATCAAGAAGTTTAAAGTCCATGGCACTGTGGCTAACCTCCCTAGATGTGGACGGAAAAGAAAAATTGACAAGAGATTTCAATGCAAGATTGTGCGGATGTTGGATGAAGAACCTCGACTAACATCCAAACAAGTTCAAGCTGCCCTGCAGTCCGAGGGTACAACATTGTCAACCCGTACTATCCGTCGGCGTCTGAATGAAAAGGGACTGTATGGTAGAAGACCCAGGAAGACCCCACTTCTTACCCCGAGACATAAAAAAGCCAGGCTGGAGTTTGCCAAGACTTACCTGAAAAAGCCTAAAACGTTTTGTAAGAATGTTCTCTGGTCAGATGAGACAAAAGTAGAGCTTTTTGGGCAAAGGCATCAACAGAGAGTTTACAGGAGAAAAAAAGAGGCATTCAAAGAAAAGAACACGGTCCCTACAGTCAAACATGGCGGAGGTTTCCTGATGTTTTGGGGTTGCTTTGCTGCCTCTGGCACTGGACTGCTTGACCGTGTGCATGGCATTATGAAGTCTGAAGACTACCAACAAATTTTGCAGCATAATGTAGGGCCCAGTGTGAGAAAGCTGGGTCTCCCTCAGAGGTCATGGGTCTTCCAGCAGGACAATGACCCAAAACTCACTTCAAAAATCACTAGAAAATGGTTTGAGAGAAAGCACTGGAGACTTCTAAGGTGGCCAGCAATGAGTCCAGACCTGAATCCCATAGAACACCTGTGGAGAGATCTAAAAATGGCAGTTTGGAGAAGGCACCCTTCAAATATCAGAGACCTGTAGCACTTTGCCAAAGAAAAATGGTCTTAAATTCCAGCATAGCATTGTAAGAAACTCATTGATGGCTACCGAAAGCGGTTGGTCGCAGTTATTTTGGCTAAAGGTTGTGCAACCAAGTATCAGGCTGAGGGTGCCAATACTTTTGTCTTACCCATTTTTGGAGTTTTGTGTGAAATGATCAATGTTTTGCTTTTTGCTTCATTCTCTTTTGTGTTTTTTCATTTAAGACAAAGTAAATGAAGATAATAATACCAAATAATTTGTGATTGCAATCATTTTCAAGAAGAAACTGAGTATTATCTGACAAAATTGCAGGGGTGTTAATACTTTTGGCCATGACTGTAGCTCTCAACATTTTCCTATGCTAGTGCTGATCTCTGCGCAACCAGGGGAAGTTGGTGTGAGCGGTCTTCAGTACCTGGCGCCGGGGAACAGCGCTATCTATACTACTGCTTCCCATGCGCCAATACATGTCACACTGAAGACTCTCACTGATGTCATCCGTGTACATGTGTTTGGAACATTTTGCGGCCTGTGCTGCTGTAAAAAAAAACAAAACGGACATGTCAGCGTATTTTGCCCACGAACACCCGATCCATGGAAATACACTGACATGTGCACAGACCCATTTACTTGAAATGGTGTATGTGTCTCCGGTACGTGTGAAAACTGTCACCAAAGGTACTGGACACACTGAGTTTTGAAAGAGCCCTAAAGTTGCTTTTAGTAACATCGTTTAGCAGTCCAGGCTTGCTTAAAGAAATCAGCTTGCAGCTAATTCATGTCCCCATAAAACCCATTCCCAAATAAATACACAAAGACAAGTTAATGATGAAATAAAAATGGCCGTGAGATTTTATTTTGGGTTACATAAATAATTAATAAATATCCAATAAATAATGTTCCATATATTAAATATCCAACAAATTCCAAACTTCCAATAAAACTAAATCCACCCATAACGGAGTGATTTTACCCCACAAATAAAACCATACGACAACTAGTAACAAATAAATAAAGGGAGGGAGAATGGGCTCTTCTTTCTTCGTGCGCCCGCAGAATGAGGCAAAAACAGCCTGACACGGGATTATATCTCCGTAAAAAGACCGCCAAAAGCGCTATAAACCAGTCAAAATGCGGCAAAAAAGGGGCGCACAAAACTGGTCAGAACCGGATAATCTATTTTTAGCTCACAGGGTTGCAGTTACCTCATAAAATTCTCCATATTAACATAATGACATAAAAGTGACGGTTAGGGTGTATGTGGACATGAGACCCCCACAATATTTCTGTGTGTTTTAGCGGGGGGGGGGGCTTACATTATATTCCATCCACGTTGACTGCTTGCATGTAAATTTTTACTCCTAGAAATAGTAGAATTTATAAAACAAACTTTAGGGCTAATCTAACTTTGATTTTCCTTCTAGTTTAGCTTTAAGGGTGTTAGATCACAACTTGGAAGTAGTGAAATATTAAAAGCAAGTTCTATATTGCATTTATTGTGGTGTTTGCTGTTGTTTTTTTTTTTTAATGGTCGTAATTTTTTCCCAAACTTGCTGCATACTCTAGACATCTCCTATTTTGCCCACTTTGTGGTATTTCCCTCTCCTAAAACCTTGTATTTTTGTTGCTATTTTTGTAATGTTTGTTATTTTTTGGTAGCATTTTTATAACACTTCTGAGGAATGCATGGTCTATGAATTGACTTACTAAAATAAAAATGTTAAAAGTGTAGCAACAAAAAACAATTAACCAAGCTAAAAATTGACTGTTCTGAACTGCGGCAAGGTTGTACTGCTGGTCCAAACTGTGTGGTCTCCCATGCTACTTGCAGTGGCAGCTTTGCCATTGTGGAGAAGAACTGTAGTGGCATGGAAGCTGGCTGGATCCTGGAATTTGATCTTCTTCAAAGCGGTACATACAGGCTCTAAATGAGTGTTTCTCAATTCCATCCCTCAAAGATTCACAACAGGATTTGACGATATCCTAAAAGAGAATTTCTTACCTTGCTATTAATTCCATCACCTGAAACATGACCCTAATTGGGGGACCTTGAGGACTGGAGCTGAGACACACTGCTCCAAAGCATAGAACCTGAAAGTGGCGAGCGCTCCACGTCAGGATCCGTGTTCCCCAACTGGAGAACATTGGTCTAGAATAGATAATGGACCAATCTGAGACTGCATGGTGGTCAGTAACGTGGACAAAGAGCTGTGCTTTATAGAATTAAAAATCCCTCTGTTCTTGAGAATGAAGGGGATTTTTTTTTTACAATTTTAACCATTTATGAACTTGAGACAACACTTTTAAAGGTCTATCAAAGGAGTGTGTATTTGTGTATTCTTACATTGAATTCTTCCTTTGTATTCCACATCGTGATTTACAAATGTGTGTTCTCTTGATCTTCTATATTATGAGACTCTTTCCTAAATATGCTGTCACTTTATACAGAGTTGCAGATTATATTTTAGTGGCTTAGTTAGATGGTAATTAGATGGAGCTGCCATCTTCTCCCATTCCTCCTGTAAGTGTTAAAATGTCTCAAGAATCTCTTTGTGGAGGATTTTGGCATGCAAATCCTGTGCATGTCTGCATGAAGATATTCACAGTCTGCCACAGCTGATGTATCTTGTGCTAACACATTTAGGATTAGGAGGCTCTGCAGGATATTTTTTCCTTATTAGAACACTTAGTGGTACATTATGTAATTCATCGCTTCCTTTATCATATCCAGAGTAGACGGCATCGGTGTACATAACTCGGAGGAGCAGGAGACTAATGATAAAGAGCTTTGCTGTTTAATTTTCTCCACATGATTGGGTTAGGTTATACATAGATGAAATACGGAGGGCACGTTACCTCAGAGCTCAGGCCATGATGTGTTTCCCTGTGGAAAGTTCTTGTAATGGCGACTGATGGCTCATCCAAAGTTCATGTTCTTAAGTCGTGTTACAGTTTCTGTCAGGGTTCTGAGCCCTACTCCCTAAACATTATTATTTTTATAAGTAACAAAATACTTCTATGTTTAGTAGACCTGCTATCCTCTTCTGCTTTGTATCCTTAAAGGGGTGGTCTGGCCTCAGGCTACAAGTCTGCAGCCTTGTGATCCCCTACATCGAATGCTTTGCGTGCTGTGAGGATTCTCCAGCGTCAGGCACGTGACTGCAAGTATGTGAGTTGCTTACATGCGGTCACTTGCCAACTAGACGTACACTGCCTCGCTCAAGGTAAGTATAGTGCATGGACACTATTTGGAATGTGTCCGGAAGTAATCACATGACCATCCACTCCTGGCACTGGAGAATCATCACATCCTGCAGTGCACGGGATGTGAGGATTCACAAATCTGCAGTCATAGTGGCTGTAGACTTCTAAGAAGAAAAGTCTGCACTCACTCTGTGACAGTCAGTTTGTGTCAGTATGCAATTTGCACTTTATCATGAGTCTTCTGTATTCCGCATGCAGGTGGGCTGTCACGGTATGTGATCTGTATACTTGCAGTTATGTGACGACTAGACTCTAATGCACTAGAATATTGAGAATTGGAGCAGTCTTGTCATCATGTGACCACTCACTCACACAGCGAATACAGGGGGATAATGATTTTGTGCAGTGTACACTTTTTTTTTCTTAGACTTAGGCAGGCACTGTTTGCTGTTTTCCTAATTCAGACTCCTTCATCTCTCGGCGAGAGATCTTCCATATAATATGAGCCGCCATACCACCTCTTAACATAAATTTGAACATGCCAGCAAAACATTGTGACATTCAAGATAGCTTTTCATGATTTAATTAGTTAACATTCCAGTAACTGCGAGTTTATATAAATATCATCATTACATGATTGCATTCAAGGTCAAGGCACATCACTGTGTAATTCTGTAAACGATCTTCGTTAACTAGACCCAGAGTAATTAGTGCAAATTCGCTATTAAACCGCACAGGAAAGATTCCATATATATGTATTTTAAATGAACAGTACTTACAAAATACAACTTTGGAGTTGTATGAAGTGTTTCTTTGCCCATTCTTAATGCAAAAACGTCACTCGCCAAGTGCTGTCCACACTGGAGTCGGTAAAAAATGGACCAACTCCTAAAATGTATAATAAATTGTGTACAATGCAGGATGTGCTGTAAATGTTTTCATAAGAATTTGGATCTCGGCTTTTAGTCGAGATGAATCTGTGCTGCACTTTATGCACATGCTCGGTAGTGACCAGGGCAGTGGAGTCGGAGTCAGGACAATTGAGGACTCGGAGGTTTGGCTTACCGACTCCACAACCCTGACCTTTATACCATTAGTTATAATCCCGCACAAAAATTCCCAAAATTCCCTCTAGTTTAACCCGAAAAGGCTGCAAACTTTGTCATCTCAGGCTTTGTATTTATGGTTGTTGCACCATAACTTTGTGACAAGTATAACCTAAACGTATTACCTAAAAGTGTCTTTTCCCCCCCCATTTTTTGGATCTTATAAACCAGGTGTAAGGTTTTATGTTTTTGTACTTCATGTGACGTGCATTTCAAAGCCGCGAAGCTTCAAATCAAGACATGTTCCCCAGTGACTTCCCTATTGCGATAAACTGACCTGACGTAAAGGAAAAGCTGTCCTGGGACAACCAACTTCTTAACCCCTTAGTGACGAGGCCTCATTTTTTAAATCTGACCATTGTCACTTTATGTGGTAATAGCTCTGGAATGCTTCAACATATCCCATCTTGAGATTGTTTTTTTTTCGTGACATGTTGTACTTTATGTTAATGGTAAATGTGTGTATTTATAAAAAAATATCAGAAATTTGACAAAAATGTAAAAAAAAATTGCAATTTTCAAACTTTGATTATCCCTTTAATTCAGATAGTCATACCACACAAAAACATTCATAAATAACATTTCTCACATGTCTGCTTTACATCAGCACCATTTGTAAAATGTTATTTTATTTTGTTAGCATTTTAGGAGATTTAAAAATGTAGCAGTATTTTTTCTTTTTTTTTTCAAGGAAATTTACAAAATTTACTTTTTTTCAAATACCTATTCAGGTTTGAAGTAACTTTTGGGGTCCTAGATATTGGAAACCCCCCCCCACAAATGTTACCATTTTAAAAACTGCACCCCCTGACATATTGAAAACTTCTGTCAGGTAGTTTATTAACCCTTCAGGTGATGTTCAGGAATTAATGCAAAGTGACATAACCGGAATGAAATAAAGTATTTTTACCACTTAAATGCCGCTAACTTCTGAACAGGCCACTGTAGCCGGCAGACTGTTAGGCCGTTATTTGGTCATGAATTGCCATGGCAAACATCAGGACCACACAATCCTGATCTCAGGGTTTCGATGGGGTTAAAGAGGAAGCCCCCACACTCTGTTAACCATTTATATGATGCAGTCACTATTGACAGCCGCATCTAAGGGGTTAAACAGATATGGACGGGGCCAACACTGATCGTGGCTGATACTGCAAGTTGTCAGCTATAGTATACAGTTGACTTCTGCTGGATTGTCACCTGTATGGGGAGGCTATTCTCAAATATCTCAGGTCAGTAAAAAGAGGTATTGGCGGTCATTAAGGGGTTTTAAAGAGGTTGTGCACTACTCCAACACCACCCTTCTCAATCACTATGTTCCCTCTAATAATATAATTTCCGCTATATTCGCCTACAGTCCCGACACCATTCCACTTGAGAGGCGGCTGTCACTTCATCCAGATATCAGTTGGGCGGGACAGTGAAGCAATTGCTGATTGGCTGCAGGGTTCACGTGGCATAACCATGTCATGCAAGCCCTGGGAAGCGTCAGTGCCAAGATTGCTTGAATTATTTTCCTTGGGGGAATTTAGTGATTGAGAGGGGGTTGTCCGAGTAGTGGACAGCCCTTTTAATCACACAGGCTGCCCATCAAACTCTAGCATAGGTAACCTAAAATACCCTTTTAGTATTTTATAGAGTACTGTACATAAACTTGCTCAACTGGCTATAGCATGTTAATATAGAGCATCTCGTTTTTAAGAAAGCAGACTAAGGGACCATTTACGCAGACTGACCGGCAGCACAATACAACCATTAATTGGTAAGTCTTTACTGATCAGCAGACATTTAAATACCTGTTTGCACAGTCAGACCAAAGTAAATGATGCACGCTGAGTGATCTGTAATAGTTTGCTCAGGGCAAGTAGACCTCCATAGTTCTTGATATAGTGATTCGCCGAGATTGATGATTGTGCTGCACATATTTCACCTGATGAATGAGCAAGGGGTGGTTGGTAGCTTGTTTACACTGTAAGATAATCGCCAAACAAGTGGTTTTAAGAACCTCCTTCACCGCCAAATCGTTGTTAAGACTGTGTAATTTTTTTTTTTTTTAAAGATAATCCAGTCCCTCTATGGCCTCAAAGTTTTGCTCTAGCCACAAGAAATTGCTTTTTACAGTCTGGTTGTCCGGCAGTGCATTGGGGCGTGATAGTGCACTTCTAGCTTCTCCGCCTCATGCTGTATGTCATGCCCAGCAGCACCTTCCCATGATTGATTGACAGGTCTTTTGCTCTGGTACACAGCCACAGACCTGTCAATCAGGCATAGGAGTGTGCTGCTGGGTAGGAAATCCAGTGCGAGGCTGAGCTGCTAGAATTGCTTTGTTACACTCAAATGCGCTTCCAGACACAACTTCAAAATACAGTATCCGAAGCCGCACTTTAAGGTCATATAGGGTAGAACTGGTTTATCTTTTTCAGGGCTGCACAGTCATATTAATAGTTTGGGGGGAGGGAGTAACAGTTTCTGACAGGTTGTAATAACACCTTTACTAATTTATATACGGTAAATAGCAGTTGTAAAAATGAGAAAAATATTTAAATAATTTGATAAGTCCCGTGTACTCGAATGGCTGTTTTGTGAAGGCTGCTAAAATATAATTGCATTGCAAATTAAAAATTCTCCTCACTAAACTGATAAGATATTTAATAGCCGATTAAGAAGCAGAAGCGATTAAACTATTGTGCTTTGTTAAGCTTGGTTAATATCTCCAAATCTTCGTTTTTATATTTGATACTATTGTTTATAATGAGGAATAATTAGAAAACAGGAGTTCAATGTAAGTTTATATTAAAATGCTTTTTTTAAAGGAGTGTACTCTCCTATCTTTAGGATCACTTTGCCCCTCTGCCTCCCAGCTTCCCGATTGTCGTTTGGCGATGCGTTCCTAAAGATTAGCCGTTCAGACTAGAGGCATGGTTGTGCCGCTGATCTCGGCTGTGCTCTGATGCTGCTAGTAGAGCCAGCTTTGCCTCGGCCGTATTGGAGGAGTGCGGAGAGACTGACGCTTTGTCAGAGCCGGTGATCCAGCCAGCAGTAGATCAGTGCTTGCACGCTCTCTCCTTGCTTAGGAGATGGACCACTTTGATGTAGCCAGTAATTTTGTCAGAGAGCAGTGAACTACAAAATTTAAAACGTTTTACAAGCACTTTGTAATTGTAACCATTAATTAACATAAGACCATCCCTTTTAAGTTTGATTGTAAAATCACATTTTATTTTCATGGACATTATGGTAATCTGTTCAGAATTTTGCTTGAAACATTTTAAAAAGAACTTCGGTACATGGTTCGTGTGCGTATATATAATTGGAATTCACGCTCATTTTGTCAGCATGAGTGAAAACTGACCGCTTGGGGCCCTTGTGCAAGAAGTGTGTTTGGCCCCTCTCCTTTTTTTTGGTGACCGTTACAGATTATATACACTCTTTGTATACTTGTGTCTTATTGTGTTAAACTGTCCCTTATTACGTAGCTCCTTCTTTTGTGCAGTGCTGTCCCATTATAACATAGTATCAATTCTTGTTAAGTATAGCACTTCCCCTTACATTGCGTATTCTCTTGTTATTTATATTTATAGTGCCCTCTCTTTATTACATGGCACCCGCCCTTTCTTTATTTCATAGTGTGCTCTCTTGTTAGATAGCTAATGCAATGACTGCTCGTAGGAGAGCTTCTTTTCTGAGGGAGGAGCTGATGGACTGGTCTTCTGGTCAGATGCTGCTCCATCAGCAGTCACTTTATTTTATATCCAACAAGAGCAGATTCCAGAGGCGTATCTAGGGGGGAGCAGCCGGCGCATGTGCCCCGGGCACAGCCGGCAGGGAGCGTGCAGTCAGGCCACCTAGTGCAGCGGTCCGAAGTGTCTCCCCCGGCGGCTGCACTCTGCTGCCCTCCCCCCAGGCCGGGAGTCAGCAGTTCTCTGAGCCGGCTGTCAAGCAAGCACAGAGAAGTTGCAGTATGTCGGCTCCCAGTGTTTTACAGACGCAAGTACAATTTAGGCTCTTGACCGCCGTGTCAGAGCGACTCCAGCAGCATGATCAGGTCATGTGATCATGCTGCTAACATCACTCACCAGCGCCCAAATGCACGAACAGCATTGGTAGTAAGCGATCCACACTGGAGCTGAAGACACTGAAAATGAAATGCAACTGTGGGGGTGGGGGGGGGGGATTTTTTCTGTGGGGTGGATTTATTCTGTGGGGGAAGATGTAGTGTAACTGGGGAAGATTTGAGGACACAAGTTTGGGGTGCAAGGAAGGGACAGGTTCAGACACAATATGGAGAATGGGAACGATTTGAAACCACAGTATGAAGGGCAAGTGGGGAGATGTGGGCATGTATGAGGAAACCGTATAGTGGGATGGGTGCATTCACAGTGCGGTGATTGGTAGAGATGGGTGCATAGACAGTATGGGGAGTGGGGGATTGGTGCAGACACCGAAGCAGGTGATGGATGTAGACACAGTATGGGGAGTCGGAGGGATTTGTGAGGAGACAGTATGGCTAGCAGGGAGGATGTCAGAGAAGACCACATGAGGAGGGAAGGGGAATTGTTTGAGGAAACTATTGAGGCGATTAATGAAGAGACAATATGGGGGGGAAGTGTGAGTGGGCATAGAATTAAGACTGAGTAGTGTCAGGTGGTAGCATGGGGGAAGAGTGTAAGGTCACAGCCATGGAGGGTGAGTGAGGTGAAGGGGCATAATATAGTGACTGGGCCCTATAGAGGGGACACAGTGAAGAGGAGTCCCAATAAAGAAAGGATAGGGCAGTGTGGAGGGCATGGACCATAAGATGGACAGTGTGGGGGGTCATATTTTCTGCAGAGAATATAGTGAGGGGCAGATGGTTTTTATTCAGGAGCATTATAATGACATTATAGTACCTTTCCAAATTAAGTCCTATCAGTTTAATTAAACACAGCTGGCCTCTAATGAAGGAGTAGAACCATCTCAAGGAGGATCACAATGAAATGGACAGCATGTGACTTAAATATGAGTGTCTGAGCAAAGGGTCTGAATACTTATGACCATGTGATATTTCAGTTTTTCTTTTTTAGTAAATATGCAAAAATTTCTACATTTCTGTATTTTTTTCAGTCAATATGGGGTGGAGAAGGAACCTGAATGCGAAAAAAATTAACTTTTTCGAATTTGCCAAATAGCTGCAATGAAACAGAGTGAAAAATGTAAAGAAGTCTGAATACTTTCTGTACCCACTGTAGTACGATTAGAACTAGAAATTATCATTTTTTTTTTTTTTTTTTTTTTAAATGTGGTAGCTCGCGATGTAGAACTTGTGAGCACTGCAGTGACACGCACATTCTCTAACAGTGATGATACAAAATAATAACATAAATTGTAACTTGAGAAAAGTGGTGTATATGATCAAATGTATTGAGCGTAATTTAAGCTACATTGGTTGTACTATATAATTTGCATCTAAACATTTTATCACTTACCATCAAAGATGCCCTACATCGTTCAAAGTATCTAGTATTGAGAGACTGATGAACTTGTCAAAAGGAGGAGACATTAAGAGATTGCTGATGACCAGAGAGGCGGTTTAAATATTTTTACCTAGGAACTTGTCATCCTGCGGGTTTAAATGCCCACAAAGAAAATATGTTCCATTATTAGTGTTCACATTGGTTGTGTATAATGTTGGTACACTGTTTTTACCGCATTATTTGTTTTCTTTTTTTCTGTTTTTTCACTAATTTTTAGTTTGCATTTTTAAATTATGCATGACACCTTGGAGTGTTTGAAACGCGTTGTCGCATACCTATCATGTGAGCCATCCTTTGTACAAATTATAATGCAGTTCCCCCATTTCCTGTAAGTGGCATACCTGCACTGCTATCTGGGGTGGAAAGATGTTTCCGTGCAATCGTAAAGTGCTGCGGAATACGTTGGCGCTATATAAATAAAAATTATTATTATTATAATGTGCTTGACAGGATACCATAGTGTGGTATATCGCAGGGCGGATATAGTGTTGGCACACTTGGAATTGTCTAAAATGTCAATGTTTTTTCCTTTAAAAATGTATTGTGAACAAATTTTAATCTGTGGTAGATTATGAATATGATATTCATAATCAAATTTTATCAGCACAAATTTTCCTGTATAACCTGATAAAAGTAAGATTATTATCCAATCCTACCAACAATCCAGGTTCAATTATTTTCATCTAGAAAACTGTTATACCAGAGATTCTGCCTTTTTTTTTTTATCGTTCTGAAATTTAATTTTATTTTTTTCTGCCGTATATGGACTTACCAGCTTCTTTCTGCATTTTGTGTTCTACAGAGACTTGATACCTATTGTAGCAGCCCTGGAATACAATCTGTGGTTTACAAAGTTATCATCAAAAGACTTGAAATTGGTAAGTACCAATCTATAAACCATCTATAAACTGTCTACGCTGCGTACGTGGATTATATTTGTCGTCTTATCCCCTCCCCCGTCCTCCCCCCATCCCCTACCTCTCTGTGTGTTCCCAGTATTATCCCCCTTCCATACAACCCTGCGACTCTTTACCATTACCCTCCCTCTCGCGTTATGTCTCGTTGACATGGTTAAAATTTTCAATAAAAACTATTTGAAAAGAAATTGGCAAGTACCACTCAAACAATCATTTTAGGCATATGAGCAGGACATATTGAAATATATAATATCTATTAAAAAATTTAAAGGCCACCAATAAAATACTGAATATTTTTGGACATTTTATGGCAAACAATAGATAATTTAAAATACTCCCTTGTATTCCTATCCATTTTAGATTTTTAGATGCTGAAAATCAATCAGTAGTCTTGTCTCTGCTTGATTGCCCTCTTTGAATGAAGCAAGGCATCCTGTTGACCAGTATGGCAGTACGGCTACTGGAACACATGGATCCTTAGTTGAAGGCCTGTTACCGTAATTGTCTTTTTGGCCTCTATTGAGCTGGTATACATCTGGATTTCTGTTTTTACTATTATGTACAGTGTTGTGCACTACCATTGTGTAGTTCATGTGCCATATGGCAGAGCTTGAGTGGTTTTGAAGAAACGATGAAATAATTACAGACTAATAAACGTTGCTTGCTACTAAACATGCTTCTACCAGATACAAAGCGATTTTCAATAGTAATAAATTCACTAGTATAATTTATCACTTTACATTGTGCAAGGTGTACATAAATATTAGTAATGAACAAGGGGTTAACATTGAGGCATTTTATGAAACGTCTTTACCTCTTTCCATATTACAGTCCACTGATGTCTGTGATCAAATCTTACGAGTGGTGAGCAGGTCCAGTCGATTGGAAGAATTGGTTTTGGAAAACGCCGGGCTGAGAATGTAAGTATGTAGGCGTCAATAATGGTCTACTAAGTAAGGCAAGGAGCTGTGTAGGCACTGAACTGGCTAGTTAACGACGACGTCCACTACTTTTACACTCATGATCTATCTTTAAGATAGGTCATCGTTGTCTGATCATTTCCATTCACTTTTGTGCTATTTCTGTGTATGTTGAACTTAAAATTGCAATTATTTTAATGCAAAATGTCCTATATAATAGGTTTCTGATCTTGCTCTTCTTAACAAATAGACATGTTTTCATGTAAAACGTACTAAACCCAGTTTCTGCAACTTTTTTTTTTATTCCTCCCCCATTCAATGGTAAATTTAAAATCCACAACAGACCGCAATTTTACTGATTTTGTTGCCAATTGCAGAAAAATCCAACAGTTTGGGGAATAATAAAAAAAAAATTGCATTTTAAAATAATAATAAAAATTCACTATACTTGCCTCCCTTGACTCTTCTGAGGATCCTGACGTTTTCGGCAGCAGTTCTCACTTACATGAGAACATTCTCAGTTATGGCTCGCTCACACGTGTGTATAACTCGGACGAGTGCTTCCGATGTTTTAGCGGATTGCACTCGGCCCAGTGTTCTATAATGGGGCAGTGCAGATCTGCTTTTCTTTTTCTCATGCCGATTCATTATGCGAAAAAAATGGTAGCATTCTGCTAGTGACTCCGGAAAATGGATCGCGCACACTCTTTCAAGTCTTTGGTGCATGTAAAATATCGGACTGCATTCAGATGTCATCCGGGTGCAGCCCGATTTACGCGGACACAGACCATGCAGAAGATTGAGGAATTAAGTTTTCAGTCTTCTCTGCACCTGTGATACGATTTTCTTGCGCGTGTGTATCGGATCATGGTAAACTGACAGTTTGAGCCAAGGGTCCTTGCTATAATCAACCCAATTCTCTCAGATGAGAGAATCTATGTTCATGTGTCCTCGGCCTTCGGCTCGGGTCACAGGAGCGCATGTTCTCTCATCCTAGAGAATCAGGCCGATTTTGCCAAACACCCTTTGATCGGTGGTGTAACCCTTTACTTGCAACAAACATATTGACTCCAAGTTTTTCTTCTATTTTTTCTCTCTAGTGACTTTGCACAGAAATTGTCCAGTGCTCTCGCATCCAATCCAAACTCAGGACTCCATACTATAAACCTTGCGAACAACCCTCTTGAGGACCGAGGTAACAGAACTGATATATTTCCATCATTCTGTATAAATAACTAAGGGATTGGTGCTCCTTTTCCTGTTTGTGAATCTATAATGTAGCAATTGTGGCGATGTTAATTATGGCTGATTTTAATAATTTTTTTGTTTTTACTTTTTATACTACTTCCAAAAACCGCTCTTTGGTGCTTGGTTCGTGGCTGTCTTGCTTGTCTGTTATATTGAAGTAGAACAGCCTCGAATTGTTCTCACCGTAGTTGTGAAGTGAGGAGAAACAGTGGGTTCAGCCCCCCTATTCTAAAGATCAGTGGTGGGTTTGAGATAGTTTTAGGGGTGAGAAGATACTTACCTGACATTTGCCGCCAGTAATTCCATTGGAGAACTCTAAAGTCACCCTCAATGAGAATAGCTAGATATTTCACCAGACTGTAGGATGGTCCGACTGGTGACACCATAACGGTTTATACGGACCGACCTATGGCACGTATCGTACTGAGCGATCTGTAATAAATCGCTCAGTAAGCATAGACTGCTATGGTTCTTGGCAGTGCAAGTCGTGTTTACACAGTGCCATGATCTGCTGAGAACGTTGATCTTATGTGCTGCAGAAAAGATCCATTTCACCCAATGAATGAGCGTTTTGATCGTTCATCAGGTGATTAGCAGCCTGTTTACACAGCCAGATAATCCGGAAACGAGCGCATTTATATACGATTATCATTCAGTATAAATGCAGCTTAAATTGACATGAAACTAATAATCAAAATAATGCCAGGCAAATAAAAAAGTCACTTTATTTAGACATTGATTTTGAGACACCAGATACATGTAGAGAGCAATATGATGCCTCATTAGGTCATAAAGGTATAATATCCTGCATATTTTCTTACAAATTATCAAGTACTCGCTGTCAAGAAAATAAAAAGGGAAATGTATCGTGGAACAGATTAAAGAGTGATCAGAGAGCCAAGTATGCCATCCAAACACGCCCATATAACCTGCATAGTTGGTGCAGCTATACTGGAGCGCTCAGAATGTGGTAATATAAGAAGATCTAAGTAGTGTCAAAAGACCAAGTAATGCCTAGCAGGCAGGGAACCAGGAATCCATCGCTCCCAATGCGCGTTTCGCACCGGAATGCTTTTCCAAGGGTTGTATGAAGGAAGCAATGACTCCCTGGTTCCCTGCATGCTAACAATTTGTTGGTATGGCGCTCTGACCTCTTTTTGTTGTGTTCCACACTATATTTCCCATTCTATTTTAATTTACTTTGACCTGTCTTATTTGCTAATTTAGATGTCTCTACTTGATCGTTTGTAACAAAATATGCAGGATGTTCTACCTACATGCCCTAATGAGGCCGGGTAATCTCCTCTACATTTAGTGGGTGTTCCCGTTTTAGCATCACTTGTGCAGTTTCAATATTAATGTTATTTTCATCTTTATGTCTGATTATTTTTTATTGTTTTATGCATATGGGCCTTATTACATTGATTTTAGCTGTAGAGGTTTAAATGGACACGAATTGTAAGAATGAAAGCTTTCCGTGTTTGGCTTTACTCACTATTTTAGCTGTGACAGGGTCTCTGTCACCTTCTCGGACCCTACAAGTTTAACCCTGAGTGCTTCTGACATTAAGTTACATTTAGCATGTTAAAGGGGTCTAGAACAACCTTTTTTCGTAGTAAAGTCACATGTTCCGCCATCTCTTCCCCAACCCGGCAAGCAGCTCATTTTGCTGGAAGAAGCCGTGGCCTTCTGCCACTGATGAATTACAAAGTGGATCTCCTTTCTGGCTGCTGCAGGGGGTCCTGAGCAGGGGGCTCCCCTTCTGTGATATCCATATGGCATTTGGAGAGACCACAAACCTTTCACATAAAACTCTACCTTAGTTCAAGTTTATTTTTATCCATTTCTGTCGAGCAATCCTATAGAAATTACGGTAATTTCATGCTAGCTTAATACTCCATGCTAAAGATGGTGTTCAGCATTTTTCCTCTGAAATCATTAATAAAAATACAAGTTGATAACTATACTAGTCTGTGAACTTGGGATACCAAGGATGTGATCTGTGTGTTTTTGATTTGATTTACACTGTAATACCATGCCTGATTACATATTAGCCAAGCTTTCCCAGATGCATGAATAAAATGTCGTACAATTAGCCCTCCCCGTGCTAAAACTTCCTAGAGTTTCAAAGGTGATTATGAGATCATTAAATGATTCAAGAAAAGTTTTCATGCCAAGAGAATGGGGGGAGTTTCCATAGTTTACCTGCAGCCAAAAATTATACCCTTTCCAGGGAAAATTTAGGCTTTCAACATTTCCACATTTTCTCCCATGCTACAGTATCACTGTGTAATTTAGTATAATTACAGGTGAGTGGGTTTTTTGTCTTGCCTTTGAGGCACATGCTAAAACTTTACCTAGAGAATGAGATTATTAAATTGTCATATAATTGCCTAGACTAAATTCTAGATTGTGCCTACCCCTTGGCTGTGTGCTGGGGTGGGTATGCCCAGATTATTAGCATTTGAATGTCATCAAGAATGTCTTCATTCATTGACTGCCAAGAAGAAAATGAGGATAGAATTGCAAAAATACTATAAAGTTACATTAGGCTGCGTGTACACTGTACAGATTCCGTCTTTAAATTTTTCAGATAAACGGCAACAGAAATCCACAGCTGATAGTTGGATTTTGGGGGCGGATTGGCCAGCGAATGCCCACACAAGGTGGCAAGGTGGAAGCCTTAGAATTCTAAAACATGCTCGTTAATCTAGACCGAGGATGCCTTACAGATACTTACAACAAATTCTTTCTGTCATCTATAACTTCCAATGTTAAAAATAAATATATACATTTACCAGGATCCTGTCTCGTCGACTGATGTCTGTTTTATTAAGTAATTGCGTTCCCAGTAAAATAACAGATAATCCAACACCCCCTCACCCCGCCACAGTCTAGGCAATATTTTGAGATCCACCACTAATAAGATATTCGGCAGTATGAGCGTAGCAGAAAGGCATCTTTACTTTGTTTTGAGATATTTTTTTTTTATATAGGCTGCACTCCTAAATAGGAATATAGCATTACACTTGTGTTTTGCACTTTTCAAAACCTTTTGATTTCTTGTTTTAAGCTCCTTAATTTTTTTTGCCTAAAAATTAGAAATTGCAATCAAAAGGTCATAAAAAAGGAAGACAATATGGTGATGCAAACATTTTTTTTTGCACCGCAAAACACCCCATATGTAATATAATATATTGTATCGCCATATTCTGTCTTCCGTATCTTTTTTTTTTTTGAGTCACGGGAGTGTTTAAAGGGCTTATTTTTTGCACACTAAGCTGTTGTTTTTATTGATGTCATTTTGGGGACATGTGACCTTTTCATTGCAAAGTTTAAGTTTTTAGGCAAGTAAGGTGATTGAAAAATAACAGTTCTGGGGTTTGATTTTTCTTTGTTTGATATTTAAGATATAATTTATAAAATGTTATATTTTGAACAGAATTTTATGGGCACGACTTCTAAATATGTTTTAATAAACCAAAACTATGAATTAACACATGTGGAATTATATACTTAACAAAAAAGTGTGAAACAACTGAAATTATGTCTTATATTCTAGGTTCTTCAAAGTAGCCATCTCTTGCTCTTATGTCTGCTTTGCACACTCTTGGTATTCTCTTGATGAGCTTCAAAAGGTAGTCACCGGGAATGGTTTTCACTTCACAGGTGTGCCCTGTCAGGTTTAATAGGATTTCTTGCCTTATAAATGGTGTTGGGACCATCAGTTGTGTTGTGCAGAAGTCTGGTGGATACACAGCTGATAGTCCTACTGAATAGACTGTTAGCTGCTTTTTTCTTGCCATAATACAAATTCTAAGTAAAGAAAAATGAGTGGCCATTATTACTTTAAGAAATGAAGGTCAGTCAGTCCAAAAAATTGGGCAAACTTTGAAAGTGTCCCCAAGTGCAGTGGCAAAAACCATCAAGAGCTACAAAGAAACTGGCTCACATGATGACTGCCTCAGGAAAGGAAGACTAAGAGTCACCTCTGCTTCTGAGGATGAGTTTATCCGAGTCACCAGCCTCAGAAATCGCAGGTTAGCAGCAGCTCAGATTAGACACCAGGTCAATGCCACACAGAGTTCTAGCAGCAGACACATCTCTACAACAACTGGTAAGAGGAGACTTTGTGCAGCAGGCCTTCATGGTAAAATAGCTGCTAGGAAACCACTGCTAAGGACAAGCAACAAGCAGAAGAGACTTGTTTGGGCTAAAGAACACAAGGAATGGACATTAGACCAGTTGGAATCTGTGCTTTGGTCTGATGAGCCCAAATTTGAGATCTTTGGTTCCAACTACCGTGTCTTTGTGCGACGCAGAAAAGGTGAACGGATGGACTCTACATGCCTGGTTCCCACCATGAAGCATGGAGGAGGCGGTGTGATGGTGTGGTGGTGCTTTGCTGGTGACACTGTTGGGGATTTATTCAAAATTGAAGGCATACTGAACCAGCATGGCTACCACAGCATCTTGCAGTGGCATGCTATTCCATCCCGTTTGCGTTTAGTTGGACCATCATTTATTTTTCAACAGGGCAATGACCCCAAACACACCTCCAGGCCGGTATAAGGGCTATTTGACCAATAAGGAGAGTAATGGAGTGCTATGCCCTTTGACCTGGCCTCCACAGTCACCAGACCTGAACCCAATTGAGATGGTTTGGGGTGAGCTGGACCGCAGAGTGAAGGCAAAAGGGCCAACAAGTGCTACGCATCTCTGGGAACTCCTTCAAGATTGTTGGAAGACCATTCTTGGTGACTACCTCTTGAACTCATCAAGAGAATGCCAAAACAGTGTGCAAAGCAGTCATCAAAGCAAAGGTGGCTACTTTGAAGAACCTAGAATATAAGACATATTCTCAGTTGTTTCACACTTTTTAAGTATATTTCCACATGTGTTGATTCATAGTTTTGATGCCTTCAGTGTGAATGTACAATTTTAATAGTCATGAAAATACAGAAAAATCTTTAAATGAGAAGGTGTGTATGTGTGTGTGTGTGTGTGTATATATATATATATATATATATATATATATATATATATATATATATATATATCTATCTATATATATCTATATATATATATCTATATATCTTTTTGTTATCTATTATTTTTTTTGTAATGTACGGTACTTCATTGCCTTATTTTGCCTCCACCAAACACTTTGCTGCAGGGGGGCTGTTTCAGTGTCTATTTCAAACTCTTTTAGAAGCTCCTTTCAACTGCTGCTCAGCAAGATCTGTATATTGTGAAGGCTGATCATTGTCTATATCCAAAATAAAAAGTTATTTAATTTAATCCATCCACCAATACAATGTGATTTTTCTATATTCATTGATATACACATATTGATATGATATTCTGTGTGTTCTTTACAGGTGTGTCTTTTTTAAGCACACAGTTTGCCAAACTACCTAGGGGACTGATACATTTAAATTTATCAAAAACCTCAATATCACCAAAAGGTATGTATTGTGAATGATTTCATTTTATTAACATGCTGTGCATATAAATGTGTTTTGTGTTTGTCTGTAGGGTATGTAGATAAAGATCTAGGGCAAAGAACTGAGCCTTTGCCATCATCTGTGAGGGTGAGTCGTGAGTCCCGCATATACATTATTTGCCTGGTGACACCAAAGTTGAGGAATTGGAGTGTTCCTTAATGTAAATGGCATGGATTTTCATCATAGTATCAAAATGTTGTATGGAATCTATTGAAAACTAAAAGCATTACTGCTAATAAAGTGTATAGTATATTATTTAATTCTGTATTTTTTTTAAAATCTGTGATTCAATTCCTATTCTTAGGAGTGAATAGCCTTTCCCAGTCATTGAGTGCAATGCAGTTGATTGCAACCACCCTTACCCACCTCGACCTCTCAGGGAATATCCTCCGCGGTGACGAGCTTTCGGTATGTCCAGTACTGCACTTTGTGTGTATAGACAGCAATGTCAATGAAATACACAAGTAGTCCATCTCCCTATATTGTTATTTTTTACATTGTGCGCCTACCCTTTTATACTCTTTGGGCATTAAAGAGGTTGTCCACTATTTCTACATTGATGTCTACATTCTATGTCGGATCGGCCATGGTTGGTCACCCCGCACCCCCGCCAATCAGCTTCTACCGGTGTCGGCAGCAGGTGCCAACCGGAGGTAGTCACTTGGAGAGCTGCTCCATTTACCTGTAGTGGCCCAGGCTTGGTACGGTACATCCGCCTCCAATTCAACAGGAGGCGGATACTCGTACCCGGCCACGACCACTACAAGTAGACGGAGCAGCTCGGCAAGCGTTTCCTGACACCGATAACAGCTTATCGTGGGGGTGGCGGACCCCGGACGATCATTGATGGGGCATCAATGTAAAAGTAGTGGGTAACCTCTTTAAATATTTGACCTAAACTCTAGATTGTCTTAGAAAATTCAGCATTTACTTTTACAATACATTGTTGTTCTTGTTTATCTTACGGTTAAGTAATCAGTATGAAACTTGTGGAGATCCCCTTTAATCTGACTGCTTGAATCTTGGCCATATTTAAGGGTAGAGCTTCGCTTTAGGCTCTCGTTTATATAGTCATGTTTTAGCTCTGCGTTATCTTTTATTTTTGCCGTGAACTGTAAATATCTACAAATTTGTTGTAACTTACCCAGAAACCCTATTGTGTATATACCGTGTGTATTGTGTTCACATTCCAATCCAGTCATTTTTTTTCTCTTTGCTTTCCTTCTAGTATTTGTATACCTTTTTGGCACAGCCAAATGCCATTAAGTACCTGGATTTATCGAACACTGAGTGTTCAGCAGATGCGGTAATCATGGAACCTTTGTTTCTTGTAATATCTGCCTATAGGCCGGGGGAAGAAATTGCTACTGCCATCATTATTGTCTGGTATTTTCATCTAGGCATATGCTAGTTAATAATTATATCATCAAAGGCTTGGGATGAGGTGATGCCAAACCAGGACATACAGTTATCACTATCCTAACCTATAAAGTAGAAGTATCCCGAGCTTAACGGTTAGCCCTAGCAGCTGGAATTCCTGCTACATTGTTATTATTCACATGTATGGAATGACTTGGGTTTATATATTATGTCTATAGCTATTGATTGGAATTAGAGACCTTGTTTTATGGTCATTTTTTTTATGAAGTAGCGAACCAGAATTCAACATATATGTATGTTGTGTGATGCTTAAAGGGGTTGTCCAGTACAAATTGATAAGACTGCAGACTTATGAATCCCCCCAGCGCATGCACTAGGCGCTGTGGGGATTCGCCAGTTTGAGTCACGACCAGAGGGTATAAGTTCTTCATACTCCCAGTCTATGTGTGGCCTCACTCCATACACTTGTATTAGGGAGGCCATGCCCGCTAGTCAGCCATGCCCACTGGATGTCCGTGTCTCTAGTCGGGGTGCATCCTCGCTCAATACAATTTTATGGAGCAAGGCGACTCCTTCTAGACGGGCTCTGGCTATAGGAGTATGTATAACTCATGCATACCCTGGGGTCCCAGCTCAGAAACCAGCGAGTCTTCACATCACACAGTATGTGCCCTGGGGGGATTTAGAAGTCTGCAGACACACAGAGTGACTGCAGACTTAATGATTTGGACCTCGTACAACCCATTTAACATGGTTTACTCAAAACATTACCACTAAATAAATTCATTCATTTGCTTAAAAGGAATCTGTCACCAAGCTTTTCCCACCAAATCTGAGAGCCGCCTAATGTAGAGACAGAGACCCTGATTCCAGTGATGTGTCACTTACTGGGCTGATTCGTATAGATTTGATTATCTCCTCCCTGTAAAACAGTGATTTTATCACTAGAGTGCCTTCTGCCATGTTGTCCTCTATACTTCTATTTTGTATAAACCTGCCTCCACCAATGATGGGCAGCTTTCTGCCTATGCACAGTGCCCCCAGAAAACAGCCAGTCAGTGGTGGGGATGGGGTTATTCAGAGCTCAGCATTTACAGAACTGCCAGATCTATAGCAGATAAAACAGTGATTTTAACTGCAGCGAGTGAGTCAGAGTCTCTGCCCCTACATCAAGTTCCTCTCTGATAGGGGTGAAAAACCTGGTGACAGAGCACCTATAACACAGAAACATTTTTCCTATTGTGCAATTGAAACGTATTCTATTTATTGGGATCTGTTGACGACGTTCCTACCGTCATGGCTTGCATGTAATCAGTTGTGTACTATTATATGGTGTGAACTATGCTGTAATCACCGTTGCTCTTGCTCTAGGTATGTGGCGCTTTAATGCGTGGTTGCTTACGGCACCTTTCTACACTCAACCTTTCTAGGACATTCTTTCCCCACAGGTATGAACCCCACTTCTCACCTGCCTTGAGGTATCATTTTAGTTAACAGATTTGGAGCCATAAGTGTTCTGCCATTTGTTTTATTTTTTTTAATGAATTGTCTGTAATTTGTGTTTTTAGTTGTTAGATAAGAAATGCATTCAAAATTCAGTATCAGATTTCTGGGTAATTGTGTGTCAGCATAGGATGTAGTCTCTAATGACCTAGGAATCATAATTGCTTTTACTGATGACCATAACGACGTACATTTAGAGTACCGTATTTTCTGGCATATAAGACGACCCCCAACTTTTCCAGTTAAAATATAAAATCTTCTCAAAAGTCGGGGGTTGTCTTATATGCCGGGTGTCGTCTTATAGGGTGGGTGCGGAGCAATCTGCGGTTGAAGTTTATAGTGGGGGGGAGTGGTCTCGATGATGAGGTGAGGGGGAGCGCCTCACCAGGAAGGTGTAAGTGAAGCAAACTGTCAGCGTCTGGGATGCCAGGGGTATGCAAATAAGAGAGAGAGCGGTGCTGTGCCTAGAAAAACACTCCTCTTTCACTCATCTGTCTCGCCCTTGTATCCTATTATCTCCTTCTCTGCCTCTGCTTCACTTACACCTTCCCGGTGAGGTGCCCCCTCACCTCGTCATTGGGACCGCTCCCCCCACAATATGCGGCGACCGCAGATTACTCTGCATCTGCCCTATAAGACGACACCTGGCGTATAAGACGACACCCGACTTTTGAGAAGATTTTCAGGGGTTAAAAAGTAGTCTCATACGCCAGAAAATACAGTACTTGTGCCATCATTCACATCCTTATGGAAACTACAGCCTGCCTTGGCCTTCAGTGGTCATTTTTTATCTTTCCAGGATTGTTGAGACTTTTTTTTTTTTTAACGTTATTAAGATTAGAATGTATTTTAACCCCTTAGCGACCGCCGATACGCCTTTTAACGGCGGCCGCTAAGGGTACTTAAACCACAGCGCCGTTAATTAACGGCGCTGTGGAAAAAGTCCATAGCGCCCCCCAGAGGCCGATTTTCTCCGGGGTCTCGGCTGCCGAGGGTAGCCGAGACCCCAGAGAACATGATTCGGGGGGTTTTTAACCCACCCCGCATTTGCGATCGCCGGTAATTAACCGTTTACCGGCGATCGCAAAAAAAAAAAAAAAAAGCGATCTCTTTTTAATTTCTCTGTCCTCCGATGTGATCGCACATCGGAGGACAGAGAAAAGGGGTCCCAGGTGGCCCCCCAATACTCACCTAGCTCCCCCGATGCTCCTCGTGTCTCCCGGTGGGCGCCGCCATCTTCAAAATGGCGGGCGCATGCGCAGTGCGCCCGCCGGCCGGCACCGGGAGAATCTTTGGGGTCTCGGCTGCCGGGGGTAGCCGAGACCCCAAAGAGCACGATCGGGGTCGGTATTACCGACCCCTGTTTTGCGATCGCCGGTAATTAACTGTTTACCGGCGACCGCAAAAAAAAAAAAAAAAAAGTAAAGTGTAATTCTCTGTCCTCTGATGTGATCGCACATCAGAGGACAGAGAAATAGGGGGATTCGGGGACCCTAGCATACTCACCTAGGTCCCTGGATCCTCTTGCTGCTCCTCCTGGCCGCCGGCAGCAGAACATGGCGGACGCATGCCCAGTGCGCCCGCCATCTGTCTCCATCTGCCGGCCGGCAGGAGAACAGCAGTTGGGGCTAAAATTAGGGTTAGGGGTAGGGTTAGGGTTAGGGGTAGGGGTAGGGTTAGGGTAGGGTTAGGGGTAGGGTTGGGGTAGGGTTAGGGGTAGGGTTAGGGTTAGGGGTTAGGTTAGGGTTAGGGGTAGGGTTAGGGGTAGGGTTAGGGGTAGGGGTAGGGGTAGGGGTAGGGTTAGGTTAGGGGTAGGGTTAGGGTTGGGGCTAAATTTAGGGTTAGGGTTGGGGCTAAACTTAGGGTTAGGCTTCTTTCACACTTACGTCGGTACGGGGCCGTCGCAATGCGTCGGCCCGACATACCGACGCATGTTGTGAAAATTGTGCACAACGTGGGCAGCAGCTGTAGTTTTTCAACACATCCGCTGCCCAATCTATGTCCTGGGGAGGAGGGGGCGGAGTTACGGCCACGCATGCGCGGTCAGAAATGGCGGATGCGATGTACAAAAAAAGTTTCATTGAACGTTTTTTTGTGCCGACGCTCCGCCAAAACACAACTGATCCAGTGCACGACGGACGCGACGTGTGGCCATCCGTCACGATCCATCGGCAATACAAGTCTATGGGCAAAAAACGCATCCTGCGGGCACATTTGCAGGATCCGTTTCTTGTCCAAAACGACGGATTGCGACGGAATGCCAAACGACGCAAGTGTGAAAGTAGCCCTAGGGCTAGGGCTAGGGTTGGGGCTAAAGTTAGGGTTAGAGCTGGGATTAGGGTTAGGGTTTGGATTAGGGTTCGTATTAGGGTTAGGGTTGGCATTAGGGTTACGCTTGGGATTAGGGTTAGGTTTGGGATTCGGGTTAAGGTTAGTGTTGTGATTAGGGGTGTATTGGGATTAGGGTTAGGTTTGAGGTTAGGGTTGAGATTAGGATTAGGGGTGTGTTGGATTTAGGGTTTTGATTAGGGTTATGGTTAGGGTTGACATTAGGGTTGTTTTGGGGTAAGGGTTGTGATTATGGTTAGGGTTAGTGATTAGGATTATGGATGAGGTTGGGATTAGGGTTAGGGGTGTGTTGGGGTTAGGGTTGGAGCTAGAATTGGGGGGTTTCCACTGTTTAGGTACATCAGGGGGTCTCCAAACACGACAGCCAATTTTGCGCTCAAAAAGTCAAATGGTGCTCCCTCCCTTCTGAGCTCTGCCGTGCGCCCAAACAGTGGGTTACCCCCACATATGGGGCATCAGCGTACTCGGGATAAATTGGACAACAACTTCTGGGGTCCAATTTCTCTTGTTACCCTTGTGAAAATAAAAACTTGGGGGCTACAAAATCTTTTTTGTGAAAAAAAAAAAAATTTTTTATTTTCACGACTCTGCATTCTAAACTTCTGTGAAGCACTTGGGCATTCAAAGTTCTCACCACACATCTAGATAAGTTCCTTGGGGGGTCTAGTTTCCAAAATGGGGTCACTTGTGGGGGGTTACTACAGTTTAGGTACATCAGGGGCTCTGCAATCGCAACATAATGCCCACAGACCATTCTATCAAAGTCTGCATTCCAAAAAGGCGCTCCTTCCCTTCCGAGCTCTGCCGTGCGCCCAAACAGTGGTTTACCGCCACATATGGCGCATCAGCGTACTCGGGATAAATTGGACAACAACTATTGCAGTCCAATTTCTCCTGTTACCCTTGTGAAAATAAAAACTTGGGGGCTACAATATCTTTTTTGTGGAAAAAAAAATATTTTTTATTTTCACGACTCTGCATTCTAAACTTCTGTGAAGCACTTGGGCATTCAAAGTTCTCACCACACATCTAGATAAGTTCCTTGGGGGGTCTAGTTTCCAAAATGGGGTCACTTGTGGAGGGTTTCTACTGGTTAGGTACATCAGGGGCTCTGCAAACGCAACATAATACCCGCAGACCATTCTATCAAAGTCTGCATTCCAAAACGGCGCTCCTTCCTTCCGAGCTCTGCCGTGCGCCCAAACAGTGGTTTACCCCCACATATGGGGTACCAGCATACTCAGGAAAAATTGGACAACAACTTTTGGGGTCCAGTTTCTCTTGTTACCCTTGTGAAAATAAAAATTTGGTGGCTAAAAAATCTTTTTTGTGGAAAAGAAAAATATTTTTTATTTTCACGGCTCTGCATTATAAACTTCTGTGAAGCACTTGGGCATTCAAGGTTCTCACCACACATCTAGATAAGTTCCTTAAGGGGTCTAGTTTCCAAAATGGTGTCACTTGTGGGGGGTTTCCACTGTTTAGGCACATCAGGGGCTCTCCAAACGCGACATGGCGTCCAATCTCAATTCCAGCCAATTCTACATTGAAAAAGTAAAACGGCACTCCTTCTCTTCCAAGCTCTGCGGTGCGCCCTAACAGTTGTTTACCCCCACATATTGGGTATCAGCGTACTCAGGAGAAATTGCACAACAACTTTTGTGGTCTAATTTCTCCTGTTACCCTTGTGAAAATAAGAATTTGTGGGCAAAAAGATCATTTTTGTGTAAACAAAAGCGATTTTTTATTTTCACGGCTCTACGTTATAAACTTCTGTGAAGCACTTGGGGGTTCAAAGTGCTCACCACACATCTAGATAAGTTCCTTAAGGGGTCTAGTTTCCAAAATGGTGTCACTTGTGGGGAGTTTCCACTGTTTAGGTACATCAGGTGCTCTCTAAATGTGACATGGTGTCCGATCTCAATTCCAGCCAATTCTGCATTGAAAAAGTCAAACGGCGCTCCTTCACTTCTAAGTTCTGCGGTGCGCCCTAACAGTGGTTTACCCCCACATATGGGGTATTGGCGTATTCAGGAGAAATTGCATAACAAAATTTATGGTTACATTTCTGTTTTTACACTTGTGAAAATAAAAAAAATGGTTCTGAATTAAGATGTTTGCAAAAAAAAGTTAAATGTTCATTTTTTCCTTCCACATTGTTTCAGTTCCTGTGAAGCACGTAAAGGGTTAATAAACTTCTTGAATGTGGTTTTGAGAACCTTGAGGGGTGAAGTTTTTAGAATGGTGTCACACTTCATTATTTTCTATCATATAGACCCCTCAAAATGACTTCAAATGTGATGTGGTCCCTAAAAAAAAAATGGTGTTGTAAAAATGAGAAATTGCTGGTCAACTTTTAACCCTTATAACTCCCTAACAAAAAAAAATGTTGTTTCCAAAATTGTGCTGATGTAAAGTAGACATGTGGGAAATGTTATTTATTAACTATTTTTTATGACATATCTCTCTGATTTAAGGGCATAAAAATAAAAAGTTTGAAAATTGCAAAATTTTAAAAATTTTCGCCATATTTCCGTTTTTTTCATAAATAATCGCAAGTAATATCGAAGAAATGTTACCACTAACATGAAGTACAATATGTCACGAAAAAATCTCAGAATCAGCAGGATCCGTTGAAGCGTTCCAGAGTTATAACCTCATAAAGTGACAGTGGTCAGAATTGCAAAAATTGGCCTGGTCATTAAGTACCAAATTGGCTCTGTCACTAAGGGGTTAAGGCATACATGTCACAGGTTTCTTTGAATTGTCAGATTAAACCTAATTGTTCCTTTTTGTAATCTACAGGAAAGGAAAAGAAGTGCCACCTTCTTTTAAACAGTTTTTTAGCAGCTCTCTTGCTTTATCGCACATCAACTTTTCTGGAACTAAGCTCTCCCCTGAGCCTTTGAAGTAAGCGTATATATTTTTATTATTATTATTATCATTATTATTATTACTTCAGCATTTTACTGACTTTCCTTCTCTTCACCTTATTGAGCCAAGTCCCTATACTATTAATAACTGTAAGAAAAAAAAAGCATGGGAAAATGTAAATGTCTAGCTACAAAGTCTTATGTCACCAACGAGCTCTAATTATATTCAAAAATCTAATAAGTAGTGAAACTGTTCACAATTACAGTAATTTTGACCAGGGGTGCCCAAACTTATACATGCCATTGTACATATGCAGGAAAAGGTCTTCAGTCTCGTTTCTGATTTCTCTGATATTGTTGTCCAGTGCGACTGCTAAAAAAATGAAACACTAGAAAGTGCTCAATGAAAGCGTGTCCATAAAGCCCGATCCTCCAGAACTAGGGACCCCCATTATAGTGATCACTGAGAATGATGACTTTTATCTCCTATCCTATGATGAGAATGAAAGTGAGCGGTGCGGTGCTGCATCCTCTTCTAATAACTCGCGACATGGTGCTGCATCCTCTTCTAATAGTTATTAAGGTTGAAGGAGGACTTTAAGTCCATCTAGTTCAACCCATAGCCTAACCTAACATGCCCTAACATGTTGATCCAGAGGAAGGCAAAAAAAAAACCATGTGGCAAAGAGTAAGCTCCACTTTGGGGAAAAAAATTCCTTCCCGACTCCACATACGGCAATCAGACTAGTTCCCTGGATCAACGCCCTATCAAGGAATCTAGTATATACATCCTGCAACATTATACTTTTCCAGAAAGGTATCCAATCCCCTCTTAAATTTAAGTAATGAATCACTCATTACAACATCATACGGCAGAGAGTTCCATAGTGTCACTGCTCTTACAGTAAAGAACCCGCGTCTGTTATTATGCCTAAACCTTCTTTCCTCCAGACGTAGAGGATTCCCCCTTGTTCCTGTCTTAGGTCTATGATTAAAAAGATCATCAGAAAGGTCTTTGTACTGTATCTTGGTATTGTAGACCCCCAGTCCTCTAATAATCTTGGTTGCTCTTCTCTGCACCTGCTCTAGTTCAGCTATGTCTTTCTTATACACCGGAGACCAGAACTGTGCACAGTATTCTAAGTGTGGTCGAACTAGTGACTTGTATAGAGGTAAAATTATGTTCTCCTCATGAGCATCTATGCCTTTTTTAATGCATCCCATTATTTTATTTGCCTTTGTAGCAGCTGCCTGACACTGGCCACTGAACATGAGTTTGTCATCCACCCATATTCCCAGGTCTTTTTCATTGACAGTTTTGCCCAGAGTTTTAGAATTAAGCACATACTTATACATCTTACTACTTCTACCCAAGTGCATGACCTTACATTTATCCCCATTAAAGCTCATTTGCCATTTATCAGTCCAAGCTTCTAGTTTACATAAATCGTCCTGTAATATAAAATTGTCCTCCTCTGTATTGATTACCCTGCAGAGTTTAGTGTCATCTGCAAATATTGAAATTCTGCTCTGAATGCCCCCTACAAGGTCATTTATAAATATGTTAAAAAGAAGGCCCAATACTGACCCCTGTGGTACCCCACTGCTAACCGCGACCCAGTCCGAGTGTGCTCCATTAAAAACCACCCTTTGTTTCCTATCCCTGAGACAGCTCTTAACCCACTTACACATATTTTCCCCTATCCCCATTATTCTCATTTTATGTATCAACCTTTTGTGTGGCACCGTATCAAAAGCTTTTGAAAAGTCCATATACACTACGTCCACTGGGTTCCCTTGGTCCAGTCCGGAACTTACCTCTTCATAGAAGTTGATCAGATTAGTCTGACATGAACGGTCCCTAGTAAACCCGTGCTGATACTGGGTCATGAGGTTATTCCTCTTCAGATACTCCAGTATAGCGTCCCTTAGAATGCCCTCCAGGATTTTACCCACAGTAGAGGTTAAGCTTACTGGCCTATAATTACCGAGCTCAGTTTTTGTCCCCTTTTTGAATATTGGCACCACATTTGCTATACGCCAGTCCTGTGGTACAGACCCTGTTATTATGGAGTCTTTAAAGATTAAAAATAATGGTCTATCAATGACTGTACTTAATTCCTGCAGTACTCACGACATGACATGGTGCTGCATCCTCTCCTAATTACTCGCGACATGGTGCTGCATCCTCTTCTAATAACTCGCGACATGGTGCTGCATCCTCTTCTAATTACTCGCGACATGGTGCTGCATCCTCTTCTAATAACTTGCGACATGGTGCTGCATCCTCTTGTAATTACTCACGACATGGTGCTGCATCCTCTTCTAATAACTCGCGACATGGTGCTGCATCCTCTTCTAATAACTTGCGACATGGTGCTGCATCCTCTTCTAATAACTCGCGACATGGTGCTGCATCCTCTTCTAATAACTCGCGACATGGTGCTGCATCCTCTTCTAATTACTCGCGACATGGTGCTGCATCCTCTTCTAATAACTCGCGACATGGTGCTGCATCCTCTTCTAATTACTCGCGACATGGTGCTGCATCCTCTTCTAATAACTTGCGACATGGTGCTGCATCCTCTTGTAATTACTCGCGACATGGTGCTGCATCCTCTTCTAATAACTCGCGACATGGTGCTGCATCCTCTAATTACTCGCGATGTGGTGTTGCATCCTCTTCTAATTACTCGCGACATGGTGCTGCATCCTCTTCTAATTACTCGCGATGTGGTGCTGCATCCTCTTGTAATTACTCGCGACATGGTGCTGCATCCTCTTCTAATAACTCGCGACATGGTGCTGCATCCTCTTCTAATAACTCGCGACATGGTGCTGCATCCTCTTCTAATAACTCGCGACATGGTGCTGCATCCTCTTCTAATTACTCGCGACATGGTGCTGCATCCTCTTCTAATAACTCGCGACATGGTGCTGCATCCTCTTCTAATTACTCGCGACATGGTGCTGCATCCTCTTCTAATAACTCGCGACATGGTGCTGCATCCTCTTCTAATAACTCGCGACATGGTGCTGCATCCTCTTCTAATTACTCGCGACATGGTGCTGCATCCTCTTCTAATAACTCGCGACATGGTGCTGCATCCTCTAATTACTCGCGATGTGGTGCTGCATCCTCTTCTAATTACTCGCGACGTGGTGCTGCATCCTCTTCTAATTACTCGCGATGTGGTGCTGCATCCTCTTCTAATTACTCGCGATGTGGTGCTGCATCCTCTTCTAATTACTCGCGATGTGGTGCTGCATCCTCTTCTAATTACTCGCGATGTGGTGCTGCATCCTCTTCTAATTACTCGCGATGTGGTGCTGCATCCTCTTCTAATTACTCGCGATGTGGTGCTGCATCCTCTTCTAATTACTCGCGATGTGGTGCTGCATCCTCTTCTAATAACTCGCGACGTGGTGCTGCATCCTCTTCTAATTACTCGCGACGTGGTGCTGCATCCTCTGCTAATTACTCGCGACATGGTGCTGCATCCTCTGCTAATTACTCGCGACATGGTGCTGCATCCTCTGCTAATTACTCGCGACATGGTGGTCTTCCTGACCTCCCAGCTATGCAGGCAGCTGCAGGTGGCTCCATTCACCTAAATGGTTCTGCTTCCCTGCACAGCTGGATGACCGGCGTATGTTCTGCAGTGAAGGGGGTGCAGCATTATATCACTGGTGGGTCCATTCATCGGAGAAATGGGGGCCCCAAAGGTGTAGGTCCCATAGCGATATCCCATCAATTTATGAGATGGAAGACCCCTTTACATTTCCAGTTGCCAGCATTTGTATTATTTGTCTGGCTGTTGAGTAGTTTGTATTTATGTGATGGTTCACAGTATATAATCAGATTCCAGTCTGAGTTATGAGAAATGGAGCTGCTCGGCAATACGTCGTTCTTCACATGCCAGCCTTAGGCAGGTCTTTACATTACAGATCTTTATACATTGTTTTACAGCGTGACGGTCAATATACTAAGGAAGGGAGAGAAGGAAATGATCTAAGGTGTGCTCATTTGCATGATGTACAGAATTTGCTACTTACATTCACACCTAGAGGCTAAATTCTGTTTGTTGTGACTGAGGAAGGTGTGCCGAATGTGCCTTCTCCAAATAAATACACCTAAAATAAGACACTTGAGAGAAGATGTGGATACAGATATGCATGCAAATCTTTCTGGAAGTTCTCAGGGTCAGTCATGTGAAGATACGATGTGGCCTTGGGGGCAGATTTTTTTATATTTATATTTTTTTTTATGTCCATAATCTTTTGATTCCATGACTGATGAGAGAGTGTAAATTGCCAGGTATTTTGATTTACCCCTATTTTAGAGGCTGTGCTATAATGAAACCTGCTTTGTCTTTTGTGTAATATGACCAACATAGTCTTCCTGAAGCCTCACTGAACCTGTATCATTTAGCTGGTGAACACTTGTACTTTTATGTGCTTGTTGGGTTTATTACAGTCTTTCTATGACCTGAAGGTTTTTTTTTCTTTAGTGAATTTAGGGTGTGCCAAGAAAAAACAGGCATTACAAGTATTAGCTGTCACATCCCTGGAGCACATATTTTATGTGATCTGTGGCTTTAAGAGATATATCAGTAGACAGTCAGACCTTTAAAGTGCACCTGGGATGCTGCTGGCTAGGTGCAGGAGACTTCAAAATTCTTAGAAGTGTCAATTAATGGCTTTTATCTTGCACTGTAGTCACTGCCTTTTCTTTCTATTTTACAGCCACATTGATGCCAATGCATAATAAAGACTAAAATAGAATGTGACAGCTGCAGCTGTTCCTTTTCATAGGACAGCGCTCTATTACCCTGATTTTCTGTATGGAATAAGATTTTGTTAATCAGAGTCGTTGCAGCTAGTCGCATAGTATTTTTTTCATATTTATTGCATTGTAAGGGATTGTTTTTTTAGAAGCAGTTGAGGGACTTTGAAACCTCAAATTCCAAAAGTAAACAGTAATTGTAATGCATAAATCTGTGAACGAATACATTGTACACAAAGATATATCACACGGCTATTGGTTACAGAGTAGCATTGTAATTGGTGACAGGTTTGCTATATCAAGGATGGAGTTTATGCTAAGAAGAATGACGGTCAGCACAAAATGACTCTCCCAACCAAGTACAGGCGCTTGCTGCAACCTTGGTGTGGCCAAAAATGTAAGTCCACCTTCCCACCAACTTGTTCTCCCTCTATCTCCACGCCTCCCATCCCTGCCTGTTCTTTGAATCTGGTTTTATAGAACCAAAGAAAGGCAAAAAATGGCAAGAAAACAAGTAGGTGGCAAGATGCAATTAAATGTGTGGCCACACCAAGAGTGCACCTAGTGCCTGCAATTGGTTTGAACAGTCATTCTGTGCTAACAGATTCCATTTAACCCTTGTCTTAATGTTGATTCACGGGCAGATGGTTTCACCTTTGTTGAAATTTGCTACATGGCAATTAAAGATAGTCTTATCAGCACAAATTGAGTGTTCAAATGAAGCACAGATAGTCGGTTCATTCTTGGCATGACCAAATAGTGCAGTGCACCTTCCCACCTACTTGTGTACTTGTTTTCTATCTACACCCTTTTCTAGCTCCAGCAAAGCCAAACCTGTCAATCAAGAAAAGGACAGAGTTAGCATGTGCTTGGTTTAAATAGTCACGGTACCGGAGATATCTGTGTCCGTGTGATACATCCGTGTGGCAACCGTGTGCCACATCAGCACCACACGGACGCCCGCCGGGAAGCAGCGCTACAGTAAGCTTTGTTCCCCTGCTTGTGGTGCTGAAGCCGGCTGTCATCCGTTCTCCCCTGCTCGGCAGGCAGCAGCACGAGCAGAGGACAATGAATGAAAGAAAAAACCGACGTGGGGTCCCCCCTATATTTTACAACCAACCTGGCAAAACTCACAGGTGCAGGCTGCTATTCTCAGGCTGGTAAGGGGCCAAGGATATGGTTCCCCCGACCCTTAAAAAAGCAGCCTGCAGCAGCCCAGAAAATGCGCATCTATTAGGCCGGTTTCACATTAGCGTTTTGGGGAGCTGCGGAGGGCTGCGGACTTCCTCCATGAAGCGCCCTCGGCCGCACCTCCACTGCTAGCTCTGCCTGCTTCATGCGGCCTGCGTACCTATCTTTAACATTAACGCAGGTCGTGCGGCTGTCTGCGGATGCTTCCGCATGCGTCGTTTTGATGATGCGGCGACCAGCGTAGGACGCAGCTGGTTGCAATTTCTTTTTTTCTCCACATCGTCAAAACGACGAAATGGTCAAAATAGCAAAAAAATGCATTGCTTGCAGACCTCAAATAATGCAAAAAAAAAAAAAAACAAGTTCGTAATCATTTAGAAACAACAGTACTAATGTTTTAAGTCGGGAACAGTTCAGAAATTAATATTTTGTGGAATAACCATGATTTTTAATCACCGCTTTCATGCATCTTGGCATGCTTTCCACGAGTCTTTCACATTGCTTTTGGGTGACCTTATGCCAATCCTGGCACAAAAATTTATTTTTGAGAGAGATGAACTTGAACTGCATTTTCACAGTGGATGACAAGTTCATGAGGCTGGAGAAGTGGAAGAAATGTCTGAAGGAGAAGGAAGCTGATTTCTCCGATAAGATACATTGAAAAGTTTCTTATAATTGCCTGCATGATTGATTTATGCAAAGTTTATTGAAAGTACAGTTCTGTTTTAAGTCTATTGAGCAATGGTCATATGATCTAGTTTTCTTATATTAATAGACACAGTTGATTTTCAGCAGATCTCACCGAATTTAGTTAGATCTGCCAATGGTCTGCAAATAAATGTCTCCTGTGTTGGGTCTACCTCCGCTACCAGACACCTGACAGCAGCTTATTTTCCCTTCGGAAAAAAGTAACCGTGGTTGAGTCTTAATATGTTCTATCTGTCTATATTCATCTGATGAGGAAATATTCCGAAGGTCCCCAAACAAACGAGATGGACTAGCCAAAATTGCCACTTTGACCACATAATCTAACTTGTATAGCCATCTTGAAGAGTAAAGTTTTAAACATTTTTTTATATGTTTTAAACCATTAAATTCTCAGGAGATTGATTGGGAAGTTGGTATTTAGAACCCCAACAATTTCTCAAAAGACCTCTTAGAAGTGTACAGTTAAGGTGACAAACACACAGCTCCTCCCTGAGAGTGGAGTATGGATGCGGTAGTTTTGGCCATTAAATTCGAAGATCGGTGGGGGTCTTGGCAGTGAGACCCCCAACAATTGCTCAAGACATGTTAGAAGTACACAGTTCAGGTGACAATCACACAGCTCCTCCTGCCTGAGAGTGAAGTATAGGTGCAGTAGAAAGTCGAAGACTTAATAAATCTGTTCTGCTTCCTCTGTGCTCCTGTCTTCTAAGCTGCTGACTTCTAAGAGTTTTTTTCCCTTCACCCATGACAGCATACCTGAAAGAGGGATCCGCCCTGCCAGGACAGGAAACCTACTGAAATAAAAGGGCGGTACCTCTCCCCTGCTTCAGTTGGGTTTTCTGTCCTGAATGGAACACTCGTGCTGAAACTCAGGGTAATTGAAGATTTTGTTATTTTTATGCCTACTTACCCACTCCTGTCCCGGCACTGGAAGAACAGGTGCATGCCTCTATGCCAGCCTTCAGGTGCTGGAAGTGCCATCCAGGAGGCCTTGGCGTACGATGCAGGCATGGGCGTCATAGATGCGGGCGGTGTCGGCTCTTCTGCATCCACTGCACCGCTCTCCCTCCTCTGTCTTCCGGCCACAGCTACGTAATGAGCCTGGCTTCCAAGGGCATGAGGGGGAAGGAAGATAGTTTCGGGACCGGAGGAGGCGGGAAGCTCAGTGGATCCCTTATAAAATGGGGGAAGAAGAGGCACTTGTGTCCAAAGCTCCCCATCATGGAGGATCTGAGAGGGCAGCAGCAGCTGCCTGGTCACCAGCTTGGACGCACTAAGAGGAGCAGCCGCTCAAGTGGCAGGAGTGGCAGCCATCCCGGTCAGAGGTTACAGGACTCCTCCTTATCCAAGAGGGACGTTGTACATACCCCTAATCAGCATCTGAATTCCGTATTACAGCTGGTGGTGAGTGATCTATGAGAATGTCGCTTTTTTTTTTTTTAATAAGGGCCATTTCTTGCTTAAATCCCTAGGGGCCTAGGAAGGCTAGATCCAAAAAGCAGAACAAAGAATGTGCCCTTTGTAGGACCTCTGTTGTGAATTCTGTGGCTGAGTTCACTTCTGTGGTCACAAGTGGTATTGCAGTCTCTGGGCTTCCTCCCTCAGGTGTTTTGGTGAGCTCGTTGGCTGCCTTGCTATTTAGCTCCACCTGAGTCTGTCTTCCTTGCTCCTTGTCAATGTTCCAGTGTTGGATCTGAGCTACTGCATCTTTCCTTGGGCCTGCTGCTCTGCTAGATAAGTGCTTCTAGTTTGTTTTCTGTTTTTTCTGTCCAGCTTGCTATTAACTTTTGCTGGAAGCTCTGAGAAGCAAAGGGGTGCACCGCCGTGCTGTTAGTTCGGCACGGTGGGTCTTTTTGCCCCTTTGCGTGGTTTTCGTTTTAGGGTTTTTTGTAGACTGCATAGTTCTCTTTGCTATCCTCGCTCTGTCTAGAATATCGGGCCTCACTTTGCTGAATCTATTTAATTCCTACGTTTGTCTTTTCATCTTGCTAACAGTCATTATATGTGGGGGGCTGCCTATTCCTTTGGGGTATTTCTCTGAGGTAAGTCAGGCTTGTATTTCTATCTTCAGGCTAGTCAGCTCCTCAGGCAGTGCCGAGTTGCATAGGTAGTTGATAGGCGCAATCCACTGCTGCTTACAGTTGTGTGAGGATAGTTCAGGTACTGCAGTCTACAGAGATTCCACGTCTCAGAGCTCGTCCTATTGTTTTTGGTTATTGCCAGATCTCTGTATGTGCGCTGATTACTGCACGCTGTGTTGCCTGATTGCCGGCCATAACAGACCTCCCTGGCAGTTCATTGGCAGAAAAGTCTCTGCTCTGACTGCATCCAAAAAACTATACGGGATAAGACCCCTAACTTTGCCACGATCCTTAGGTCCATGATCAGGGCTGAGGTGCAAGGTTCCCTAAAGACCTTGTTAAAATAGGTTAACAAAAGAGCTCAGGATATCAATACGGAATCTGAAGATTCTCCAGTCTGTTGGAGGGTAAAATAGTGAATCCCCGTCCTCCTCCTCGGACAGTGATATAGGTGGCCCACCTTACTTTTCATCTGAGGATACGGATAGGTTGGTTAGGGCAGTCAGGTCAACAATGGGCCTGAAGGAGGAGAAAGCATCTAAATCCCTAGAGGATATAATGTTTGGGGGTCTAGAGGAAAGGAAGAAGCGCACGTTTCCTGTTAATTCCAGGATACGAGCACTCATAGATAGAGTGGAAGAAGTCGGCAGTATACAGCCCTTCCATTTGGACTGTGTCAATAGCTCCAAGAGTATTTACCATGATAATATCGGAGGAGATGGCCTACCTTCATTCTCGAAACACCGTTATCATCCTGTACCTGGATGATTCCTTATAGTCGGAAGGTCAGAAGATCACTGTGCAGAACAGCTGAGGGAGGTAACGGTGGTCCTAGAAAAGCTGGGCTGAATGGTAAATGAAATCGAGATTAAAACCAGAGAGGATACAGTCCTTCCTGGGGTTGGTTTTGGACTGCGAGCACCAGATCTGTCTCCTACCAGAGGACAAAATAGCCAAAATAATGGCCCTGGTGCTGTCAGCGATAGATCAGCCAAGAAAGACATTAAGAAAAGCAATGTCCTTGCTAGGATCCCTAATATCTTGTCTCCCTGCATTAAGATGGGCACAACTTCACCTAAGGCAGCTACAGTGGGAGGTCTTGTCTGCACAGAAGTCATTTAAAAGGGAATTTAGAGGGAAAGTTGCATCTTTTTTGGGAAATAAGGGATTCTCTGTCTTGGTGGACAGTAAGAAAACATTTGTCGTCAGGGGTCCTGTGGATAAGACCAATGGAGGATGTTATCATGACAGATGCGAGCAATACTGGATGGGGGGGGGGCACATCTAAAGTCTCATAGTTCAGGGGACCTGGTCTCCTCTAGTGAGGGGCCAGGGTTCAAACTTTAAAGAGCTGTGTGCTGTGGAAAGAGCCATTAGACACTTTTTCCCCTTCCTCTGGGGTCGCCATGTCCGAGTCATGTCAGACAATTGGAGCAGTTGTGGCTTATATCAACCACCAGGGGGGAACAAGGTCCCATAATCGAATGATGGCAGCAGACAGCCTACTCCAGCTCCAGCTTACGGCACTTCACAACAGGGGAATAGACAACACAAAGGCAGACTTCTTGAGTCGCGAGAAATTAAGACAGGGAGAATAGTCTCAAAATTCCCAAGTTTTCTAGCAGATAGTGGGGGCGTCCAGACATAGATTGCTTGCCAACTTACACAACAGGAAAGTGAAGAACTTCAGTTCGTTAAGCCCAAGGGAGAAACCATTCGCAGTGGATGCTCTTCAGATTCCCTGGAGGCTCAGGATGGCCTATGCATTTCCTCCAATACAGATGATTCCAACAGTCATGAGGAAGATCAGGGAGGATCAGGCAAGGGTTATTCTCATTGCTCCATTCTGGCCGAAGAGACCATGATTTTCCCTTCTAAGGCTAATGTCCGTGTCCGATCCATGGATTCTACCAGAGATTCTGAACCTTCTTACCCAGGGGCCAGTATGCCTCTCTCGTGAATGGCTTCCATCTAGCAGCATGGAATATGAGAGGGCATTACTGAGCCGGCAGGGGCTCTCACCAGGGCTAGTCTCCACTTTGTTGAAAAGTAGGAAACCGATTATATCAAGGATCTATGGTATAAGATGGAAAAGATTCCTGGATTTTTTAGGGCAGCCCTTAGGGGATGGGACCCCGGTTGGGTCCATTCTAGAGTTTTGCAGTAGGTGTTGGAGCTAGGGTTAGCAACTAACACTCTTCAAGATGCAGGTTCTGGCCCTGGGTGCCTTGTATTTTTGCAACCTAGCAGCAAATAAATGGGTGTCTTGGATGATAAGATCCTGTAGTAGATCCAGACGGTTTATAGTCCCAAAAATTCCTCCATTCGACCTGAACCTAGTTTCAGATATGTTAACTAGAGACCCATTTGAGCCCTTACCGGATTTATCTGCGAAGTTCCTCACACTTAAAACTGTTTTGGTAGTGGCCCTATCATCAGCCCGCAGGTCATGCCATGTCCATATGTCCCCGCTACAAACGGGTGTATGACAGAGTTGTTTTAAGTCCAGACCCGACATATCGCCCCAAAATGGTTCTTAAATTTCATAGGAACCAAGAGATTACTTCCCTCCTTTCGTAATAACCCTAAAAATCCAGGGGGAAGAAAAATTATATATCTTATATGTGGAGGTCCACATTGGAGTATATGTCCATGGCTAGTCAGTGGAGGAAAGCCCAGTCCTTATTTGTAGCCTTTCAGGGTAGCAGAAAGGGGCATAGGGTATCCGAGTACCATTGCCAGATGGGTCAGAGGCCATTAGTTTATCTTACACTGAGTGGTGCTCCTGTTCCTGAAGGCATCAAGGTTCACTCCACCAGAGCTGTGGCTACCTCCTGGGCAGGAAAGGCAGTGGTATCAGTTGATCAGATCTGTAAGGTCGCTACCTGGTCCTCACCATCTACTTTCTTTAAGCACTACAGACTGAATCTGTCCTCCTCTGCTGACTTGACCTTTGGTAGTAGGGTGCTGCAAGCAGTGGTCCCTACTAGGACAGCTACAGCTGGAAAACACCAGACTGCTGCACAACTCTTAGGGTAGACAGTAGAAATAGCTAGAAGAGCATAACCCAATAGAATAAAACATAACTTTTACTAATAATATTAAAAGGTGGACAAAACATTACAAAAAAAATAAATAAGTGCTCACGCCGCAAACTGTGCTCAGATAAAAAATGGTTAGATCTCACCAATCATGGACGAAGGGTCCCCATATAAATGGTAGAGATCCCTCTGGGGTTCCAGTAGTTGTGGGATACAGAAATGGGGAGGGGGCGGGGAACCTGTTTCCTTAACCCTTGTCGTGCCCCAGTAATAGCTCCTGTCCTTACAAGGACAGGCCCAAATCAGTCCCACTACGGACACCCTCCAAAAAGTGTTAGATGTAGTAGTAGATAGCGTCTCCCAACGCGTTTCTTCTTCAATCACGAAGATTCATCAGGGGAGTCTCACTTTTCTCTTGCCGGCAGACAGCACACAGGTCTGCCTGTATTTGCTTGAATACCATCTGTAAGCCATACAGCCACTGAGTATGGGCTACGCTCATTTGGACTTTGAATTGTCTTTTACGGACTTGTTAGCTGTACTTGGGCCGGTTGGCCATGAAATACTCCCCTGATGTTTCTTCTTCAATCACGAAGATTCGCGTTGGGAGACGCTATCTACTACTACATCTAACACTTTTTGGAGGGTGTCCGTAGTGGGACTGATTTGGGCCTGTCCTTGTAAGGACAGGAGCTATTACTGGGGCACGACAGGGGTTAAGGAAACAGGTTCCCCGCCCCCTCCCCATTTCTGTATCCCACAACTACTGGAACCCCAGAGGGATCTCTACCATTTATATGGGGACCCTTCGTCCATGATTGGTGAGATCTAACCATTTTTTATCTGAGCACAGTTTGCGGCGTGAGCACTTATTTATTTTTTTTGTATTGTTTTGTCCACCTTTTAATATTATTAGTAAAAGTTATGTTTTATTCTATTGGGTTATGCTCTTCTAGCTATTTCTAAAGCAGTGGTCCCTCCATAAGGTGTTTTATTTATCCAAAAATCCCTCAAGTTACTTACTGGTAGCATATTTTCCAGAGACCGCACCCATATATTCCCCCCCTTCTCACCTTTTGGGTGTGCACTACAGGTTGGGTGTTTTTTTTATAATGTGGTGTTGGTTATGTGTGTAAATTAACCAGAGGTCCTCTCCTGCTCTGTAACCCAATTGAAGTGGGGGAGAGATACCGCCCTTTTATTTCAGTATATTTCCTGTCCTGGCTGTACAGATCCTTCTCCCAGGTGTGCTGTCATGGGTTGCTACCGGTAAGTAACTTTGGTGTTTTTGAACAATCGATTCATGTCGCTGGGATCTGGACACCCACCAAATCTGTAAAGACCTAAAACATAAAAAGTAAACTTTTATGTAATTTGTTTTTATACGTTTTCAAGTGAGAGTACAGTGACCCCATGAGAAATAGGTTAGATAGAGCTAATAGTAAAATAACTGCAAATACGATCTCCTAAATGGGCCTTTAATGGGCACAAATCAATGGCGTTATATTTATGTTAATCATATAAAATTAATTTAAGCATGGTACTTGACAAAAAGGCAACCAGTGATTTCCAGAAGCAGCTTTCCTGTGTTTAGTCATAATACACTTGCCTACATTTTGTCAGCTGTTCTAAAATAGGAGCAGATGGGATTGGGCTATATTTTATAATTGACTTATTTGTGTAGACCACAATGATGGCTAATAGAAAAATACGATTCATGAATTTAACAAAATATGGCACATTATAGAAATTGCAAGTTATTGTGTGCCAATTTATCTTTGATTTTGCAAATAAATTACAGTAGTCCTGGTGTAAATTTATTTAGTAAAACGAACATCTGGGATTCTGGAAAAGGGAGGTTTGAGTTGGTTCCAAGGATGTCAATTTGTTTATTTTATGAGTAACTTGTTTCAGCTGAACTTGCATGTTTGTGTCTGCCTCCAGCTCGTCCCTCTACCTCCTCTCTCCATAGACTTTTATGGGCAACAACTGCCATCTCTAATCTCAGAAATGGGAAAATCTGTGTTCACTGAAGACACATTTTGCCACTGAATACAGAGCTTACATCATGAAAGATCAGTCCAGGAAGAGAAATAAGTAGATTTCTCTGTCAAGATATGTTACAAATCTTTTCTTTTCAATTTTAGTGTGTGCAGTTTATTTATGACAAAATTAAAATGATGATTACCCTTTATAGGCAACCTGACAATTGATACATGTATCAGGCCCTTGGCTGTATATCATTTTACTCTGAACCTCTGCAGCCAGGCTTCTCCCCGCCTGCTCCCCTGGACTGACAGGTCTCTCCTTATTCACACATTCAAGGAGAGACCGGTTACATAAAGAGGGGTGCTCTAGTCTCTGTCCTCGGCAGTTGTTAAAAATCAGTTTTTCTTTTGAAACACCACAGCATTTCAGAGTCAAACCTACCAGGCTGAAATCACACAGTCAATGTCTGATACATGCTGCCTGTGCAGCATGTATCGGATAACTTTTCGATAACACATTTCTGTTGCGGTTCGGCACATTTTTTTTTCCCTGCAAAACATTTTACTGGGTAGATTCGAATTAAAAACTAGTCTGCATCTGTACAACAACCTAGCAGAGGATATAACTTTATTTTTTTCTTTGATGGCGGTACGTTAGGGTTTTTTTGTGCGTGGCAAACCGACTTTAATTAATACCATCCTAGGATCGATAATGTGTTGCTTGCTACTTTCAGCTTTTTTTTCTCTGTACAGTGTTTACTATGCAAACACTATATTTTGATAGATCTGACGTTTCTGGACATTGTGATACCAGATATGTTTGTTTATTTTTTTTTAAATTCCTTTATTTTAAAGAGGTAGAAATGAGGTGATTCTAGCTTTTTATATTTTAATATTTTCAGTTTTTTGTTTGTTTGGTTTTTTTTTCATATATTTCAAAACTTTTTTCCATGATTTGTTTTACTTTTATTTTTCCTTCCCCACAAGGGATTTGAATGTGCGATTGTCTGATCATTTATACTATACACTGCAGTCCAACAGTATTTCTATATATAGTGAAAATCCCGTCCCGGTCTCTATTGAAGCTCAGTATGAGGCTTATACTCATTGGAGTTCCAACATAGGGGGCCTTCAGCACGCTGTGACAGAGTCACTGGTAAAGTAATAGCGGGGAGACATGTTTCACTTCGCCTAATGGCATCAGTGATCTAAAAGCCAGATTTTATTTCCTCCAGCACTGTAAGTGTTGTGAGGGTTAAGATATGTTATGGGCTGGTTTTTAGAGGGACATTCATAGAGTGGATGGGAGAGTGTCCCCCATATCTCCCCCTACAAATTTAAGACCACTGTGTGCTGACAGGACCTGGGTGAGGTCACTCATGTGATCAGTCACGTGGTTGAGGAGTCACATGGTCAGGGCTTAAATGGCTGAAGGAAAGAGCTTTCAGTGTTCAGTGTGTTCGGCCTGGAATAGGAGCACTGCAGGAGAGCGTATTCTGGCAGCCATGAGTGGGAAGAACCCCGCTCACAGAAGGACTGTGTTTGTTCTGCCACCATTTTGTTGTGTTTTTCTGTTTTGCCCAGAGGGCTGTAATTTCTTTTCCACACATAGGTTTATGCTGCCTACAATAAACCCAAGGAAGTTCTTAAAGCCACAGTGTACCCATGTCTACCTCCATGTGCAGCCGAATGAGCCACTCTACTACAACGTCTTCAGATGCAAGGGTAACACTGCACGTCTCATTCAAGATATTGGCAGTGGCGCTTAATTGGCTAAAACTATGGCTGTACTTCAGCTTCAATCACAATTGATTACATACAGTTGCTGGCTATTTAATTTAGTCAGCATTTGCCATGTGTGGAACAGTCTCGGCTCCTGAACCCACTTGACACACTTCAACCAAAGTGACTTTTTTTTGGATAAATTGTCAAATTATGGACAGACAATATTTTTTACAGACACATTGGAAAACAAAATAAATCATTGTGATTTTCAGTTATAAGCTGTGCAGGGCGGTAGTCATGAGCAAGGGCTGTTGTTCTCCCACACCCTTGCACCCCACAAATAAACTGTCACAGTTCCCATGTGCTGTAAGTGCAGTGCAGTTCACTCACATTTTGGTGCTGCTTTCTCCACGATCCAGGAACAGCCATGTATTCAACCGGGACACCCGTTTCGTTTTAGCAAGTTCATCTTTGCTTAATTCAAGTTCAGCCATCTTTAACACGCAGTAACAGGCATAGTACCCTTTGGTCACTTGCTTCCTTCACACAGAACATCTCACTCCTGTTCTCACGTTCAGCACGGATTACCCCTACGCTTGATCCTCCTGTCAGCCCCAGGGTTTTCAAATTTGGTGCTGCAGTATGCCCAAGATTGGCAACATTTCGCTCACATGGTTTCGCACCTATCTTTCACTGTGCAGAAGGGTTGTCCGTACTTTCCATTGCTTTAGACTCGAGCCTTAGGATCTGAACGTTGCAGGAATGTCCGTAGGGAGGTTTGTGCCACTTTATACTGCCAGTATGTCTTTGCCCATGCCATGCTTTTACCAACTGCACCCTGAAGTAGCCCTAGCAACTGCCACCAACGAACTCTCCTCACTCACTGACTAAGGCTTCTTTCACACTTCCGTCGGTAGGAGCCGTCAGAATGCGTCCATGCGATGTATCGACGGATGTCTTAAAAATAGTGAAAAACGGATGTAACGCATCCAGTTTCCCGACGGATGCATCGAATTAGGCGCTGCCTGAATTTCAATGTATAAAATTCTAGAGCGAGAGAGAGAGAGAATTTCGACGGGAGCTAAATGACGGAAGTGTGAAAGAGGCCTAAACCAGGAAGTTGTTGCCTTTTTCTGGCCCATATTCCTCCCTCTTGGGGCTGGACCAGTCACCAACTGTCTCCTTTCTCTGTCTGCCTCAGAAGTCTGCTGCTGGGAAACCTTCACCTTTCACCTATTTAACTTCTGTCACTACCTGCGACTGTCTGACCGAGGGTAATGATTTTACACCCTATCAGAAGCCATGTTTGCCACTCTGTCATCCACATAACAGCGTGGCAAACACTGGATGTTCAGACCCCCATTCAAGCAAATGGGGTATGGGTAATGTTCTGGTACCCAAGCCAAAGCTTTTTTTTTTTTTTTTTTTTAACTGCTTGGTGGAAACTGCCAGACCCAAAGAGCCAGGGGTCCACCCATCTCTAGTGAGGACCAACTTTGCAAAAAAGACTAGTTTTCCAAACAGGTTAGAGAGGGCTGTATTTCTGGAATGGAGAGGGGCAGGGACAAAGATTCATGAGAACAGCGGCATTTACACCAGGTAAAAAATGACATTCAGGACAAGTTACCGTACATTGTTCGCTTTAACATTTAGTCTGCATCTGTAGGGTGTATCATATTGTACATCTGTGCACTCTGGATAGCCTCCAATGATCACAGCAGTCTGGTCTTGGAATATGAATCCCCCATAACAGGCTGAACAACCTAGTATAACAGTATTCTGTATGTCTAGTTGGGGTCTCGCAGCATAACTTCAGTATTATTATTTGTTCTAGACTGCAGTCTACAACAAAAAATGTGGTTCACATTACCTCCTCCACCCATAAAGTTTAGATCGCTGTTTTACATGGACAACATTGTTGTCTATGTAACGCACAAACTACCATACTGCCTACAGAATTAAAAGGGTTTCTTGTCACAGTATATTGATGACCTATCTGCAGTATACGCCATCAATATCAGATCAGTGGGAGACTGCTCTGCAGTACCTGGGAGTGACAACTACTCATTGGGTTGCATAGTGCAGATTCAATCCATGTGTTTACATCCTACTGCTGCTAGATCTTGTAACAGCTGGTCAGTGACCATGCTGGGTGTCAGACCCCCACAGTTTTGATATTTATGACCTATCTTAGCAATAAGTCATTGATAACATTCTGAATGTGCACATGTTGCAGATTCCATTGCGGATTTTTCCACGCAGATTCCGCAGTTAAAATGACCTGCGTTGGGGCGTGGCTATGTAGCCGAAGAAGACGGAAGCATCTTAGGAGAGCTCCGTACATCCTGAGGCATATCTGCCATAAATACTGAGCGGGACCTAGCGGTACCAACCCAAACCTGAGCCCTACATACCAGAGAGTCCCCTGGATCTTCTGGGAGACCGCTGCAGAGCTCCGTGGAGTCGGGAGCCGCGGGAACCGGAGCGGGCAGGAGATCCCCGCAGGTGACGGCGGCCATTTTCTGAGCACGCGCCAGGGAGCACAGGACGCGGTGCTGCCAACTACTGGAGCTGAACCCCCCTGTTATCCCGGAGGCGGCGGCGGCTGACCGCGCTGGTGAGAGCGGCGGGACACCTACATGTGTGAGCAGGGAGGGCGCATGAATCACAGCGCTGCTCTCTGTTGGGTTCCTCTCACCTCAGAAGTAACGGCGGTGGATGGTGCTGGAGAGAGAGGCGGGAAGCTTGCAGGCAGGAGCGGTGAGGACTGATAGGTGCTGGAAAGTGCCTGGGGCAGCGGCCATTAATATAGCGCACACCCTGGCAGATAGGGAGTTGCGCTTTTAACCACATCAGCGGCGCTGGGCGGTGAATGGGCGCCTGAAGAAGTAGGGGTGGTACAGTGTGTGCCCTGAAAAAGCGGGACCTGTGCCCCCCTGTCGGGTGGACATTTTCCCTACCAGTGACATAATACTACAGGGATTAACCCCTTTTTAGCTGCTTCCCCGGGGGTAACTGTGAAATTACACGGCCTGCGTGCTACAAGTGACTTTGAGCTTCCCCATAATTGCACCTGAGGTCGCTTTGCATAATCTTCTTGTAAACACTCACCATGCAGCACCCTAGAGGAGCTGCAGCTGCTGAAAAATTAAAAAAATATGCCAAGGATGAACCCCCTGATAATGTGCGCAGTCTTAGAAATAACCCCGCACCATCTCAGCGTAAAGGTCGCCCCTCTGATGGTAATGAGGAGAGAGGAGAGGATGAACTGACTCTTAAACAGGCATCAGAGCAGTTGATGCAAGCTATATCTCTCACTAGATCATCTCTCACGGAGAAAATAGAGGATGTACATACCGAGGTGGGGCGCCTGAGACATGACATGCAGGCTATGAGAGGGCGCATCTCAGAGGTTGAAACGAGGGTGTCTCATATAGAGGACACTATCACCCCTATGGAAGCTAAACTGAATAAAGCTGCTGGATCCGTGAATGCCTGGAAGCAAAAGGCAGACGACTTAGAAAATAGACTGCGCCGCAATAATATCCGTATCATAGGTCTCCCGGAGCGGTCAGAGGGCCAACAGCCTGAGCAATTTCTGGAGGAATGGCTTAAGTCTACATTGGGAGATGGATTCTCCTCGACATTTTCGGTGGAGAGGGCCCACAGGGTCCCGACGAGACCTCTCCCTCCTGGAGCCCCTCCGCGACCCTTTCTGGCGCGTCTCCTTAATTGTAGAGACAGAGACGCCATCCTCCGCTTGGCGCGACAGAAGGGCCTCATTAAATTCGATAATGCTACCATTTCGATCTTTCCAGATTTTTCCATGGAGCTTCAAAAGCAGCGGGCACGATTTATGGATGTCAAGAAGCAACTTAGAGAGAGGAACATCGTCTACTCTATGCTTTATCCGGCCCGGCTCCGTATTGTTTATAAGGGCTCCTCCTTATTTTTCACAGACCCAGCGGAGGCGATCGAGTGGCTGCGGTCCCGTGTGGGGTCAAATGCGGAAAACTCCTAACCTGGACTCCCTGACTAATGGCAGTATAGATAGAGCTCTTTGTTTGGGTGCAGGGAATGTCAACAATACCGGACACTGAATCCAGTGAGGGTATCCCTTTTTCAATTTGACTGTGGGAGTATGGAAATATACTCCCCTATTGTTCAAGTTTTGTTCAGTTTGGTTTTATGTATTAGATTAGATTGTTTACTAGGTATGGTTGCCGCTAATGCTGACTCTTTGCTCTGTGCGATGCCGCTGAACTACACCCGAATAGTAATGATATGCATTCACTTTCCCTTTAAGAGTGAACATGGGGGCTGAAATTATATGTATGACCTGGAACATACGAGGTATAAAGACCCCACGAAAGAAAATTAAGGTATTCTCGCAGATAAAAAAATATCACCCTCATGTTGTGGCACTAATAGAGACACATTTAACAAGGGACACAGTTCGATGTATGCAGAAACCGTGGGTACAATGGTCCTTGCACACATTCCACACTAGCTACTCTAGAGGGGTTTCTCTACTGATACACAAGGAGGTCAGGTGGGAGGCCAGGGAGGCGAGACGTGATCCAGAGGGCCGCTTCGTTTTTGTGCATGCATTTATTAATTCACGAGAGTATGTGTTATTGTGCATCTATAATCCTCCTCCTGCCAATGTGTCAATCCTCCGTATGGCTCTAGGCTTTTCCTTAAAATATCCGGAAGCCAAAGTTATTTGTATGGGGGACTTTAACTTAGTTATGAATCAATCCATGGATAGATTGAGACTGGATGACGTAACACCAGGGGACGCTTTACCTCAACAACCCTCTCAATTAGCATTGTTTATGAACGGGAGCGGGTGGTTAGATTTATGGAGAATAAATCATCCGGAAGTTAGAGGGTACACCTGCCACTCGTCAACTAGACAATCTCTATCTAGAATAGACTATATATTTGGGTCGGGTGAGTTGGCATTACGGGTGGATAGCATTGAACATGGTAATCGGGGGATCTCAGACCATAGTCCAATTATTCTTAAACTTAAATATGAGAAATCCGATAATAGTGGTGGGTTCTGGAAACTGAATCCCTTCTGGTTGAAATTGATAGACTCTAGTGATAGGACGGTTGATCAGTTGAATGATTTTACTCTAACACATTCGGAACTCCAAAACTCTGGTCTATTTTGGGATACCCTGAAGGCATACCTGAGAGGGTGCTTGTCCTCAACTATTTCCTACATCAAGAGGGTAACGGCGAGGGAGGATGAGGAGATAGAGCAAAGATTAAAAGACTCAGAGGCCACTTATATAGCTAATCAGTCCAGCAGCAATAGAATTGAATGGCTTACTTCCCAGAGACTATATACCCAACATGCAGACGCTAAGTCAAAACGCAAACTATTTTTCACTCGGCAGTCCTACTTTGAGCTAGGCAATCAAGCCAGTACACTCCTGGCCTTTTTGGTGCGCCAACATAACACCTCCAACACAATATTGCAGATCCGAGCGTCTGATGGCTCGTTGGTATCCTCTACTGATAAAATACTTCAGAGCTTTTACGATTACTACATTTCATTATACAAATCTAAAAGTGGTTTTGATATTGATGAATGTTTGGATTATCTATCAGATATAACATTCCCCTTACTAAGCCCATCTCAACGAGCCCTTATGGAGGCTGAATTCACCCTGGAAGAGGTAGAACATGCAATGGCGGATATGGCTACTGGGAAGGCCCCGGGACCTGATGGGTTCCCCATTGAATTTTACAGGAAATACCGTGATAAATTGGCACCTATATTGCTAAAGGTACTTAGGGGAATATGGGAGGGTGAATCTGTACCTGAAACATTTTATGATGCTAATATTGTCGTGCTCAGGAAGGAAGGGAAGGATCCTCTGGATTGTGGATCATATAGACCAATTTCTTTGGTGAATGTTGACTATAAGATTTTTACGAAAATTCTAGCTACCAGACTGAATACGATCATATTGGATCTCATACACCCAGATCAAACTGGTTTTATGCCTGGGAAAAACACCTCTATTAATATCAGACGGGTGCAATCGGTTATTCAATATAGTACACTAGAACCAGACAATAAGTGGGCATTGGCTTCGCTGGACGCAGCCAAGGCTTTTGATTCCCTTGAGTGGTCTTTTTTAATTGCATGTCTACGGAAATATGGGTTTGGGAATAAATTTCTGAGAGGGATAGGTACACTATATGCGAAACCGGGGGCGCGAATGGTGGTAAACGGCTCTGTGTCTGCGCCATTTTCTTTGCATAGGGGAACTCGCCAGGGATGCCCTCTCTCCCCAGCCTTATTTGCCTTGGCAATAGAAGCCTTGGCAATACGGATGAGGTCTTCTGTAGATATTAAAGGGATACATATTGCTGATCGGGTGGACACTATAGGTCTATATGCTGATGATATGGTGGTGTTTATGGACCAGACGGAGGATACATTACCAAAAGTAATAACGATGATTGATAAATTTAGCAAGTTTTCTGGCCTATATATAAACTGGGATAAGTCTGCTTTGATGCCTCTCTCCCATACCCCAATGCCAAACCTTGAAACCCTCTCGCTATTGCCCATTGTCTCCAATTTTAAGTATCTCGGGATGCATATGACTCAGCGCAGTCACCTTGATCTACATCTCAATATATATCCACTAATTGACGTGGTTAAATTTAAATATGCTACCTGGGATAAGCTCCCGCTATCGGTGGCTGGTCGTATTAATCTGATCAAAATGATTTTACTCCCAAAATTGAGCTATTGTTTTCAACATAGTGCCGTTTCAATACCTAAATCTTTCTTTGCAACCCTAAACTCCCTTACTACATCCTTCATATGGGGGAAGGCTAGGCCTAAACTTAAATTATCCACCCTGCAGAGACCTAAGCGGGGGGGCGGGGCGGCTTTGCCGGACTTCTATCTGTATTACCTTGCTGGACAGGCCAAAATGATAAGTGAGTGGATGCCCGGGAGGTCTCTCCCCAACTCTGAAAGTCATATATTACATTCAGCTAAAGTTGATTGCCCGATGGGTTTTCTAGAGATGGAGAGAATTGCTGTCCCTCGTTTGCTTCCTTTGCTTCGCCTGGCACGATCAGTATGGAGACAAATTAAAAAAGTGACACAATATGTAGATATAGCAGCCGAAATGCCGTTATGGAATAATGGTTACTTTCCGGGATTATTGGGCCACCCATCTACTGAATTTTGGATATCGTGTGGTGTCCTTACGGTGAGCGATATACATAGCCAGGGGGTTTTTGTTTCTTTTGAACAATTACAAAATACTCATAATATACCGAAGTCTCAATTTTTCCGCTACCTGCAACTAAGATCTGCCTTCCAATCACATGTACGAAATACGGGTGCGGGTCGAGCTATTTCAACTCTGCCGTTAATAGGAATTCTTAATTCACAGGGCCCTCAGGGACTCATTTCCTCTTTATACACCTACCTAATATCCATAGGCGAAATATCTGTTACAGATTCAATTAAGGGAAAGTGGGGGAGACTTCTTCCGGATACACTAGGAGAAGAATGGGATGAAATCTTGGAATCTCCAACTAAGGTCTCCCCATCAATCAATAATAAGATGATCCAATTATATATAATCTATCAATCTTATTTGACCCCGACTCGTCTTTTTAAAATGGGCCGTCTTCATTCATCAGACTGCTTGAGATGTCACTCTAGTGACGCAGATTTTATCCATATGATATGGAAGTGTCCTGTTATTTTTCAATATTGGAGAGAAGTGACAGCACTATTGACATCTTTGGTGTCGATCCCTGTTCCACTTGAGCCACTGGTATGTTTGTTTGGAGTATGGGAGGCGGAGGCTTGGGATCACCACACAGGAATATTTCTGAGGGAGTCACTGTTCATGGCACGAAAGGTGTTGGCGCTGCGTTGGATGGGAGGCTCTGGTCCATCTCTTAGAGCATGGGTTGACTTAATAAATTCAATTATTCCGTATGAGCGGACGCTTTATCAAAATAGGGGTTGTCCAACTAAATTTGAGAAGATATGGGGAAGATGGAATTCATCCTATCACACTGTATAAGTTAAAAGGACTCAGTATACGCATAAGAAAAGGGTGTATGACTCTCTAGACATTATTTACCAACAGAGCGGGATGTATTTAGAAATATTCTTTGTAAGCGGCACTACGTTTGTATTAAAGACTTTATTAGAAGTTAATGTAGTTACAGTTAAAGTTTAAAATAAGGCATTAATGATCAACATGCACAATTTATTATCTTTATAATATCTTATACATGGCTATGTATGGTAATTTCCTGTAATTAATGGAAAATGATGAATACGAGCAAAATGTGTATGATCTTTCCTGAAATCAATAAACGAATTTAAAATGACCTGCGTTTTACCTGCTGATTTACCTGCGGTTTACCTGCTGGTTTTCTGCGGATTTTGTGCAGATTTTGTGTGGATTTCACTTTCGTTTATACACTTGCGGATTCTTATATTGACATTCTGCGGAAAATAAGCGGCTGCGTTTCTGCGTGGAATTTTCCAGCAGCATGCGCACAGGGGATTTGGTGTTCCATAGGTTTACATGGTACTGTACACTGCACGGAAAACTGCTGCTGATCCGCAGTGTCAAATCCGCTGCGGATCCGCAGCCAAATTCGCAACGTGTGCACATAGCCTTAAAGTGCAGCTTTGGGTAATAGATTGGAGTTCTGACTGGGAGGATCCCGATTTTAATAATTCAGAATAATACTCTTAAAAATAACATTCACGAAGGGCGTGATCCATACTTTTCAGCATACACTGTACATCTCGTTTTAGATAGACTTACCAGGCTTTAATAATATTTCCAATTTCCAGGCATATTTTTTTAATTATCTATCTATTGAATTCTATACCATTCCACCACTGCTGTGTAAGGGTATGATAGTGTTCCTTCCCCTGAAGACAAATGCGTAGTGTGAATACAGTCATGCGTTTTTATTGCGTTTTATGGTGAAAACTGTAATTTAACTAATGTGTAGTGTGATAAGTACTGATGCTGCTGTGTGTGTACTGCAAAGGTAACGCCTAAGGTAACTCAAGCACACCCAGCTCTGGTATAGGGAATGTAGAGGATATATACGGTAGTTTAGTGCTTAGAGTAAAGCTAGATAGTGACTTTAGTTAAAGGAGTATTCCTATCTAAAAGATCCTATCCCAATCTTTAGTAGACGTATTAATATTACCAAATAGCTCCAATTAGAAATGTAGTATAGTTTTTCGGGTTATCTGTCTCTTTCCTCATGTGCAGGCATTGCAGGAGCTTAGGTATCCATGGTTACGACCATTAAAATAGTGATAACTATTAGTTAGGCCGGCGTCACACACAGCGTATGAAAATACGGTCCGTATATTACGGCCGTAATACGCTGAAAAGTCCCGAAAATAGTGGTCCGTAGCTCCTCTGTAGGCAGGGTGTGTCACCGGTTTTTGCGCATGGCATCCTCCGTATGTAATCCGTATGGCAGCCGTACTGCGTGTTTTTATCGCAGGCTTGCAAAACCGACATACGGCTATACAAGGGATCCATGTGTAAAAAAAAAAAAAAAAAAAAAAAAAAATATATATATATATATATATATATATATATATATATATACTGTCTCTCTAGATAGATATATATATATATATATATATATATATATATATATATATATATATATATATATATATATATATATATATATATATATATATATATATACTAGATTGTGGCCCGATTCTAACGCATCGGGTATTCTAGAATATGCATGTCCCCGTAGTATATGGACAATGATGATTCCAGAATTCGCGGCAGACTGTGCCCGTCGCTGATTGGTCGAGGCAACCTTTATGACATCATCATCGCCATGGCAACCATTATGACATCATCGTCGCTGTGCCCGTTGCTGATTGGTCGAGGCCTGGCGGCCTCGACCAATCAGACGCAGGATGTCTACGTCCTTTATGACATCATCGTCGCTGTGCCCGTTGCTGATTGGTCGAGGCCTGGCGGCCTCGACCAATCAGAGACGCGGGATTTCTACGTCGATGCTGTGCCGGTCTCTGATTGGTCGAGGCCTGACGGCCTCGACCAATCAGAGAGCCGGGATTTCCAGGACAGACAGACAGACAGACAGACAGACAGACAGACAGACAGACAGACAGACAGACAGACAGACATACCAACAACAGTGTGTGGCAACCTTGTGAAGACTTACAGAAAACGTTTGACCTCTGTCATTGCCAACAAAGGATATGTTACAAAGTATTGAGATTAAATTTTGTTTCTGACCAAATACTTATTTTCCACCATAATATGCAAATAAAATGTTAAAAAAACAGACAATGTGATTTTCTGGATTTTTTTTTTCTCAGTTTGTCTCCCATAGTTGAGGTCTACCTATGATGTAAATTACAGACGCCTCTCATCTTTTTAAGTGGTGGAACTTGCACTATTGCTGACTGACTAAATACTTTTTTGCCCCACTGTATATCCCATGCCTTCCATATACCAGAGTTGAGTGTAGCAGATTTAGAGGTATATGCTAATATAATAATAATAATATTATTACACCTACTACATAGTGGGATAGGATCTTGGAGATTGGAATACCCCTTTCAAGTAGGTGACAGTTTAAATCTGCCCAGCATCAGACTGCTGGGGCAGACAGTGTAGAGACAGTTAAGTGTTTGGTCCAGACCACAGTGGGAGATGCTAGGACAAGTAAAAAAAAAAAAAGGGAATCACTTTCAGGTTTAGCCAGTTGGTAAGAGTTATAGTACGTGTGAGGTTCATGTCCAGATCAAGTTCAGGGTGCAGGGGTCGGAAGGTACGGGGAGTACATATCGTTCTGGCAAAATGAGGTCATAATAAATTTCCTGCTGACTTTCCTGCAACGTCCAGGACCTACGGCCCAAACTAGGCACTGTGAGTGTGCCTTAATCCCTTTCATACCGAGGAAGCGAGACAGAGAACCGCATGAGGGAAACGTAGTGGATCTCAGGAATACTGTGGTGCCGAATGGGGAGTCCCTAGGTTTAACAGGAGTTAAAGTAGGGACAGTCCGATCTGAGCATGAGTGAATGCTTTAAATGTACTGTGTTGATGAAACTGGAACCGGAGGGTGCTGTGCCCACAGCTACCATCCTGGGCACCTTACTGCTTCTCCAGTCATTCCAACTGGTCCCACAGTTGTGACGTCTTGTCCATCTGTTACCTGACTGACATTGTTATATACTGGTCTCGGCGCTCAGGTGACTGATGCAAGGGATGTACTCACTGCAGGGCCAGTGGGTATGTAATTGTTAATTCTTTATTTTTTAATATCACCTAATTTAAAGCAGTTTGTTTTTTAATTTGGGAAAAAGCTTTTATTTCATTATTTGCTATCTAAACGAATGTGTTCAGATATTACAATTTTAGAATTAAACATTTAAGCTGAACATCAGCATTTTCTGTTGACAACCATTCTAATTTAAAAGCGTATTTTTCATCCTGGTCTTAATCCTGTTTAACAGCACAACAAAATGGCATAATACTCATAGATGTTTTGGACACAATTAAATGTTAACACATAATTAAATTTGTACTTGGCTTATTTGCATAAGTATAATATCCCTGTGGAAATTGCAGAGCACAATGACCATTGAAATTATAAAGATTAGCACAGCTGCAAGAAGCCAAGCCTGATCTCTAGTGCCCTCAATTATTCACATAGATATTCCATACTTTGGTATAAAGAAACTCTACAGCTATACATGCTTCCCATTAAAACCTGCCCAGGGGATCTTGGGGTCTTCACTACAACAATCGGTTTAGCACTAATTGTTCTTTTTACCCAAAGCACAAAAGAATCCATATGAAATATTGAGAAATAACTGACAAATTTGCCTGTGGCTTAAATTATATTTTAGCAGACCAGACTAAGAGGTAGGTTGATTTTTCTCTTGGTTCAAAAACATTTCTTTAAAAAAAAAAAAAAAACAAACCCTCTATAAAGTGAATCAGTCAGTAGGATCGTTACTCCTAAGCCGTCTATATGGGCATGTAGGTCATAAGAAGCTAAATAATATGATACCTTGATATCTGCGATCCGATGTCTTATTCCAGAGATATCCACCATTTTTTATATGCAAATAAGCTATTCAAGGCTTTGGGCTGGACACTGATCTGCATGAGAATCTGCTTCAAGATTATCTACTATATAATTGTCTAAGGGTCACTTCTTTCTCTCTGTCTGTCTTTCTGTCACGGATATTCATTGGTCGCGGCCTCTGTCTGTCATGGAATCCAAGTCGCTGATTGGTCGTGGCAAAACGCCCACGACAATTGCCACGACCAATCAGCGACGGGTGCAGTCCGGCGGCAACATGGCCGCTCCTTCCTTTCCGCAGTCAGTGCCCGCTCCGCACTCCCCTCCAGTCAGCGCTCACACAGGGTTAATGGCAGCGCTAATGGACCGTGTTATGCCGCGGTGTAACGCACTCAATTAACGCTGCTATTAAACTTGTGTGTCCCCAACTTTTTTACTATTGATGCTGCCTATGCAGCCTCAATAGATCTAATGTTAAAAATAATAATAATAAAAAAAAAATCATCATATACTCACATTCCGGCGCCTTTCCCGCTCCTCGCGACGCTACGGTGACCGCTCCATGCAAGCGGCAGTTTCCGGTGGCAAGGATGGTATGCGACAAGGACCTGCCATGACGTCACGGTCATGTGACCGCGACATCATCACAGGTCCTGCAAGAAAGACCTGCCATGACGTCACGGTCATGTGACCACGACGTCATCACAGGTCCTGCGCCCATACCAACCCTGCGACCGGAAGCTGCCGCTTGCACCGCACACAGGGCCAGGACTTCAACAGAGGGTGAGTATATGTTTATTTTTTATTTTAAGTCTGTACTACATGGCTCTGTGCTGTATACTACGTTGCTGGGCAATATACTACGTGGCTGGGCAATATACTACATGGACATGCATATTCTAGAATACCCGATGCGTTAGAATCGGGCCACCATCTAGTTTTAAGTAAAAGGGATTTACCAGTGTGAGACATGTAATGGCCGACAGCCTGCTGTCATGATCTCACTGCAGAGCTGTGTGCGATTATACTTGACACTTCTGTAGGTTCCTCTCAGTGCTTCAGCTTCCATCTCACAGACCTACAATGTTACAATAGTGTTATAATACAGCAGAGCTGTGAGAGCTGCAGCAAATGTGTTTGTTTGGAGACAAAAGTTCAGTTCTACTGTTCTGTGTTAGTTACTGTTGGTTACTTGTCTCACACTGGTAGCTTCCGCTTTCATTTAGAATAATAATCTCTGGAGGCATATTGTCAGGGAGATCATTGTCCAACCCATAGATCTTAGCAGCTGATTTACATAGAAGAAAAACATGGATTTCTCTGAAATAAGACCTCAGATCCAAGATATCAAGGTATCATTTTATTCAGCTTTCTATGCCCTACATGCCCATACAGATGGCTTAGGGGGGGCTATCCATCTGACAGATTCCCTTTAATATTTCTGCTTTTTACTAAAGACAAATATGTTCAAAAACTTTTCATAGCTTAAAATGGATACATCAAGCAAACATGTAAAAATCAATGACAAAACATTACGTAGTACTACAATACTTGACCGGGTCGGTACAGGAATCCTAAATAGATTTTTGTTAATAACTTCTGTCAGGGAGTGTATTTTATGTCGCTTATCCATGTTATGTAAATAAAAGCTTATAACCTGACGTTAAATTCATCCATTGGTTGTATAAATTATTTATTTGAAAGCTGAAACCCTCTGAAATGTGGATTAGGTTAAGAAAATAAATTGGCATCAATGCAGAAATATTGATCAGTTAATGGACACAGAATGGTCAGATTTTGGCAAGACAAAAGTTTTGTCGCCCACAGAAAGTAATGTGATATTCAATCAAATAATTAACTTAAAATACAAATATATGTTGCATAACATTGGTGAATGACGTTGTTGCGCTATTAGTCATATTTAATATTTTGTGACTTCCATGAGCTTGAAGGACTGCATCCATGCGGTTTAACAATGATTCATACAATTTACTAATTAAGCCATCAGGAATAGCAAAGAAATGCAGTCTTATATGCCTCCAAGAGTTCATCTAGATTCTTTGGTTTCATCTTCCAAGCTTCCTCTTTCATCCTACCCCAAACATGCTCAATGATGTTCATGTCTGGTGACTGGGCTGGCCAGTCCTTGAGCACCTTGATCTTTTTTGCCTGGAGGAACTGTGTTGTAGAGATGGATTTATGAGATGGAGCACCATCCTGCTGCAAGATTTGACCTCTTTTATGATTTGGAATATAAGAGGTAGCTAAGACCTCTTGATATTTTAGGCTATTGATATTGCCTTCCACCTTGCAAATGTTTTGCACACCCCCATAATGAATGTAACCCCAGACCATGATCTTTGCACCACCAAATTTAACTGTTTTCTGGGTGTATTTTGGATCCATACGTGCTCCAGTAGGTCTCTTGCAGTATTTTCGGAGACTGTGGTGTTTAGTTTTAACCCTTATAACTCCCTAATGAAAAAAAAATTGGTTCCAAAGTTGTGCTGATGTAAAGTAGACATGTGGGAAATGTTACTTAAGTATTTTGTGTGACATATCTCTGATTTAAGGGCATGAAAATTCAAATTTGGAAAGTTGCGTAATTTGTGCCAAATTTCCGTTTTTCACGAATAAAAGCAATAGTAATGTCGAGGAAATTTTACCACTAACATGAAGTACAAAATGTCACGAGAAAACAATGTCCGAATCACCGTCATCCATGCAAGCGTTCGAGTTAATAACCTCATAAAGGGACAGTGGTCAGAATTGTAAAAATTGGCCCTGTCATTAACATGCAAACCACCCTTGGAGGTTAAGGGATTAAAGATTCCCACAATTAAATATTTGCAGTTATCACTGGTCACAGTTTCTATATGTAAACAATATGGTAGCAGGTGAAAGGGGATGTCTGACTGACCTACTAATCTATCCTATGGATTGGTCATCAATATGTTAGGATTAGATAGCTTTTCAATATGACCAGATGGTTTTTTGATGACATGTTCAAGTCATCTGCCCACGGCAGCCAATTGCAGGCGGTGGCGGTCCAGCTGCTGGGGGAATGGTGATGTCTTCTCTTCCTGTGTGAGTGCGATTCCAGGACAGCCTGCGCTGATCCAAGTGGGTGCCAGTAGGTCAGTATCAGTTTATTTGTTAGAACCCCAAGTCCCTGGGGAACTTATTGCCTTAACAACCCCTTTAAATCCCAATAGCTAATGTAAGGCCCATTGTATTTACCTGGCACAAGCCATCATCCTTCCTCTCTGTGCATGACCTTCCTTGAGTCAGTGGATATAGTCACAAATTTGTGAGCCCTCGCGGGCAGTGTCCTCTCTACTCCTGTACCAGTTGTGACCTGTATTGTTAATATTATTCTACTTGTTTATATTATGTATACCCCTCCTCACATGTAAAGTGCCATGGAATAAATGGTGCTATAATAATAAAATGCTCTACATCTATCATCATTATCATCTGTATAGGCTTAGCCGTCTATACCCTAAAGAGACATGATAATTGCAGAGACCTGAACCTGGGCATTTTTTTTCCCAGTCTCATAATTTTACCTTATTTACATAAATTTTATTGATTAAAAGAACCCACACATGGTTCTCACCACTAATTGACTAAATACAAACAAAAACCCATGCTCATAACAAAAACCGCTTAAGAATTGGGGTGTCCTAGGCGTCCCTGGTGTGTCCACTGAACTCACACCTGCCTAACTGCGGGGGTTGGCACCCTAGGGGGGGGAGCGTATTGGCAACCCCGCTCCACGATGGCTATCCCTAAGTACCCTGTAACACCCGACCGCCACTAGGGGATCCCCCTACCCACAATCTAGAGGATCCGCTAATCCGCTAAAATAATCCGCCCAAACGGTGGTTCCCCCCCACATATGGGGTATCAGCGCACTCAGGACAAATTGGACAACAAATTTTGGGGTCTAATTTCTCCTGTTACCCTCGGGAAAATACAAAACTGGGGGCTAAAAAATAATTTTTGTGGGAAAAAAATTTTGTTTTATTTTTACGGCTCTGCATTATAAACTTCTGTGAAGCCCTTGGTGGGTCAAAGTGCTCACCACACCTCTAGATAAGTTCCTTAGGGCAGGGGTGTCAAACTGCATTCCTCGAGGGCTGCAAACAGGTCATTTTTTCAGGATTTCCTTGCATTGCACAGGTGATAATTTAATCACCTGCAGAGAATGATTCCAGCACCTTGTTCAATGCTAAGGAAATCTTGAAAACACGCATGGTTTGAGGCCCTTGAGGAATGCAGTTTGACACCCCTTCCTTAGAGGATCTACTTTCCAAAATTGTGTCACTTGTGGGGGGTTTCAATGTTTACGCACATCAGTGGCTCTCCAAACGCAACATGGCGTCCCATCTCAATTCCTGTCAATTTTGCATTGAAAAGTCAAACGGCGCTCCTTCCCTTCTGAGCTCTCCCATGCGCCTAAACAGCGGTTTACCCCCACATATGGGGTATCAGCGTACTCAGGACAAATTGTACAACAACTTTTGGGGTCCAATTTCTTCTCTTACCCTTGGAAAATAAAAAATTGGGGGCGAAAAGATAATTTTTGTGAAAAAATATGATTTTATATTTTTACGGTTCTGCATTATAAACTTCTGTGAAGCACTTGGTGGGTCAAAGTGCTCACCACACCTCTAGATAAGTTCCTTAGGGGGTCTACTTTCCAAAATGGTGTCACTTGTGGGGGGTGTCAATGTTTAGGCACAGCAGTTGGTCTCCAAACGCAACACGGCGTCCCATCTCTATTCCTGTCAATTTTGCATTGAAAAGTCAAATGGCGCTCCTTCCCTTCCGAGCTCTCCCATGCGCCCAAACAGTGGTTTACCCCCCACATATGGGGTATCAGCGTACTCAGGACAAATTGTACAACAACTTTTGGTGTCCATTTTCTCCTGTTACCCTTGGTAAAATAAAACAAATTGGAGCTGAAGTAAATTTTTTGTAAAAAAAAGTTAAATGTTCATTTTTATTTAAACATTCCAAAAATTCCTGTGAAGCACCAGAAGGGTTAATAAACTTTTTGAATATGGTTTTGAGAACCTTGAGGGGTGCAGTTTTTAGAATGGTGTCATACTTGGGTATTTTCTATCATATAGACCCCTCAAAATGACTTCAAATGAGATGTGGTCCCTAAAAAAAAAATGGTGTTGTAAAAATGAGAAATTGCTGGTCAACTTTTAACCCTTATAACTCCCTAACAAAAAAAAATTTTGGTTCCAAAATTGTGCTGATGTAAAGTAGACATGTGGGAAATGTTACTTAAGTATTTTGTATGATATATCTCTGTGATTTAATTGCATAAAAATTCAAAGTTGGAAAATTGCGAAATTTTCAAAATTTTCGCCAATTTTCCGTTTTTTTCACAAATAAACGCAGGTAATATCAAAGAAATTTGACCACTATCATGAAGTACAATATGTCACGAGAAAACTTTGTCAGAATCACTGGGATTCGTTGAAGCGTTCCAGAGTTATAACCTCATAAAGGGTCAGAATTGTAAAAATTGGCCCGGTCATTAACGTGCAAACCACCCTTGGGGGTAAAGGGGTTAAATAAAATGTTCCGGTGCTGAGATAATCTTATAAATGTGCCCCTGTTACGTACTATGTAATGGCCTTGTCTGACCACGCAGCAACATGGTCTGATCATACCACAGCTCCTGGGCAGGGGAGGAAGCAAAAACGTATACAGAGAGGACAGCAGGGGTTCACAAATGATAAGTATTTAGGCCGTTATTTAGGGGAGAGAGTGAGAAATATACAACGGAACGATGCGAGAGAGGGGTACTACAGAAGTTTTCCAATATCAGAAAAACTCTTTTCCCAGGCACTGTTTGATTTTTTTTTAAACAAGAAGCAAAACAAACTGTGCTTTATTCACCATCCCTGGGTCCAGCTTTCAGTCTCTGCCACTGCTTCTTGTCTGTAGCGCTGACATCTTGTAGACATTGCTGCAGCCAATCGGTGAGCTCCGCAATGCTTCCCGAGTAGACCTCATGAGCTGATCTGAGATCACCAATTGGCTTCAGCACTGTCGACATGATGTCAGACCCCCGGAGCAACAGTGAAAACCCGGCTCTGGACCTGGAATTGGTGAGTAAAGCAGTTTTATGTATTAAAAAAAATATATATATATATATATATATATATATATATATATATATATATATATATATATATATATATATATATAATGTGTTTTGGGCAGGGGGTTTCTGAAATCCCCAAAAAACATCTTAGCCGGCAATAAATAGACAATTAAGCTGTGATATTAGATTTAGCGTAGACATTAGATAGATGGATATTACATTGATAATGTCACATCTGACAATATGAGACATAATCATTGTTACAGTGACTACGGCTGACAATCTTTAAATGTGCAAAATGTTACATGTGGTGATAGAAGATCATTATTTCACAGTTTATATATCAGCTTCAGTCAAGTGTAAAGAAACACCAAAACACCATATGTCTGCACTGTGCAATGTTGGCTTTAGTGCATCATTCGCAGTGCCGCACAGTAGACAGCCTACCATATTTTTATATTCATAGCTGTTCTGAGAGTTAAGTGGCTTCATAGATATTAATGCTATAATATCTGCTCCATAACTCATTAGATGACTTTTATATTACAGAGCTCTGTTACTTGGCTTGGCATGTAACCTTAACCTAAAGGAGGTGTCCCTGGATCTCAGTAACTGTGAGGTAAGAGAACCCGATGTCAGTGTAATCGCCATTATTTCTTTGTATGCAAATTTCACATAAATGGATCAGTAACTGTCTTTATTATCTTGTGAATTATAAATGTAAATCTACACTTCAGTATTGTATCCAGTGTTTAGTATTTTTTCTGGTTTAGTTACGGTTTTCTAATAATCATCCTACTGTTTGAGGACCTGAGGTCGTCTTCATATAAAAAAAACATATTCATGAATGCCAAGGAATGGATTGTGTAATTGCTCACCACTGATTTCTGTTTAATCTGCCATAAATTAGTGGTCTGTCATTATCCACTGAAATACATAATTGTGTTACATTTAGGGCATTGGATCAGTTACCTACATGAATAAATGACAATGTTTAGTTGATTAAAAGACTTTTCCAGTGCTATTATATTGCCTCAATGCCATATTTTCCTGAGGCCCTACAGCAGTACTACTACCTGTACTGACTTGATGGTGTCAAACTCATTTTCTCCAAGGGCCACATCCACATTATGGTTGCCTTTTAAAGGGTCACTTGTAATTGTAAGGGCTCATGTAGACATCCGTGCAGCAAGGTACAAGCATGGAGAGGCCAGAGGCAATATGAGAGCTGCCTCTGGGTAGTAGGGCTATAAGAGAGCTGTACTTGCATAGTAAAGCTAAGAAAGCTGTCTTTGGGTTGTAGGGCTCAGAGAGTTGCCTTTGGGTAGTAGGGCTTAGAGAGCTGCCTTTGGGTAGTAGGGCTCAGAGAGTTGCCTTTGGGTAGTAGGGCTAAGAGCTAACCTGTCTGTTAAATACTGGCTGCCTTTGTTCTGATATAAATATTCAAAGATGGAACCTGGTTCCTATGCTTTTGCCATCCCCTTTAAATGCTGGCTGACTGTGTCCACTAAGTTTCAGATTTGGCACCTGCTCCTTGTTCTGGTGGCGTTGTCCTATACTAAATGCTGGCTGTGTCTGCTCAGATTCCAAGATAACCCTAGCTTCCAGTGCTGCCCCTCCCCCTCCCTTCCCACAATGCACTGGCTGTGTCAACCTAAAACATAGCCAGTAGTTAGTAGATGAGGTGGTGCCAGCATAAGGAATGGGAGCTACAGGTGCTTCTCACAAAATTAGAATATCATTAGTGATGAGCGAATATACTCGTTACTCAAAATTTCCCGAGCACGCTCAGGGGTCCTCCAAGTATTTTTTTAGTGCTCGGAGATTTAGTTTTACTTGCCGCAGCTGAATACATCTGTTTGCTAGGGAATCCCTACATGTACTTATGCTGGCTAACAGATGTAAATCATTCAGCTGAGGTGAGAAAAACGAAGTCTCCGAGCACTAAAAAATACTCGGAGGACCCCCGAGCGTGTTCTAGAAATCTCGAGTAACGAGTACCGTATATACTCAAGTATAAGCCGACCCGAGTATAAGCCGACCCCCCTAATTTTGCCACAAAAAACTGGGAAAACTTAATGACTCGAGTATAAGCCTAGGATGGAGAATGCAGCAGCTACTGGTAAATTTAAAAAATAAAAATAGATACCAATAAAAGTAAAATTGAGACATCAGTAGGTTAAGTGTTTTTGAATATCCATATTGAATCAGGTGCCCCATATAATGCTCCATACAGTTCATGATGGGCTCCATAAGATGCTCCATATTAAAATATGCCCCATATAATGCACAAATGTTGATTATGACCCCATAAGATGCTCCATACAGACATTTGCCCCATACAGTGCGCCACAAATGCGGATTATGGCCCCATAAGATGCTCCATAGAGATATTTGCCCCATATAATACTGCACATGGCCCCATAAGATGCTCCATACAGATATTTGCCCCTTATAATGCTGCACATGGCAACATAAGATGCTCCATACAGATATTTGCCCCATATAATGCTGCACATGGCCCCATAAGATGCTCCATACAGATATTTGCCCCATATAATGCTGCACATGGCCCCATAAGATGCTCCATACAGATATTTGCCCCATATAATGCTGCACATGGCCCCATAAGATGCTCCATACAGATATTTGCCCCATATAATGCTGCACATGGCGCCATAAGATGCTCCATACAGATATTTGCCCCATATAATGCTGCACATGGCCCCATAAGATGCTCCATACAGATATTTGCCCCATATAATTCTGTACATGGCCATCACATACTCCCCTCTTAGGCCCCCGGCACTTGCTATACTCACCTTTCCCGTTCCACCGACGGCCGCCGCTGTGTCTTCCCCGTCCTCTGCACTGACTGTTCAGGCAGAGGACGCAGAAGACACAGCGGCGCCGACGGTGGAACGGGGAGCAGGTGAATATCGCGCACTGCGCTATACTCACCTGCTCCTGGCACGGTGTCCCTGCACGTTTGTTCCCTGGCGCCGGCAGCATCTTCCTGAAGTGAGCGGGCACATGGCACTGCTCATTACAGTAATGAATATGCAGCTCCACCCCTATGGGAGTGGAGTCGGGTCCATATTCATTACTGTAATGAGCGATACCATGTGACCGCTCACTTCAGGAAGAAGCTGCCGGCGCCAGGCAACAGACGTGCAGGGACACCGTGCCAGGAGCAGGTGAGTATTATTAGACTGCTGCCGCTCCCCCTCCCCTGCCGACCCCTGGGTATGACTCGAGTATAAGCAGAGAGGGGCAGTTTCAGCCTAAAAAATGGGCTGAAATTCTCGGCTTATACTCGAGTATATACGGTATATTCGCTCATCACTAAATATCATCAAAAAGTTAATTTATTTCAGTTCTTCCTTACAAAAAGTGAATTAATATATTATGTGGAGTCATTACAAGCAGATAGATCTATTTCAAGTGTTTATTTCTATTAATGTTGATGATTATGGCATACAGCCAGTGAAAACCCAAAAGTCATTATCTCAGTAAATTAGAATACTTTATAACACCAGCTTGAAAAATGATTTTAAAATCTGAAATGTTGGCCTACTGAAATGTATGTTCAGTAAATTCACTCAATACTTGGTCAGGGCTCCTTTTGCATCAATTACTGCGTCAATGCGGCGTGGCATGGAGGCAATCAGCCTGTGGCAATGCTGAGGTGTTATGGAAGCCTAGGCTGCTTTGATAGCAGCCTTCAGCTCATCTGTATTGTTGGGTCTGGTGTCTCCCATTTTCCTCTTGACAATACCTCATAGATTCTCTATGGGGTTAATGTCAGACGATTTTGCTGGCCAATCAAGCACAGTGATAATGTTGTTTTTAAACCAGGTATTGCAGTATGGACAGGGAAGCATGAAGTGCTCTAAAACAGAGGTGTCAAACTGCATTCCTCGAAGGTCTCAGACCGTGCGTGTTTTCAAGATTTCGCTAGCATTGCACAAGGTGCTGGAATCATTATCTGTGCAGGTGATTAAATTACCATCTGTGCAATACAAGGAAATCCTGAAAACATGACCTGTTTGCGGCCCTCGAGGAATGCAGTTTGACACCTCTGCTCTAAAATATCCTGGTAGATGGCTGTTCTGACTTTGGTCTGGATAAGACACAGTGGACCTTCCCCACAGATGACACGGCTCCCCAAATCATCACTGATTGTGGAAACTTCACACTAGACTTCAAGCAGCTTGGATTATGTGCCTTTACACTCTTCCTCCAGACTCTTGGACCTTTATTTCCAAATTAAATGCAAAATTTACTTTAATCTGAAAACAACACCTTGGACCACTGAACAACAGTCCAGTTCTTTTTTTCCTTGGCCTAGGTTAGATGCTTCTGGTGTTGTCTATTGGTCATGAGTGGCTTGACACAAGGAATGTGACACTTGTAGCCCTTGTCTCTGTGTGGTGGCCCTTGATGCAATGACTCCAGCAGCAGTCCAGTCTTTGTGAATCTCCCCCAATTTTTTGAATGGCCTTTAACAATCCTTTCAAGGCTGCAGTTATCGTGTTGCTTGTACACCTTTTTCTACCACACTTTTCCCTTCCACTCAACTTTCTATTAATATGCTTGGATACAGCACTCTGTGAACAGCCAGCTTATTTATCAATGACCTTTTGTGGCTTATCCTCCTTGTGGAGTTTCAATGACTGCCTTCTGGACATCTGTCAAGTCAGCAGTCTTCCCCATGATTGTGAAACCTACTGAAACAGACTAAGGGACCTTTTTAAACACTTGGGAAGCCTTTGCAGGTGTTTTTTGTTAACTATTCTAATTTACTAAGATAATGACTTTTGGGTTTTCATTGGCTGTAAGCCATAATCATCAACATTAACCGAAAAAACAGATTACTCTGTTTGTGATGACTCTACATAATATGAGTTTCACTTTTTATATTGAAGTACTGAAATAAATTTTGATGATATTCTAATTTTGTAAGAAGCACTCGTATCTTAGAATTTGAACCCTGGAGCACACCTCCACACTGCTCTGTAAAAGAAACTGAGTCACTGGATGCAGAAAGACAGGCTCCTGTATGAGCTTTGAGTTTGACACTCCTGATTTAGTGTGTAAGAAGGGTTTTCTTTTCTGCATTTTTAACTTCTGACTTCAAAGTAAAACTTAGCGCAGGGTAGTATTAAATAATGGACTTAATTCCCATCAGCGTGCCTAGTCGTGAAAGCCTCATTATGACTGTTACATTTATATTCTTCTGCATGCAATATCTGCTGTGTACTTATCTCTATCTGCTTTCCCTGTATGCTTCCTAAGCTTGGTCACTGTGTAAGTATCTCCTGTGTCTTATCTAGGCTTTCTTCATACATTGCATAGTTCTGTATGTATTGAGACAAACCTAATAATCTCTTTCGGTTAAGTATAAATAAGGTTTTTGTTGTATTCTGTCCTACTGACAATTTACTCGTACGGAACTTTCTGTAGCCTCCATGTACGGAGCCAGTGCTGCATAACTGATTGAGGCCTAGGTTTCCGAGTCCATTGCTTGCATACAAATGTATTTCTTTGTGAAGCCGATAGTCATTTATTATACTTATCAGAGCATGAATATTCTCAAAAGTACCTGGTTTATAGAACCGCTCCCGCTTGTTATGCCAAGCATTATACATTTATCTTGGGTATGGGAATAAGTAGTGTTTTATGAGTTAATGACTTTTAATATGAATCTTGTCTTCTGCAAAGTATTCATTTTATTGTGTAAAAATTAGGACAATACTGTTCATTGCCATTCCAAAATCAGTAGTGTGTGTGATCTGGTAATTGTGGCTGAGATTATTCTAGACCAATAAAATGAGATTTTTTATTGGGCTTTGCTCAAACTGACGGCTTTTTCTTTTACACTGGCCATCTTCAGTATGACGGTTGTTGTGATATATTTTTTGATAGATTTTATTGAGTAATAATGGTCTGTCATACCTTAGTAAAGGATGTATAAACCTATAATTTAAGGTCTAAGCTGCCCTTTTTTCGTCTTTTGCGCTTAGTTAAGATCCGGTGGAGCTCAAGTTCTGGAAGGCTGTATAGCGGAAATTCATAATATCACCAGCTTGGATATATCCGATAATGGTAAGTGATATTCTGCACATTCCATCTACGCTGGCAGAATCTCCTCGATTGGATCTCATAACTTGCTGTAATGTGACCTTATACGTCAGACGATGGTGCTACACATCAGCAGCTCTGAATAGTCATGGGAACACTTTCCAAATGAAAGTACAGCGCACAACTCGTAAATCTCTTACTTTATAGTGAAGAATCTGAGCTGTAGTTTAAAAAACAGAGATTTACCTGCATGGCAACTGGAGAGAAATCTGTATAAAAAAAGAAATAAAATAAAGTTTATTCCGAATACAAGAGAAAAGATAGGGTTGTTTATTGTTATATCTGTGTTTATTGTATAGAAAAAAGAAAATGAAAAACAAAAAAACAACCTATCATACGAATATGTAAAATATCACTTGGAGTATTCCCATCTCAATAGGTTATAACATCATCAAATGATCAATAAGTGTCTGAACGCTGGAACCCCCACTGATCCTGAGAATGAAGGAAGCATTTCCCTGCACAGACTAGGTGGTCGACAGCGCTGCTGTGCAGGGAAAAAACTGTTACAAGATCTCCGCACTAAAGTAACAGCTTTTACCTGCACAGCAGCGCTGTCGACCACCTAGTCTGTGCAGGGAAATGCAGCCGACCACTTTCTCATGAATGCATCTGTGCTGTAATGGGTGGCCAGGAATGCCTGTGTTAATGGAGGCAGCCCTATGATCCCTTCACTCTCGGGATCAGTGGGGTTTCTCAGAGGTTGGACCCCAGTGATGATCAAGTGAGGTCATCTCCTAGCCATCATCCACTAAGATGGGGATACTTTTAAGTGATTTATGTTGTTTAAAACTGATTGGTGTATTTTGTATAGAAAGAAAAATCATTGCAAACTCCATAATAAACCACCCAATTTTTCCTTTTGACATTTTTTCTAAAGATGTGCCATCACTTAGCACTCATTCTGATGTCGTTTTTTTGCACACAAATTCTATTCGTGTTTTTCACATACCACGTACCTACTATTACAGTCTACGGGCATTTTATTGTCTGTGTATTTCCAAATCGTGGGGAAATGACCAATATCGATCCAAGTCACAGATAAAACGTCAGTGAGGTCTGCTGGTTGAGCACTCTGATACCATCACGATTGACAGGATATGTTTGAGAGAACTTTATAGACGAAAGACTGATGGTAAAAACTGATGTAAACCTTCTCTAAAACACTAATGCAAAGCGGTCCATCCTATGCATTTCAACTGACATCTGAATGAGGCCTTACTTGTCTGATAATACCCCTGTAATGACTGCCGTTAAGTCGTCATTTCCCAATAGTACTGATAGTTACAGGTAGCTACTTTAGAAATACTCACAAAGAAATTCCGGCTGAATTCAGCTTATGTATTCACTTATTTCACATGTTTTAAAAAGTGAATTTTGTTTTTTAAAAAAAGAACTAATATTCTTACAAGGAAAATCAATTCTCGCTTAAAATCGGCTTTTTGATGTGATAATTTTCATGGCGATTGAAGAGACACATGTGTCTTAGGTCTTACTTTGATCCAACACTCTGTTCTCCATAGGTTTGGAGTCTGACCTCTCCACTCTTGTAGTCTGGCTCAGTAAGAACAGATCAATAAGACACCTGGCATTGGGGAAGAATTTTAATAACATGAAATCCAAGTAAGTATTTTTCCTTTTTCTCTGTACTTTCGCACCACATAATTATTTGAGAGACGTACAGTGTTTCTTTATTTGCCTCCGTAGAAATCTAACTCCTGTCCTGGATAACTTGGTTCATATGATACAAGATGAAGAATCGGTAAGTTATGCCTTTAAACAGACCCCAAAGACCCATAGACCTCAGTTGTACTATGGACTCATCAGTTAGCAAACTGTATTGCTCATTCCCATGCAGCGTGAACCAAGCTCCTTCTTCATCAAAGACTGTTCTGGCAGATTAAGAATCGTAGTACAGACACTGTATCTAATGAAGACCATCCCTTTTTGTCGGCAACACATAACTGATGCCAAATCGCAGCCCTGAAATCATTATTGCTTTGGTAGACTCACTTTGTACTATTAAATGATTATTAATACAGTGATCCCTAGATTTCCCTCTTTTTCACTCCATTGTTTGTGGTATACATTCCTTCCTTCCAACCTGGGAGTTATATTCAACTTATTTTTGTGCTTTTTGTGGCTGCTTACCTTCTCACTTTCCCCCACTATTGTGTGTGAGCACTTTATTTTGCATGGGCACTAAGAAAAAGCCTTGATCAGGGCATCCACTTTTGGGTATGCTGACTAGTGCACCATTATTGAAGAGCATGGTTTCCGAGTTACAGGGTATTATGTCACGTGATTATCTGAACTTGTTCTTTTGCACCTGGCTTCTTGTTAAATTGACATGTTCCGTTCACTTTACTTCTTTTACACAGATGGATATACTGCTGAGCATAAAAGATGCCTTCTGCAATAGCCAAGCCGATCATTGCTGATTGGTCACTTAAAAAATATTTTTTTAATGTGGAACAAGCACCTATACAGCCATACCTCCACTTCCATATGTAATAGCCTGCTGACAAGTTCCCTTTTAAAGAGAAGCTGCCATCAGTACTTTTTTAAATTGGTTTTTTGAGTTTAACATATAAATATATATATATATATGGGTGTTTGTGTGTATGTGTATACAGTGCTGCTCACCATTATTGGCACCTCTTCATTTTTTTCATATACTATACAATATGTTCAGAAATAAATGGAAATGTACCAAAGTTACCGTATATGCCATTTATATACTTTGCGGCATGAATAAGTTTAGAAGTAGGATGATGTTTTTACGGATCAGATCTAGGCATGGACCTCTATAGACATAATGTAAGAGCTGCATTATGTATTATTGAAGTTCTTTAGTGTTTAGAAATCTAATAGCCCCCCACTGCACAATCTCAGTTATCGTATTACACAGTATATCATATTGCATTATATTGAACTAGATGGCAGCCCGATTCTAAAGAATCGGGAGTCTAGAATCCATATATACTTTATTTATTCAAATGTAAGAATAATACAATTAATAAATAATAGTAAGAAAGAACAAAAAATGGCTGCACTCACCAGCTCTTGACAATTCTTGTTATTTAACCCTGCTGTTCTGTTGGTCAAAAATGACCGACTTTGAACTTCAATATTCTTTAAAATATTCAAGATGCGGCTCTGAAACCCGTGGCCGACCGACCCATCCTCATTTAAGTCAATCAACCACAAGTTTCAGAACCGCATCTTGAACACCCCAAAAAATACCAAAGTTCAAAATAGGTCTCCCCAGACCGAACAGAACAGCAGGGTTAAGGTACAGTTACACAGGATCCATGAACATGCTTATGAGGGGAGGGATGAAAGACAGCGTGGTGGTGGCAAACAACAGGTTAATAAGAGGCAGTGTCAGGTAGTAGGAAAATAGCCAGTTAATAATAGGCAATAGTTCTTTGCAGGAATGCAGATATTAATAAATAGGCAGTTTATATTGCAGAGAAATTGCTGGGCAATAATGGACAATGTCCTTATGTGGCAAATAATAGAGCAATATACCCAATGTGGCAAAGAAGAGGTTAATAAACGGCAGTCTCTCAGTATAACAGTCAGTGAATAATAGGCAGTATATGGAGAAAACACCAAACAAAAGTTCAAAATTGGTGTGAAAATGTCACTGAACCACTTCACAACTAAATATATATAGTTTTGGTAAATGGTATTATCATTTTTTTGACGAAATTCGGCAGGAGCTTGAAGAGCAACGTCACTGGGCCCGCCTCCACGCAGTAGAAACTTGCTGTGAGGTAAAAATTCAAAAATCACACCAAAATGGCGGGCGGAGTGTGTCACAGTACGGCACGTTTCTGATTGGTTGCCGCCTGCTGCGAGCGACCAATCAGACACTGGACACTGTTGACGTCACTTATCTCCGGACATTAGCTCCGGACAGGAAGTTGGCACAAATTGCAGGAAGTAGTATTCTAGGCAATTATATATTAGATAACGTTTGCTGGTCATCTTCTATCATCTAGTATCTGAATCTCAGCCGCAGGACGTTCTACCATTCAGGGCTCATCCTGCTTTTGAGGACAGTAGGAAAGAGTGGTTTGTAGCCAAGTATAGCTTCTTCTCACAAGAAAGGGACAAGATCTGAACTCCATGTATTGGATGAGGCGGCAGATCTGCTTTCCTCCAGCTAAGTAATGCAGTCACAGATCTGACATCGCAGCCTCTCTGCTATGCAGGTTAATAGAGGTTCCAACATTTCACCCTCTGAAGGAGATGATGTCACATTTACTCCCACAACAATAGAGTCCCTGTTTTCATTTCTTTCCCAGATTTGTTTTTCTTGGAGTCCTATTCTGCTCCTTTAAGCAGGTTTCTAAAAGAAATGCAATATTCCAGATTAACCTGCTGGAGAGATTAAACATGCCGGAAAGTTTCAGTTAAAAACCTGCTTTTCCCCACCGAGAGCGTCTCGATTTTATAGCTTCCCCTGCTTTTTTTTTCTTCAAAGCCCCATCTTTCATCAAGTAATATCCTCTTTATTCCTGGTTTTAATGGATAACTTCATCGTTACTTTTCATCACCGAGAACAGAGGAGAAAGCCTCTGGCACACTCGCCATTTGAGCCGGTTTTCTTTCTTTCATTTTTGAGGGTCACAAGCAGATTTAAAGCATTTAACGCTTGGCTGTATGTTGTCTGTTCTTTTTTTTTTTTCTCTGAACCCTGATGATGTGAAGTGTTATAAATTATATAGTTCACGTTCTATAAATATTCTCTCAGCAGGGTATTCCTTAGTGTGTTTTGTGTGATCTCATACATTTGCATATAGAAATGTTGTCACAGGAAAGCACCCAAGTGAAGGGGCTACAATGACTAAAGGGCACCATAATTGCTACCAACCAAATCTAAAGCCTCTTCATGACCAAGAGAAGATTTATTACTCTCGGTGATTTTTCTTCAATAAAATATAAAAATATCATCTCTCCAGAGTTCATGTTCAGGAGTCTGGATATACTGGGTGACCGGTCCTGAAATGTTGCCCATATTGGTGACTCACGTGAGTGCAGCTGGAATTATCTTTGTAATAATTCAGCAGAACACACAGAGGACTTAAACTGGTCATACACCTTAGATGGCTGACTACTGAGCTCTAGTTTGCTGTCAACCAGTCTGCTTGACCCAACTCTCCATACACGTGCGTGCGTTCTCACTGGGAAAAGGGTCGTTGGTGCACCCCATGCACATTAGGTGGCTGGCTGGTCTGAGATAGTCAAGTTAATTCGACATTCTTCTAATGTGTATAGCCTCTTTTTTTATTGACTGCATTTTTATTTATTTTAGGGGCTAAATGCCCTCCTTTTATCGTTAATGACCTTTTAAACTTAATAGGGGGCTTACCAGTTTTTGTAAATTTTTCATCGGCTGCACTTTTAAAAAACAACTTGATCCTCACCCTGTCCAGCACATAGTATCCGTTGATGTCCATTATTGTCTGCATAGCTGACAAATGACAAACATAGAGATTGGAACAGCACCAGGGCTCGCCTTCTGGTTCTATGCCCCTTTGCTTATTTCACCGATATGTACCAATTGCGTTTTCCAGATAAAGCTACTGGATACGGTGCTCTGCTCAATAAGTAACAGCAATCTTCATATCTCATCAAAGGATAATAAAAGAAGCGGCACTCACCAGTTTGCTGAAAAAAGTGTCTTTAATGCAGCCTTAATCCATGCTTACAGGCTATTCAGACACGTTGCAGGTGATTGTGAGGGTGCGGGGAGTGAAGGAGGACGACGGCCGTTTCGTGCAATCAGCACTTCGACGGGTCCATGTGGGGGTAAAATGATGTCATTTCCTTTTAAAGGCAATATGCGCATCAAGGTAAATTACTGACATACATGTTTTTTTTTTTTTTTTCTTCATACATTTGCCAAATACTTATAATTTAAACATTGTCAGTAAAAATACTCAAATGCTTGTTGCAACACTATATGAGATTTATAGAATTTTATAGAAATACGGCCATATCCAATTTGTCGTTTAAGCCCAATGGCCCCTGTGCGTTAGTTTTTATAATCCATTTTCCTTCTTCTCTTAGGAGGAGTTTGTTGTGATCACCTCCCTGAGGTGGATATTTAACTAACTTAAGGCCAGCGAATTGTAACAGTTCAGGGTTACTTTCGTGTTTCTGCTGCATGTGCGTAATAAATCTCGTGCATCCCTTTCCTGAGACTACAGAATTGTAGTGTTCTCGGAACCGTACAAATAGGGGCCGTATGGTTTTCCCTATGTAATAAAAATTACAGGGACAAAATATTACGTACACAACGTACTTACTTTTACAAGTTATGAAGTCGGTAACTTTTTGTGTCATACCTCCAATTCTTAGAGGATTATCTAATTTGTGCAGATGGCAGAATTTACAGTTTTTACATCTGTAGTTCCCTTTAGGGGAATCTTTTTGTAGCCAATTATTATACGTTGGTAACAGTCTATTGTGGACCAGCAAGTCACTCAGATTTGTGGTGCGTTTGTATGCAAATTGCGGGTCGAGAGTGGTTAATTTCTGTAAATCTCTATCAGTTTGTAATATATGCCAGTTTTTTCTTACCGCAGCATATATCGCCTTATCCATTGGGCTATGGGTGAAGGTGAACGTAAATTTCCTAATGGCTACCTCTTCATGTGAAGGGGGAATGTTTTTGCGTTTTTTCAAGAGTTCAGCTTGGGTTAATTTTTCAGCACGTTTTTCCGCCTGTTCTAAGATATTTAGTGGATACCCCCTATTTGAAAAGCGAGTTTTAAGTTCTGCGACCTGTTGTCTGTAAATTTCATCGTTATTGTTTATTTTTCTCAATCTGACCATTTGACTATAGGGGATACCTTTTTTCGTATGAATGGGATGCGCACTATCAAAGTGCAGAATGTTGTTGGTTGCTGTCTGTTTTCTAAATACTGTTGTATTTAGTGCACCTTCCACTATATTAATTTTTACGTCTAGAAATTCTAACGAATTTTTACTGAAACATGAGGTAAAACGCATGTTTTCGTCATTATTTGTATTTAGGGCAGTTACAAAGTTATTAAAATCTTGTTCTGTGCCGTCCCATATAATGAAGATGTCATCGGCAAAGCGCAAATACAATCGAATAAATTTCAAATAAGGGTTCTCAATGCATGTTATATATTTTTCTTCGAACGCTGCAAGAAAAAGGTTAGCAAAAACGCATGCGACGGGCGTCCCCATCGCTGTACCAGTTCTTTGCGCATACAATTTATCGATAAATTTAAATGCGTTGTGTGACAATACAAAAGATAGGCTTTCAATAATAAACGAAATAAAGTTTTGGTCTTTTTCAGTATTGCTGAGAATCTTCTCAGTTGCCTTAATGCCCCACTCCTGTGGAATTCTTGTATACAGATTAACTACGTCTATAGTAGCAAGGGAAAAGTTCATTTGCCAATCCACCGCCTTCAACGCACAGAGGAAATCACCACTGTCTTTTACAAATGAAGGTATTTTCTTTAATAATGGTTTTAATAACCAGTCCAGAAATTGAGACAGTGGTTCTGTTATGGAATTTATGCCCGAAATTATAAGGCGTCCAGGGGGTCTTTCTGCGCACTTATGAATTTTCGGTATGGTGTACCAGTGGGGTATATTGGGAAAATCCGGTATAAGCTTTTCTGCCCTGTTTTTTCTTAAAGTGCCTTTCTCCACATACCGTACTTATTTAATAATGCTCTTAATTTCTCCTTATATTTATTTGTTGGATTGAAGTCCAAAGGTTGATAAGTTTCCGTATCATTTAATTGAGATAGCCCTTCACTAATATAATAACTTTTATTTAAATGACTAAATTTCCCCCCTTATCAGATCTTCTTATAACAATATCATCCCAGTTTTGCATTTCATATAATGCTCTTTGCTCTCCTGCTGACAAATTTTTTGGTGTTTTAGGATACAAGATTGCTTCTACATCCTTCAGAACCGCATTTTGGAATATGTCTATCGCATTACCTGGTGGTGTGGGAGGCATAAAAGTAGATTGAATTCCTTTTTTGAAAGGCTCAGTTGTGCCTTGCGGAGAAATGTCCTCTGCTGTTGTCATATCTCTATCTTCATTAATGCTCATTAGTAGAATTGCATCTTCAATATCTTGCGGATCGGCAGGAGGGTAAGCTATAAAGCCTAGGTTTCCTATCGATGCTGGGACCTCTGTAGTAAGAAGGGGTGGGACGTTTATTCTTTTTCCTTCTATGTTGTTATAATACTTGTGAAGGTGCAATTTCCTTAGATTTTTAAAAAAATCAATTTTAAAGTCAGTGGCGTTGAAATCCTGCGGTATGCAGAAGTTTAAACCTCGTGAAAGCAACTGTCTTTGATCATTTGTCAGTTCTCTTGTGGACAGATTTATGATTTGAAAAGTATTTTCTGGAGGTGCTACTTCTTCCACGATACTTGTTTTAGTTTTTTTCTTATATTTGCGACCTCCCCTCCGTGTTTTATTTCTAAAGGGACTTCCATATGCGTTGAAGTGGTCGCTGTTACACTTTCTTCATTTAATTCTTCCATGCCGCTGGAGTCAGAGTCTGTGATCCACCCATCCCTTGAGAATTTCTTTTTGTTTTTATTTTTAGAAGGTGCATTGTATTTCCCATAAAATCTTTTTTGCTTGTTTTTATTCCAATTGAAAATTTGCCCCGTAGTGTAGTCATTTTTATCTCTGAGGAATTTCATTTTCTTTTTTTCTTTTACATCCATTTGTGTCACAATTAATTTCTTTTCCAATTTTTTCATAAAAGATTTATTTTGTTCCTCAGTTGTTCTTGTTGATAATTCTTTTTTTGATTTATCAAGTTGGTCACAGATGTCTATATATTCTTTTTCATTCTGTTTTATGACTAGTTTTAAAAGACTAAAGGAACATTGTAAATGGATTTGTTCCCATTCTTGTTGAAAGTCAGGGTCATCTTTAAACTGCGAAATTTCTTTATAAACCCGAAGGCCCCTCGGGACACGATTACATTCCACGTATGATCTGAGCGATTTTATAATCCAAAATAATTTAGTTTCTTTCTCTGCTAACACTCCAATTTTTGTCTCAAGAGTTCTTGTGCTAATTAGTTCCAATTCATCTCGTATGTTGCAACTTGCAAAAAATTCCACCGCACCCTCTCTTCCTGCTAATAAACCTGGTTCCGCTATGGTATTTGATTCCATGTCGGTGATATCTTCACTTTGTGTTTCCATGGTAAATTTGGGCTATGAACAATGCGCTCCTGTGCTCAGTTCCTGAATGTGAATAAATATTTCCGCATGACAAACATAGAGATTGGAACAGCACCAGGGCTCGCCTTCTGGTTCTATGCCCCTTTGCTTATTTCACCGATATGTACCAATTGCGTTTTCCAGATAAAGCTACTGGATACGGTGCTCTGCTCAATAAGTAACAGCAATCTTCATATCTCATCAAAGGATAGTAAAAGAAGCGGCACTCACCAGTTTGCTGAAAAAAGTGTCTTTAATGCAGCCTTAATCCATGCTTACAGGCTATTCAGACACGTTGCAGGTGATTGTGAGGGTGCGGGGAGTGAAGGAGGACGACGGCCGTTTCGTGCAATCAGCACTTCGACGGGTCCATGTGGGGGTAAAATGATGTCATTTCCTTTTAAAGGCAATATGCGCATCAAGTTAAATTACTGACATACATGTTTTTTTTTTGTTTTTTTTTCATACATTTGCCAAATACTTATAATTTAAACATTGTCAGTAAAAATATTCAAATGCTTGTTGCAACACTATATGAGATTTATAGAATTTTATAGAAATACGGCCATATCCAATTTGTCGTTTAAGCCCAATGGCCCCTGTGCGTTAGTTTTTATAATCCATTTTCCTTCTTCTCTTAGGAGGAGTTTGTTGTGATCACCTCCCTGGGGTGGATATTTAACTAACTTAAGGCCAGCGAATTGTAACAGTTCAGGGTTACTTTCGTGTTTCTGCTGCATGTGCGTAATAAATCTCATGCATCCCTTTCCTGAGACTACGGTAAGGTAAGAAAAAACTGGCATATATTACAAACTGATAGAGATTTACAGAAATTAACCACTCTCGACCCGCAATTTGCATACAAACGCACCACAAATCTGAGTGACTTGCTGGTCCACAATAGACTGTTACCAACGTATAATAATTGGCTACAAAAAGATTCCCCTAAAGGGAACTACAGATGTAAAAACTGTAAATTCTGCCATCTGCACAAATTAGATAATCCTCTAAGAATTGGAGGTATGACACAAAAAGTTACCGACTTCATAACTTGTAAAAGTAAGTACGTTGTGTACGTAATATTTTGTCCCTGTAATTTTTATTACATAGGGAAAACCATACGGCCCCTATTTGCACGGTTCCGAGAACACTACAATTCTGTAGTCTCAGGAAAGGGATGCACGAGATTTATTACGCACATGCAGCAGAAACACGAAAGTAACCCTGAACTGTTACAATTCGCTGGCCTTAAGTTAGTTAAATATCCACCTCAGGGAGGTGATCACAACAAACTCCTCCTAAGAGAAGAAGGAAAATGGATTATAAAAACTAACGCACAGGGGCCATTGGGCTTAAACGACAAATTGGATATGGCCGTATTTCTATAAAATTCTATAAATCTCATATAGTGTTGCAACAAGCATTTGAGTATTTTTACTGACAATGTTTAAATTATAAGTATTTGGCAAATGTATGAAGAAAAAAAAAAAAAAAAAACATGTATGTCAGTAATTTACCTTGATGCGCATATTGCCTTTAAAAGGAAATGACATCATTTTACCCCCACATGGACCCGTCGAAGTGCTGATTGCACGAAACGGCCGTCGTCCTCCTTCACTCCCCGCACCCTCACAATCACCTGCAACGTGTCTGAATAGCCTGTAAGCATGGATTAAGGCTGCATTAAAGACACTTTTTTCAGCAAACTGGTGAGTGCCGCTTCTTTTATTATCCTTTGATGAGATATGAAGATAGCTGACAAATGGTCCATAGCGCAGCAGCCAATAACTGAGGTCTGCGTCTTTGCTGTTTGCTACCAAGAGCCGTTAAACTCCATCACTGGCTGCAGCGCTGTTGATTTGACATCAGCACTGCAAACGACAATAAACACGGGGAGCATTGGCGAAGACTCTGCACTGCAACCGGGAAGGGTGAGTAAAGCAGCCAGGGCAGAGGAGTTTTTTTTTAAAACCCGGAAAACCCTTGTAACTCGTCTTTTGGCACTTAAACACTAATCCCTATTTATAAGATAAGCTATCATGTTTGATGGGCTTAGATCAGATACTCCGTACCCTGCTGTCTAGTAGAACAAATGGACCTGACAGCAGCTTGATTGTACATGCAGCCATGCCTAAGGCCGGGTTCAAATAAGCATATGTAAAATTGTCAGTTTTTCATCCAGAAAAAAGCAATTACTTTTTATCAGTACTGCTCTCCATGTGTCACCCGTATGGTTGTTTTTTTTTGGTTTTTTTTAAGCGATATGCCATCTGTTTTCATACATAAATCATTAAAACATTCTACAAAGAGAAAGATTTTTGTGGCGACAATTGCAATGGATCCGTAAAAATGGTTGTCATACGAATTGTGTGGTTTTTTTAATGTAACAGTTGCATGCAATGGATGAGCCGCCTGATCCGAAAAATAAATTAGGCTAGTGCATGTTGAGATTCTTTTACACCTCCATGTATTTTCATGTCCCATTTGGCAATGAGCCCCAAATCCTATTTCAGTTGATTAGCAGGGGTCCAGTATTCCATTTTAATTCTGAAGATGTTTAATACTGTTTTCATGCCTTTACTCACAGCTAGAATGACATTGGTTTTCCATAGTTTTAAAACCATTTTCCCTAAAATCTGTTTGTCACTGGTCGATGGCTATCAGTTTCTACTGTATCTGAATTTATTGGCATCTTACATTTATCATATAAAGTTACATGCTGAGCATATGAAATATAGTAAAATGTGCAGAATGTCACCATGGAATTATTATAGGGTCTCCTCTTTCAGCGTTCTTATCCACTCTACGTCCGCTGGGAATTTTTCACTGTAGAAATGTAAGTGCAATGCATTATTGATGATGACGTCTTTTCTCTGCAGCCCTTACAGTCATTGTCTCTAGCAGACTCTAAGCTGAAGACAGATGTGACAATTATTATAAATGCCCTTGGTAGCAATACATCATTGACCAAAGTAGATATCAGTGGCAACGGCATGGGAGACATGGGGGCCAAGATGTTGGCCAAAGCATTGCAAATAAACACCAAGCTACGGTGAGTGAGATGGGGAGACGATATATGTGAGTAACCGGTGATTGCTAATCCATACACTGCGGTCCCAATATTGATGAATGTGTTTTTGGTTGTGGCAGGACGGTGATCTGGGACAAGAATAACATCACAGCCCAAGGATTCCAGGATATATCTGTAGCCCTGGAAAAGTAAGTACAATAGTGTTACGTCCACACGTTTACTACATTTACTGCCAGCATTTATTCACTGTTATGGTATCTTGCAGATCAGTCTGCAGTCCAGATTTGATGATCATTGATGATTCCCGATCTAGCACAACAAATCTCACAATCTTGTTTCTAAAGTGGCACCAAAATCTGGTTGGCAGAAGTCTTGTCATGTTGTTCCCACACTAGTCAATATTAAGAATTATTAAACCCTTCACGACATGCGCCGTACTGTTACTGCGCATGTCGTGTCTCCCCTTTGATGTGGGCTCCGGCTCTGAGCCCACATCAAAGCCGCAACATGTCAGCTGTTTTGTACAGCTGACATGTGCGTGCAATAGCAGCGAGTGGAATCGCAATCCACCCGCCGATATTAACTAGTTAACTGCTGCTGTCAAACGCTGACAGTGAAATTTAACTACCGCTTCCGGCCATCGGGCAGGAAATGCGTGCATCGCTGACCCCCGTCATGTCATTGGGGGTTAGCTATGTGTTGGCATGACAACCAGAGGTCTCCTTGAGACCTCTATGGTTGTTGAAGCCAGATTGCTGTGAGCGCCACCCTGTGGTCGGTGCCCATAGCAATGCAGTAATTCAGCTACATAGGAGCAATCTATGCATCACTTCTATGTAGCAGAGCCGATCGAGTTGTGCCAGCTTCTAGCCTAGGCTATTGAAGCATGGCAAAAGTAAAAAAAAAAATGGTTTGAAAAATATAAAAAAAATAAAAGTTTAAATCACCCCCCCCCCCCCCCCCCCTTTTGCTCAAATCAAAAAAATAATAAAGAAAATCAAATTTGGTATCGCCGTGTCCAGAATCGCCCCTATCTATCAATTAAAAAAAAAAAAAGGATTAACCTGATCGCTTAACGGCGTAGCGAGAAAAAAATTCAAAACACCAGAATTAAGTTTTTTTTGTCTCTGCGACATTGCATTAAAATGCATTAACAGGCGATCAAAAGAAGGTTATCTGCACAGAAATGGTATCATTAAAAACGTCAGCTCTGTGTGCAAAAAATAAGCCCTCGCCTGACTCCAGATCACAAAAATTGGAAACGCTACTGGTCTCGGAAAATAGCGTAATTTGTTTTAAAAAAATTTTTGGCAAAGTTTGGAATTTTTTTTCACCACTTAGATAAAAAAGAACCTAGACATGTTTGGTCTCTATGAACTCATAATGACCTGGAGAATCATAATGGCAGGTCAGTTCTAGCATTTAGTGAACCTAACAAAAAAGCCAAACAAAAAAACAAGTGTGGGATTGCACTTTTTTTCTGCAATTTCATCACACTTGGAATTTTTTTTCCCATTTTCTAGTACAAGACATGGTAAAACCAATGATGTTGTTCAAAAGTAGAACTCGTCCCGCAAAAAACAAGCCCTCACATGGCCAAATTGACGGAAAAATAAAAAAGTTATGGCTCTGGGAAAGAGGGGAGCAAAAAACGAAGACGCAATAACGAAAAAGGGCTCCGTCATGAAGGGGTTAAGAATTATTGGATGTTCCTAAGGCTATGTTCCCACACTCAGTATTTGGTCAGTATTTTATATCCGTATTTATAAGACAAGACCACTAGTGGGTGATAAATACAGAAGTGGTGCATATGTTTCTATTATACGTTTCCTCTGATTGTTCCACTCCTGGTTTTGGCTTACAAATACTGACACAAAATACTGACTAAATACTGAACATGGCCTAAAGCTCTTAGAAAAATTAATAGTAAGAAATATATTGTCTTTATAACTAAATTCCTAAGTATCTTTAATTAGCTAATGATATTTGTTTTATCTAGAGAGGTCATCACTATAGAATTAAAATGGCCGCAGCCTTGTTCCACTGACTGAAATGTATCATAGACTGTTACTAGGACTAGTGCTTCTGAGCATGTGCAGTAGGAAGTCCCACTGCATATACCAGCTATGAATCTGACTCCCGGTCACAGCAGCGTAGCTATGAATCTGTCTCCCGGTCTGCACATGCTCACAGGCTCCTGTCTGAACATTCTAGCACAGATGTCTGTCATTGTAAGGGTATGTTTCCACGTGCAGGAAACGCTGCGTGTCTGACGCTGCATAGAGCCGCAGCGTCCAGATGTTACAGCATAGTGGAGGGGATTTAATGAAATCCCGTCTCCACTATGCGTGGTAACACGCACGCGGCGGCCCTGCGACTCCGGACATGCTGCGCGTCTTTTCAGATCGCAGCATGTCCGTATATCTTGCGGCGACGCTGCGTCGCCGCAAGATATAGCACAGGGCCCTATGGTGGGGAGCGATGATCCCGGATGTGTGCTATGAACACATCCGGCATCATCGCGTCCCAGAAAGGGGGCGGGGCTTACCACAGAGCGGGTTTGCCGCTCCGACAATACCGCCGGCCATCCTGAACGTGGACACGCAGCCTTATAGGGCCACGGGCATTTTAATTATGTAGTGATTACCTCCTTAGACAATTTGCCAATTCAAAGTGTTTAGGAATTTATTCATAATAACATTTTATTTCTGTATTTTCTCCTATTCCCAGAGAACTCCTTTAATCATGATTTGACCCTTACTGACTTCTATTTAATGAAAAGCATTGCCAAATAATCCTGTCCTGTGTCAGTCTTTCTGACAAGAATGAAAACTCTTTGCCAAGCTGCTTAAGGTTTAGCTAAAGTGAACGTGTCGTACTGACATTGAAATAGTAACCGTGGGGTAGCTGCACAAAACAAGCCTCTCACTTATTAACAAGCTTCTCTGATTGATGTGATCGGCATCATTCTTCTCCGCAGGCTCATTTAGATGCAATTAATCCTATTGTCTTCAAGGTTATTGGGATCCCTTTGCAGAATCTCCAATTCCAACATTTCATATAAATTGCAATTAATCCTCAGACCTGATCATAAAATAAAAGTGACCTGACAGCTTATATATTGCTGCACAAACCATAGGCAGGTTGTATCAGACCCTGGTGCTTTCATGTCAACCAGGTATGTTTTACTCAGATGTGCCGCAGTGTTTCAGAGGAAAACATGCTGGGCACAATGCTGCTCAAGTGGCTGCTCCCACCCTGGTCTCTTTGAGTTTTAGGTCTTTCCCTATGTGTATATAGAGAGTTTTGTCGGCAATAATGAGGTGAGAAGCTGGGAGTGACCTACCTTTTGGATTAGTCATCTGAGTGGCATGGTCTGTGGTCAGGATTTAAATGTTTTCTCTGACACAGCCATTCAGAATAAGGCCTCATTCAGACATCCGTGTTTCAAGTACGTGTTGTATCCATTTTTTTCATGTATACATGAACGGATGGGTAGAGTGAGAGACAGAGATGAGGGAGGAGATGTATGGTGGTGCAGAACTGTGGAGAGCTTTGTGAGCTAGAGCAATAAGTTTATATTGTACTCTATAGTGTATAGGTGACAAGTGCAATGACTGGCACAGGGTAGAGACATCGGTGTAGCTGTTGGACACAAATAGAATCCTTGCTGCCGCATTCAGGGTGGATTGGAGAGAAAAAAGTTTGGTAAGAGGGAGACCGATCAGAAGAAAGTTGCAGTAGTCCAGACAAGAATGAGAAAGGGCAACAGTAAGAGTGTCAAAGGTGAGAAAAGGTCTGATTATGGAGAAGTTTTTGAGATGCTGGTGACATGAGCGAGTGAGTGATCGGATATAAGGAATAAAGTAAAATTCAGTATGGACAATATATCGGGAGAAGGGGAGGGGGCCTAGGACTGAGCCTTGAAAAACCCCTGACACTAAGGGGAACAGCAGGCTTACTTGTCTGTACGTTAAAGTCTATCTGTCTCCACCACTGACAAGTATGTTTTTCTAAATCCTTCCTTTTTAAATAAAGTAAATTTTCTCGTAGCTTGTGTATTGTCATCCCTCCATTATTCTCTTAACAATTTATGAATAAATTGCAACTGGGTGTTACTGTTTGCTTTTTCAAAGAGGTGTGTCCCTATATAGTCTGACATTTTATGATCAGTGTTTACTGCGTAGGAACACACATCTTAGTCTTACATTGTCCAATCTGTCAATGTAGAGATACACCTCCAAAAAGTAACGCCCAGTTGTGGATTGAGTTATACATTTGTAGGAAGAATAATAGAGAAATAGTACAAGACAGAGTTCTTTCATGGGAAATGCAATTATTTAATAAAATAGACATATGAGTAGAGCTGTCGTGTAGAGCTGTCATGTCCTCTTAAGGTTACATTTAAAAGAAATCATAACTTTGTTTTTTGGAAAAGTTTTGTATAATGTCCGAAAAATCTTGATACATGATTATGAGGAGAGCTGACTTTCCTACCCCATCAAACCCAAATGCATAAAAGATATGACTGATCTACAGTAATGGCCCAACATTTGCACACAACTCAATTTTTTTTTTTTTTTTTTTTATTGGAATGTGCAAATTTTAGAGTTAGACTGAAGGCAGCAAAATGATGAAGGAACATATGGCAACAAGGAGTAAAGAAACACATGTTAGAATTTATATTCTTCAAAGTAACTTCCTTTTACTCTGATGACCGCTTTACACACCCTTGACATCTTCTGAAGCAGCTTCATCAGGTAGTCGCCTGGAATGGCTTTCATTGCCAATGAAAAGGTATGCCACGTCAAGTCTTCAAATGTGGAATCTCCAGGTTTCAAAAAGTGTTTGCAACTATCACATATGCAGTGTTGGTGCCCAGTTCCATACACTGTTCAGCCTTATTCTGCAACTGTTTTATGAAGCAACAGTGCTGAGCTTTATTCCACAACTGTTCTAAGCAAAACTATGACAAAAAGCACTCGGCTAAGTAGAGAAGCAACAGCCCATAGTTCCTTTTAAGACAAAAAAGATCATTCAATCCAGAAACTTGCTATAACCTTTAAGGTATCCTCAAGTGTAGTTATGAGCACTATCAAAAGCTATAATAAAGCTGCCTTTCATGAGGATTGCTTGGGTAAGGAAGACCAAGAATTGCTTGTGCTGCAAAGGATAATGTCATTACATTTACCAGACTCATTAGCCAATAATTGACAGCACCTCAAATAACAACCATCTTAAATAATGCACATACATCAAGTAACATACGCATGTTAAAATTACCTGTCCCGGGGAGTTTGCATAAATTGAACCAAGAAGGCCAGTTTTTGCAAAGAAGCCACTGCTCAGGACTACAAAGAGGAAGAGGAGACTTGTTTGAGCCAAGCAATACAAGGACTGGGCATTTAATCAGTGAAAATGTGTACTTTGGAAAGATGAGTCAAAATCTTTATTATCAAATGTAATGTCTTTTTGAGAGTTTCTACATGTATGGTGCTCACAGTGAAGGATGAAGGAGCAAGTGAGGTGGTGTGGGGGATGCTTTTCTGGTGACACTGTGCCCCAATTTGAAATAAATCACCAACACTTACCCAACATGGCTAGCACAACATTCTGCAACGACACGCTATCCCATCTGGTTTGCACTTAGACCATCATTTCTGTTACAACTGGACAATGGCCCCTAAACACACCTCCAGGCTATGTGACCATGATAGTGATAGAGAGCTGTATCAGATGAGGCTACAATCAATCGACTTCAAGCCTATTTAGAAGACTGTGGAGAGTTGGCCCGCAGAGTGAAGACAAAGCAGCCAAAACGTGTTCAGGACCTCAGGTAACTCCTTCAAATCTGTTGAAAGCCATTCCAGGTGACTGCCTGGCAAAACTGCTTGTTGGAATGCCAAGAGGGTGTCAAGCTATTATCGGAGTAAAAGGGGGAGACTTTAAGTAATCCAATGCTAAATTCTCATTTTGGTTTGTTTCACACGTGTTTCTATAAATCCTTGATTCCATGTTTGTTCCTTTGTGGTTTTGCTGCCTTCAGTCTGAATCTAAATGTGCACGTTTCAATAAGAACAAGTAAAACCATTACATGAACAGGTTTGTCCAAACTTTTGACCGGTACTGTGTTATTTATCACCTTTGTATAATCCTAGCATGATGTTAAATTAGATGTTCCACAGCGTACACATATTTGAAGGTGTGCGGGAGTCCCACTGTCTCTCAAATGTACTTCACAGTGACCTATCTGCTATTTCTATCTCTTTTAATTGCCTGAGATATTAGTCGCTCAGAAGCGAGCTGGATTGTCTACCTCAGATGTGATTTATGGAGAGAGGGATAGTGGCACTGAATATGTAATGCCTAATCCTGTCACATATTTCTTTGCAAATTGAACACCAGTAGGCTTAAAATGCAGGATGAGCTTTAATGTAAATAAACTTGTATAATCAGTGAATGATCAGCATTTAAAGGCGAAGTTGGGTTCATTTTTTGTATATTGCGTGACTAAGTACTGTCTGTTTTGATCCTGCATAGTGGATACGGAATGTGCCGATTCTGCACAGTGGCTACTGAATGTGAAATGGTTATTGTATATTTTACAAGGGCACTAAATTTATTGGATCTGGGAGACCATTTTCCTTATAAATCTAACCAAAGTTACTGTGAAGATCTGAGATTGTGGGTTGTAATAATCACCTAGGCAGGTTAACAAGCAACTATTTTTTATTCCTTACATTCGTGGTCTTAAAGCAATTCTGGGTAGATGGTCAAAGTGCAATGTCCCTAGTCCGCAAGATCCCATACTGGGGCCGATATTTCCATTGCCCCCTTACCAGGTGATACCCAATGTCTTTCAATTTTTGGCTGGCCCACAACTTTTGTATCTCCCACCACTACAATCTATAGTCACAATCCATGCTTCATACCACGACCGTAGCAAGTCTCCCGCTTCAGCTTGCAACAACAGTCCTTAAGATACTGAAGTTCCTCACATCCAGACTGTAAATATAATGTCCGTAGCACGTGTACATAGTCCCAACCAGGTTCTTCGATCGTCCTTGTGGGTTCAGTGATGAGCAGAGGAGCAAACCTGTATTCCACCAGATGGAGCCATGGTTCCTTGGGCTGTTCCTGAAGAGGGAGCCAGGGACTTTTTATATCCACAACTCCCATTCAGGATTTTCTTCCACAGGTTTGGATGAAGGTGGGAGGAGGTGATCCTTCATTGTTCAAATAATCTGCATATTTATCTTAAAATAATAGAATTGCGGTATACATAATATACACATGTAGCACAAAAAATTGTAACAAATCAATACTAATAATGACTCTTAGTGTACCATGTGCATATGTTAGGACCAAAAAATGGGGACAACTGTACAACAGAAATCCTAATACACCACAGAGAAGCCACAGTCAATGAGTCCCATAAAAAATATATACTTTATTAAATATATGTTAAAATACCATAACAACAAGGAAAAGGTACATAAGGAAAAAATGGGGCTGGTGAAAACAACTGTATCGCAATAACACTAGTACACATAGGGCTGTAAGGTACCCCCCACTGCATCAACCCATCACATGATGTGTTGATGCAGTGGGGGGTACCTTACAGCCCTATATTTATCTTAAGTTGTGTAGGTTAGTAAACTGCAGTGGGTTGATGCAATATGTAATCTGCATGCATTCAGAAATTAACATACAGCAAGAGTCAACATACAGTCTCATATGAAACAATGGCTCAATTGAGGCTTCTGAGACACTATGAAGAGTAATGGAATGATTGCTTTTACCTTTATCTTATGTATATATAAGAGCCAGCCTGCACGTCATCTTCTACTAAAGGTACCGTCGCACATAACGATATCGTTAACGATATAGTTGCTTTTTGTGACGTAGCAACGATATCGTTAACTAAATCGTTATGTGTGACAGCGACCAACGATCAGGCCCCTGCTGGGAGATCGTTGGTCGCTGGGGAAAGTCCAGCACTTTATTTTGTCGCTGGATCTCCCGCTGACATCGCTAAATCGGCGTGTGTGACGCTTATTCAGCGATGTCGTCACTGGTATCCAGGGTAAACATCGGGTAACTAAGCGCAGGGCCGCGCTTCGTAACCCGATGTTTACCCTGGTTACCGTTGTAAATGTAAAAAAACAAACACTACACTCTTACATTCCCGGTGTCTGGCCATGTCCCTCGCCTTCAGCTTCCCGCACTGACTGGTGAGCGCCGGCCAGCCGTAAAGCACAACGGCACATTTTAATGACTATGAAAATTGTACATTCACACTGAAGGCATCAAAACTATGAATTAACACATGTGGAATTATATACTTAACAAAAAAGTGTGAAACAACTGAAACTATGTCTTATATTTTAGGTTCTTCAAAGTAGCCACCTTTTGCTTTGATGACTGCTTTGCACACTCTTGGCATTCTCTTGATGAGCTTCAAGAGGTAGTCACCGGAAATGGTTTTCACTTCACAGGTGTGCCCTGTCAGGTTTAATAAGTGGGATTTCTTGCCTTATAAATGGGGTTGGGACCATCAGTTGTGTTCTGCAGAAGTCTGGTGGATACACAGCTGATAGTCCTAGTGAGTAGACTGTTCGAATTTGTATTATGGCAAAAAAAAAAGCAGCTAAGTAAAGAAAAACAAGTGGCCATCATTACTTTACAAAATGAAGATCAGTCAGTCTGAAAAATTGGGTAAACTTTGAATGTGTCCCCAAGTGCAGTGGCAAAAACCATCAAGCGCTACAAAGAAACTGGCTCACATGATGACCGCCCCAGGAAAGGAAGACCAAGAGTCACCTCTGCTTCTGAGGATAAGTTTATCCGAGTCACCAGCATCAGAAATTGCAGGTTAACAGCAGCTCAGATTAGGGACCAGGTCAATGCCACACAGAGTTTTAGCAGCAGACACATCTCTACAACAACTGTTAAGAAGAGACTTTGTGCAGCAGGCCTTCATGGTAAAATAGCTGCTAGGAAACCACTGCTAAGGACAGGCAACAAGCAGAAGAGACTTGTTTGGGATAAAGAACACAAGGAATGGACATTAGACCAGTGGAAATCTGTGCTTTGGTCTGATGAGTCTAAATTTGAGATCTTTGGTTCCAACCACCGTGTCTTTGTGCAACTCAGAAAAGGTGAACGGATGGACTCTACATGCCTGGTTCCCACCGTGAAGCATGGAGGAGGTGTGATGGTGTGGAGGTGCTTTGCTGGTGACACTGTTGGGGATTTATTCAAAATTGAAGGCATACTGAACCAGCATGGCTACCACAGCATCTTGCAGCGGCATGCTATTCCATCCGGTTTGCATTTAGTTGGACCATCATTTATTTTTCAACAGGACAATGACACCAAACACACCTCCAGGCTGTGTAAGGGCTATTTGACCAAGAAGGAGAGTGATGGGAGTGCTATGCCAGATGACCTGGCCTCCACAGTCACCAGACCTTTGAATCCAATCGAGATGGTTTGGGGTGAGCTGGACCACAGAGTGAAGGCAAAAGGGACAACAAGTGCTAAGCATCTCTGGGAACTCCTTCAAGATTGTTGGAAGACCATTCCCGGTGACTAACTCTTGAAGCTCATCAAGAGAACGCAAAGAGTGTGCAAAGTAGTCATCAAAGCAAAAGGTGGCTACTTTGAAGAACCTAAATCTAAGACATATTTTCAGTTGTTTCACACTTTTTTGTTAAGTATATAATTCCACATGTGTTAATTCATAGTTTTGATGCCTTCAGTGTGAATGTACAATTTTCATAGTCAAGAAAATACTGAAAAATCTTTAAATGAGAAGGTGTGCCTGTCCAAACTCTTGGTCTGTACTGTGTGTGTCTGTACGTGTGTGTGTGTGTATATAGATGTGTATATATATATTATAATATTATAGACTGTATATATGTTTTCACGAATATTTGAGCCCATGGGTCCATTATATGTCCATTTTGCAAGGTTGCGAGAAAAAAACACAGTACGGATGCCATACGGATTTTATACGGAGGTTAACATGCGTAAAATACGCAGCCACACCCTGCCTAAGAATGACATATGGAACACTGTTTTGGGATCATTTCTGCGTATTACGCCTGTAAAATACGGACCGTATTTCCCTACACGGAGTGTGATACCAACCCAAATCAAACATAGCGTCCACCTGTGTTGCTAGGTCTCTGTTTCGCTGGCTCCGCACTCTAGAAGATCACCTTACCCAGGGAACATCTAGGGAGGTGATTCTGGATTCCCTTCCCTTTCTCGAGAAGACTACGGGATTGCTTGCCGACGCCTCGGCAGAATCTGTTACAGTGGCATCCAAGTTTGCAGTCCTTTCCAATTCAGCCAGGGGAGCTCTATGGCTGAAATCCTGGAGCGGCGATATACCCTCCAAAGCAAAGCTTTGTGCCATTCCGTTCCAAGGTCGCTATTTGTTCGGTCAGGCCCTGGATGATATATTAGACAAGGCCACAGACAAAAAGAAAGTGCTTCCTGAACAGAGGAATCTGAAAAGGCTTATCGGGCCTCTGGAGTTATCCAAAAGGGGGAAAGGGCAGGAATATCCTCATTCCCCAAACCCAGCAGACGCCTGACAAACAGTGACTACCCCCAGGGCGTCAGGGGACGGCTCTCGAGCTTTATCAGCCAGTGGAGGTCCATCTCAAACCAGTGGGTACTCGGTACCATTCAGGATGGTTTAAAACTAGAGTTCTAGAGTCCTCCCCCTTGCCGCCTAAGGGTCACCCCATTACAATCTCCATCCTCAAGATGCATTTCTTTCTGGTCTTCAGGAATTACTCCAAGCAGGAGTGATTTCCCCAGTACCTCAACAGGAGATAGGCAGAGGACGCTATTCTCGTCTATTACTAATCAAAAAGCCTTCAAGGAAGCACAGAATAATTATCAACCTAAAACCCCTAAATCGGGTAACTACATACAGAAGATTCAAGACTGAATCAATCATGTCTGCGATTCCCCTGATAGGTCAGGACTGGGTGATGGCTACGGTTGATGGATGGGGACGTGATAATATGCGTCCCTCAAATCCAAAATTCAGAAATTCACAAGGTTTGCAATTTCTCAGAATCAGCTGTTAACACATTTTTAGTTCAACGCCCTCCCGTTCGGAATCTCATCAGCACCTCGAGTGTTCACAAAGATCATCACGGAGGCAGTAATTTTCATACGACTTCAATGGATTTGCATTATACCATATTTAGACGACCTGCTAGTTGTCGCTCCATCTATCTCCCGTCTAAACATGGACGTGGCAAGAACTCTAGAAATCCTGGAATCCTTGGGGTGGATCCCGAACCGAGAGAAATTGGATCTGCTTCCTTCCACAAAGAAGAAATTCCTAGGGGTCCTACTGAACTCAGAATTAAGGAAATCCTTCCTACCCAGAGAGCGTCAGCTCGATCTGGTACAGAAGGTAGCGAAATTTAGAACCATGAAGGCTCCCACTCTGCGACACTCCATGTCTATTCTGGGTTCCCTAACATCTTGTATCCAGATGGTATCATAGGCCCAAGCCCACACAAGAGTTCTTCAGACACATGTTTTGTCATCTTGTGACGGACAGCAGAACTCCCTTTCCAAGAAAGTTCTCCTCCCCAATCATGTCAGAATATCCCTGGCATGGTGGCTGTCACCAGAACCTCCAACAGGGGGTCAGCTGGGACCAAGTCCCACTAAGGATACTCGCATCAGATGCCAGTCTGAGGAGATGGGGAGCCATAGTAGAGAAAACTCACTTCCAGGGCATATGGTCTCCAGTCACCAGAGCCAGCTTTTCAAACTTCAGAGAACTGAAGGCGGTGGAAGGGGCCTTAAAGGCCGCATCGGCTCTCGTCCAAGATCATCATGTCAGAATATACTCCGACAATATGACCACTGTAGCGTACCTTCATCATCACGAGGGCACGAAGTTCGAAAAATTAAAATCTCTGGCTTCAAGAATTTTTTCCTGGGCGGTGTAAGACTCATGCTGGTGTGGTAGTGGGAGGCAGGTATATCTCGCCCAGGTGTTTGTCCTATGTGAATTAGGCCACTCAGTATCTTCAGGGTGCTAATGGGTTAATGATTGCAGGAATAAAAGATGACCAGCTGGGGGTTTCCAGTGTCTGCCTGGGGCACACAGATTGCCTGCCTGTGTGAGACAAACGTGAGTGAAGAGCTCTGCTCAAGATCTGTGTGATGTTAGCTGGGTGGGAGAAGCCCCCCCAGTTGTTGAGATAGCAACGTATTTGTTTAGTTAGTGCCGGACAGGCTAGGATTTATTTTTATGTTTTGTTTTGTTCATGTTGCTTTCACTTTAATAAATCTGACCTGAGGTCAGCCTGCTCAGAAACCTGCTGTACGCCTCAGATTCAATGCACAAACCACGTGACCTTTGACCCCAGCAAAGGCGATCCCAGAGTGTTTTGTCACATTGTGGTGGAGAACGCGGGCATACCGTGGCACAGGCGACAGCATGGAAGACGTGGTGAAAGCCTAGTACAGTCCACTGCCGTACAGCAGCAGGCCACTGCCGCACAGCACGAAGCTAATCGCTTGATGGCCGCACAGCTGAAGGAGTTAGTGGACATGACGGTTGCAGACCGCCAACTTCTCCAACAGGTGGCGCAGCGCCTGGTGAGCATGCCTGACGCTGACCCGGAAGCAGAGTCCAGAAGGATCCATGTGAGTCGATACTGGCAAAAGCTGACTGCAGAAGATGACGTCGAGGCATACCTGACAACGTTTGAGCAGACGGCGTTGAGAGAGAAGTGGCCGAAGGCACGATGGGCCGATTTGATCGCCCCGTTTCTCTCCGGCGAGGCCCAAAAAGCTTACCATGATTTGGACCCGGAGGTCGCTCAGGACTTTGAGAAACTGAAAGCTGAGATCCTGGCCCAGCTGGGTGTGACGACGGCTGTCCGGGCACAGAGGGTACATCAGTGGACATGCCAGCAAGATAAACCGGCGCGGTCTCAGATGTTCGACCTGATCTACTTGACAAAGAAATGGCTGCAACCCGAGGTACTGACAATACCCGAAATAATCCAGCGGGTTGTCCTGGACAAGTACCTGAGAGTACTACCCCCAGCGCTGAAAAGGTGGGTAAGCCAAGGAAATCCCATGACAGCGGATCAACTTGTGGAGTTGGTCGAGCGTTATTCCATGGCAGAAGGACTTCCCGACGACACCGCCAACCCCCGGTCTGTGCCTCCTCCTCGTGGAACTGGTAAGACTGTTCCAGGGACCACGGGTGAAGGAAAATCGCTTAAAACTGTGGGGGAGGAGTCCGGGACTGCTCGCACTCCGAGACCAAGAGTATTGGACGGTGGTCTCAGTAGGGGACCTGTTAGGTGTTTCCGCTGCCATGAGAAGGGTCATGTTTCTGCGAACTGTCCTGTTACCGCTGAACCCATGCAGTGCGACGTTATAGACTCTAGAAAACGCATGTCTTTGGTTACACAGCTAGTGAGTGTGAATGCGGGTCAAAATGATACAGTGAAACACCTGTGTGAATTATCTGTTGATGGGAAAAATGTTGTGGCATTACTAGACTCTGGAAGTGTGGTGACTCTGGTGAAAGCTAGTCTGGTGGCACTTCCATCTGGTCCGTCTGACAAGTTTTCTGTGACGTGTGTGCATGGTGACACCCGCTCGTACTTAACAGCGGTCATATGGATTTCTACTCCCTATGGGTCAGTGCAGCACAAAGTGGGACTCGTCCCCGCATTGTTACAGGATGTAATCCTGGGCAGGGATTTTCCCTATTTCTGGCAGTTGTGGGAGAATCAGTTGCTCCTTCACGGTAGCTGTACCCGTGAATCTTCTCCCATGCCATCTGGAGGTCCCGAGTCCCTAGAGGAGACCCCACAGGAAGATGTTGCTGGGGAGGTTAGTGAATCTAACCTTCAGTACCCCTTCTCCGTCATGGCTGGGGAAACGGAGGAAACTGAGGAACCTCAGCGAGAGGCGGAGGCAGACAGCCATCCGGCACCCTGCCTACCAGATTTGGGAGTCCAGGTGGATGACTTCCACAGCGAGCAAATGAAAGATCCTACCCTGACTCCGGCTAGGAAAAATGTAAAAATGATAGATGGGGTACCCATAGAACCTGACACTAGGCTAGCGTACCCGTATATGGTTCTTGAAAATGATTTGCTCTACCAGGTAGAAAAAAAAGGGGAAGACACAGTGCAACGGTTAGTGGTACCCAAACCTTATCGGCGGAAGGTACTGGATTTGGCCCATGGACATATAGTGGGGGGACATCTGGGGGTACAGAAAACCACAGAAAGGATATTGCATTGTTTTGTGTGGCCTGGAATACATTATGATGTGCGTAACTATTGTGAGTCCTGTCCAGAGTGCCAAATCGCGGCCCCTAAATCTCAGTTCCGTAGCCCTTTGGTACCCCTTCCTATCATCGGGGTCCCTTTGGAGAGAATTGGGATGGATTTGGTTGGGCCCCTTCCCCGATCCGCACGTGGGCACCAACATATCCTCGTCATCGTGGACTATGCCACTCGTTACCCGGAAGCCGTCCCTTTGCGTAACACAGCTACCAAGACGATCGCCAAGGAATTGGTACAAGTGTTTAGTCGGGTGGGAATTCCAAAACAGATACTCACCGACCAGGGGACTCCCTTTATGTCGAGGGTAATGGAGGAGCTCTGCAGGCTCTTACAAATAGACCCGTTGCGTACGTCTGTCTATCACCCTCAAACAGATGGCCTGGTTGAGCGCTTCAACAAAACCTTAAAACAGATGCTCCGGAAGGCGATAGACAAAGATGGGAAGAACTGGGATTACTTGTTACCCTATTTGCTGTTTGCCATTAGGGAAGTTCCCCAGTCTTCCACAGGGTTTTCGCCTTTCGAACTGTTGTACGCCCGTCGTCCCCGGGGACTGCTGGACGTCGCAAAAGAAACCTGGGAAGGGCAAGTCACTCCCTTTAAAACGGTGATCGACCATGTAACACAAATGCAGGATCGTATTGCCGCTGTCATGCCCATTGTTAGGGACCATATGTTACAGGCCCAGGGAGCCCAGAGGCAAAGATATGATAGAGGCGCTAAGGTCCGTACATTTGCACCCGGCGATAGGGTGTTGGTCCTAATCCCTACGGTGGATAGTAAATTCCTGGCGAAATGGCAGGGCCCATTTGAGGTCCGAGAAAGAGTTGGTGAAGTGAACTATAAAGTGTACCAGCCGGGTAAGAGAAAACCGGAACAGATTTATCATGTGAATCTGATAAAATCCTGGAAAGACCGCTCTGCCCTAACGGCGGATCGGCCCCGTCCGGTTTGTTCACCTACTGTACCGGAGGTGCAGGTTGCCGAGACTCTCTCAGAACGACAAAAATCTGAGGTTAAGCAATTTTTGTTACAGAACCGACAGTTTTTCTCCGAAAAACCTGGCCGGACTAAGTTGGTGAAACATGAGATTGTCACAGAGCCTGGCGTCACTGTTCATGTGAAGCCCTACCGGATTCCGGAAGTCCGCCATGAAGCCGTCTCCCGGGAAGTGATGGCAATGTTGGACTTAGGAGTCATTGAGGAGTCGCACAGCGCCTGGTCCAGTCCAATTGTGTTGATACCTAAACCGGATGGCTCCATCCGGTTTTGTAATGACTTTAGGAAACTGAATGCAGTTTCTAAATTTGATGCGTACCCTATGCCCTGGGTCGATGAGTTGATCGACCGGCTTGGTAAAGCCCGATACATTACGACCCTGGATTTAACAAAGGGTTACTGGCAGATTCCTCTGGCCGAGGCGGCCAGAGAGAAGACTGCATTTGCTACACCGGAAGGTCTGTTCCAGTATGTCTATATGCCGTTTGGACTTCACGGAGCTCCCGCAACGTTCCAGAGATTGATGGATCGAGTCTTGAGGCCTCACAGACAGTACGCTTCTGCCTACCTGGATGACATCGTAATTTACAGCATGGACTGGGAAACTCATCTCCAGAAGGTACAAGCGGTGATTGATGACCTGCGAGATGCAGGTTTAACGGCAAACCCCAAGAAATGCCACATCGGGCTTGAAGAAGCCCGATACTTGGGCTACGTGATTGGCCGAGGAGTGGTTAAACCCCAGATCGACAAAATACAGGCAATTCAGGGCTGGCCACAACCAGTGAACAAAAAACAAGTACAGGCTTTCCTGGGGATTACCGGCTATTATCGCCGGTTCATACCCAATTTTGCAGCCATGGCTACTCCCTTGACGGATCTTACCAAGGGGAAGGGTTCCGTCATGGTAAAATGGACCTCAGCTGCTGAAGAGGCCTTCCACAGCCTGAAACGGGCTTTGTGCTCTCAGCCCGTACTAGTGACTCCTGATTTCAGCAGCAAGTTTGTGGTACAAACTGATGCCTCTGATACTGGTGTCGGAGCTGTACTTTCCCAGGTGAGGGACGGAGTCGAACACCCGGTCCTCTATCTCAGTCGGAAACTGAATGTACATGAGCAGAGGTATGCGGTGGTTGAAAAAGAGTGCCTAGCCATTAAATGGGCTCTCGACTCCCTCAAGTATTACCTGGCCGGTAGGAAGTTTAGGCTGGTCACAGACAATGCCCCTCTCAAGTGGATGCACCTCCACAAAGACCGTAATAGTCGGGTAACCCGGTGGTTCCTTGCCCTGCAGGCGTACTCTTTTACGGTGGAGCACTGACCTGGGGTGCAGATGGGGAACGCCGATGCCCTATCCCGAGTGCACTGTTTCAAAAGTGTTCTTGCTCGACCGGAGTGGTCTGAGCAAGGGGGGGGGGATATGTAAGACTCATGCTGGTGTGGTAGTTGGAGGCAGGTATATCTCGCCCAGGTGTTTGTCCTATGTGAATTAGGCCACTCAGTATCTTCAGGGTGCTAATGGGTTAATGATTGCAGGAATAAAAGATGACCAGCTGGGGGTTTCCAGTGTCTGCCTGGGGCACACAGATTGCCTGCCTGTGTGAGACAAACGTGAGTGAAGAGCTCTGCTCAAGATCTGTGTGATGTTAGCTGGGGGGGAGAAGCCCCCCCAGTTGTTGAGATAGCAACGTATTTGTTTAGTTAGTGCCGGACAGGCTAGGATTTATTTTTATGTTTTGTTTTCTTCATGTTGCTTTCACGTTAATAAATCTGACCTGAGGTCAGCCTGCTCAGAAACCTGCTGTACGCCTCAGATTCAATGCACAAACCACGTGACCTTTGACCCCAGCAAAGGCGATCCCAGAGTGTTTTGTCACAACGGAAAGACACCTCCTGTCTATCACAGCGGTCCATCTAAAGGGGTCTGCCAATACCCAAGCAGACTTTCTCAGCAGAAGGGACATACATCCAGGGGAATGGTGCCTAGATCAGGAAGTCTTCCTCTCCCTAGTATCTCGATGGGGAATCCCGAAGGTGGACTTATTTGCCAGCAGCCAGAATACCAAACTACAAATATATTTTTCTCTAAACATGACAGACAGAGCACTGGGCATGGATGCTTTCTCACACCCCTGGGAGTTCAACCTCTCCTATGCTTTCCCCCCAATCCCGATTCTGTCAAAAATTCTACAGAAAATCTGATCCAAACTGGTCACTACAATTCTGATCGCCGCCATGTGGCTGGGAAGAAGTTGGTACAGTGCACTGTTGGACATGGCCCAGGACGGGCCAATACGATTACCTCAGAAGAGCGACCTTCACCAGGGTCCCTTTTTACATCCGAACCTACACAGGTTGAACCTTGCAGCATGGCTACTGAAGCCGAGATACTAAGAGCAAGAGGCCTTTCCTATGATGTAATTCAGACTCTTCAGAGAAGTAGAAAACCGATAACTAACGCCATTTATGGCAAAGTCCTGAAGAAATTCTCATCTTGGTGTTCCCTGAACACTCCAGACCCATTCCATCTAGACCCTCCAGAAGGATCTAGATTTAGGGCTTAAGCCTAGTACCTTAAAGGTTTAGGTCTCCGCTCTTAGGTCATACTTTGACCAAAACTTAGCCAACCATCGTTGGATAAAACGCTTCATAACCTCAGCCAGTAGTATCTGTCCCAGAGTTCATAACAGTATTCCCCCTTGGGACCTAAATCTGGTGCTTAATAGTCTAACACAAGATCCATTCGAACCTTTATCGGAGACTTCTTTAAAGGTTCTTACCCTCAAAACTGATTTTTTAGTGGCCATTACCTCCGCCAGACGGATAGGAGAATTACAGGCCCTATCCATGCAAGAGCCTTATTTGAAGATAACAACAGATAGCATAGTCCTCCGACTAGACCCTACATTTTTACCTAAGGTAACATCAGACTTTCATAGAGGTCAGGACATAGTGCTGCCCTCATTCTGCCCAGATCCTTCCAACGGGAAGGAAGAATCCTTCCACACCCTGGACGTCCGAAGGGTGGTTCTTTATTATCTTCAACAGACTGAGAGTTGGAGGATTGATCAAAACCTATTTGTTCAACACTCAGGAAGGAACAGAGGCAAAAAGGCGGCAAAAAACACAATCGCCAATTGGATCAAGCAAACCATATCTCTCGCATACTCATCTCAGAACCTGTCTCCTCCTTCATCATTGAAGGCTCACTCTACACGGTCAGTGTCAACATCATGGGCAGAGAGAGGTGACTCATCTACAGAGCAGATTTACAGAGCCTTCGGTTCACACGTTCACCAGGCACTACAGACTAGACTTTAACAGGGATTTAACATTCGGCAGAAGAGTCCTACAGGCTGTTTTCCCCCCTAAGAAATTAAATTGTTGGTACAACTCCTGTACCGCTGTCGTGGAAGGTGACTGGAGAAAATAGAATTACCGGTAATTCGGTTTCTAGGAACCTTCCACGACAGCACTATTAATGATACTTATTGAATGGTTCTTGCACCTAATTGGTAATTATACATGCTACTGTGTGCAGAAAAAACTCTGGAGGCTGCAGGAAGGGGAGGGTATTTAACCTCTTTTGTATTTCCTGTCCCCCATTAGGGCGGGGAGACATCCTCCTGTACCTCTGTCGTGGAAGGTTCCTAGAAACCGAATTTGCGGTAAGACTAATTTTATTTTTTTTCCCAGAAAAAGCTCAGATACCTTGCTGTGTGCCCTTGGAATATTGTCAAAGAAAGGACATAATTTGTATTTTTCCATGTATCTTCATCTACACATGTTATCAGTGTCGGACTGGGGTGCCAAGGGCCCACCAGTATCCAACTCCAGGGCCCCACTTTTGAACTACATGCAAATGTGACATTATCCTCAATCAAAAATGTATATAACCGTGAATTGGGTAGATTGTTAAATGACTAAAATGTTGCCTTTGTTTGTACATAGTGATTGTTTTTATCGGACAACCCCTTTCATTCTGAGAAGTCTGCAGGTCTCTCTGTGTGACTGCAGACTTATGAATCCCCGCAGTACATATTCCCGGGTTTAGCCTGACACTGAAAACCTGATGTGTGAAAGTAGCCTAAGAGATGCTTAAAAAAGTGACCTGCACTTTCCTTCCCTCCATCGGGCACTTTTTTTTTTTTTTAAACCTGGAAAAAAAAAATGTGAAAAGATCTGAACAGCAAGTCATTTTACAGTAGAAATGGTGCAAATGAATAGGAAGTCCTACATGCGTTGGTTTTGTTTTCTTTTTTTTTAGCAATTTATTTTTCATGAGTTTTTCTGAGCAGACCCACTCCAGAAGACCAAGTTACCACAATTTAATTTTTGTTGAGCTTTTGACACGCTGTGTTTTTGCTGTATGAAAAATGCAGCATCTTCCAGTAGACGGGATTTATAGAAATCTCCTGCCCACTGGGCTTTTATTTTATTCCATATAAACTGACCCCCCCAACATAGAATTTTATATTGGATTTGAAAAATACACAGGCTAGAAAAAAAAAAACATACGGTACATGTCTTTATAGTGTGTTTCTTCTGCGGAAATGCCCTAAGAATGCATGTTTTCTGCTTATGACTAGATATCAGGAAGTATCAAAAACAAAGCAATTTACTTAAAACATAACAATCCAAAAAGACAAAAACTGCCTATAATAATGCCATGGAAGAAAACCCAAAAGTAACATGGCTTATCTATGGTAAAACATCAGACCGCATTAACCAGGGCCTCGATGCAGGATTGCGGTCATGTATATTTTTCTCTGGAACACTCCGGTGTTTCAGTACATATCCTTTAAAGATGCAGCCAAGGATCAAAGCTGGAGAGGAGACTAGTGTGGTGCCACCCATGGCCAGCTTCTCCCAGTGCCTCTGGCAGTCTCCTCTCCTAATATGGTCCCCGGCTGTATCTTTGAAGTATATTTTCTCTGAAACTCTGGAGCATAGCTACCTGCAATTGTGTAGCCAGGCTGATTCATGCTGCCCTCGGTAAAGGCAGTATGAATCCGGGGACAGGTTCCCTTAAGGCTGAATTACTCAATGTTTTGCATTGTAACAGTATAAACTTTTGTGTTTTAGGAATTATACTTTGCGGTTTATGCCTATACCTATAAATGATGCTTCCCAAGCACTGAAGACCAACCCAGAAAAAACAGAGGAAGCCTTACAAAAGGTAAGATGACGACTGTCTGATGTAGTCACAGCTTCCTCTCCATTCATGGTCTGCAGGCTGAAGAAGACATCGCTGGAATGGAGAACAGTATAAATACAGGTTATTTACCAGATCCGAGATCCCTTCTGGGAGCAAATTGTAGGTCTATTCTTACAGTAAGAGTAAAGTTGGCTAAAATGAAGTTTCATGTTAAATTCCCAAGATGAGTATTCTGTGAGATTTTGGTGCTGTATGTCTTCTCTGTGCAAAAAATACACTTCCCAACTAAGTGAACGGGAGTTAAAGAAATGTCACGCCAACTGTGCTTTTTTTTTTTTTTTTTACTCTGCGTAAATTGACCTGTGGTGCGTCTTTGAAATCATTAACACGTCAACTTAGATTGTAGGAAGTACGTGTTATATTTACTGATTTTTTTTTTTTTTTTAATTTTTTTTTCCCCACTGACTTGAAGGAGATGAGGAAAAGCCGAAGATAAAAATGCACGTGTGTTTTTAATGCAGTTCTGCAGCAGAAACACACTAAGTCTATGGGCACAAGATGCAGATCTACAGCGTTGTTTCCGTGCAGAAACGCTGCAGATCCGCAAGTGATTTACAGTACAATGTAAATCAATAGCAAAAAAAAAAATTGTGCTAATGGTGCGGAAAAATCTGCACGGAAAACGCAGCAGATTCAAAAAAGGATATCAATTATTTTTGCTCATCTGCTGCGTTTCTCATCCATTCCATAATAGAAATCTGCAGGGTTAAAAAAAAAATAAAGAAATCCGCACAAAAAATCTGCAACGTGTGCACATACCTAAAAAAAAAAGGTGCAGATTCTGACCTGCGTTTTCTGCCAAGTAATGCAGAATCTGCACAGAAATGTCCACAGTCAAATCTGCAACGTGTGCATATAGCCAAACACTGCATATGATCCGCACATTACATTATAAAGAAAGTTCTATTAACAAAGTAACAGGAAATAGATAAAAGCAAAGCATCTTTATCTAAAAAGAGTATTCCAAAAGGAGACAAAAAAGCAACTAAAAATAAATGTAATAAACACATGAAAAAGTGAATGAAAAAATGCAATGAAAACCCATGTAACGTAATTTAACTAATTGGTTCAGAAATCCTGCAGCAAATCTCCAACATCAAAAACTCACCAAATACTCATCTTGGGAACTTCTTAGGATTTCCATATTTATCTGAAGTTGGAAATTGAGACTCCGTTCGCGATGCTAATGACATAGGACCTGCCACTTATAACTTGGACAAGAACACCCACAACCAAGATATAGACCAGTACCAGGTAAAACGCCAGGCAGAGAATAGATATAAAATGCCTTTATTGTGTATGACTGGCAATTAAATATATTTTAACAATACATAATTTGTGCGCAGGGAATTATTTATCAATAAAAACATATAAAATCAATGTATGTATACAATAAGAGATGAAATATTACAACGGACTGACCCAAAAAATAAATACAATATTGTTTATATAAAGGTAAGAACACCCACTAAAAGTAGCCACATATCAAAGAAATGCACATAGGGTGACCAAAATGAATTTAAGGAAATGAAAAAAACATATACGGTATATAAAAAAATATATGAAAAAAGAGCCACAATGAATAATTAAAAATTTGGTAAGAAGATTTTTTCATATTTATTAATTCTCTACAATTGAGCCATAAAAGCTAGTTTTTGATTTGGAAGTTTTTATCACCAATCACTTAACCTCTATTAGCATCGTAAATCTTCTTGGCTGTTTTTATCTTTTTGGTAAACAACCTATTTTTCTATGCAGGATGACAGGATGAGCCGCGTATTGACCACTTTTATATGTGGTCCGTAGTGATCTTCTTACTATGCAGCTAGGACATCTTTTGGTGGTGTAACAACCCGCTCTTTTATACTGGGTGGGTTTAGAATGATACCCATTAATTAATTGACCGCTCTTATATATGATACGGACTATGAGTGGTTAGGTTATTCCTTACTTATATTTTTATATATAGTGCAGTAAGGATACTCTGGGGTAGATATACATCTGGCCTGTCCTCAATCAATCCTACCCGCCTTGTATTGCAGTAGTTGCGGCTGACATAGTCCTGCTTCGGCTTCCACCTACTCTAGACGCGGCTCTTTGGTGGTGCGCATGCGCGGTCGGCGTGAAGGGATTCGGCCGCGCTGCGTCTTCGTAGCTATGGTGACGTCGGGTACTCTGCCCCCGTACATCCGGCTGCGTGACGTGAACGGCTCGGATTCCGGAAACGAAAGGACCGCGCATGCGCCACCTACACCCGGGCCGATGATGCTAGTTTGGGGACATACTATATATACAGCGCCTAGGCGCTCCATGAGTCACCCCCTGACGAATGACTTGGATCCGAAACGCGCGTCGGGGTGCGCTCATACAAAGGACCGGACTGACCCTGAACTTTTTTGGATAAGGTACGGTGCGCTTCTATATCACCTATGCTTATTTGCACCTTGTAGTGGGACACCTGCTGGAGTTTGTCTGTAGCATTGTGTGCTACTCTAGAGGAGCTCGTCAGTGATAGCCACACATATTTTGGCCATATTTTATTTGAGGAATGATGAGTCTTTCTTCTTTTTTATAGTATAGTAATTTATACTGCACGATAGCACTTTTATTCACTTAGTACAGTGTAGTACACTTGTGGTGTAATCCCCTTTTCTTTGATACAGTATATAATCTCTGATTGAAAGCCCAGTATTGCACAGATAATTGCACCTTGTTTTACAGCTTTATTCTGTTATAGTTGATTACTTGGTTACATTCCATACACTTTGGAGCCAAATGGTTTATATGTGGTATTTATGCACTGTCATTGCATACATTTTTTTCTAAACTTGCACTTTATTATTGAATATTGCTTATTTTGCACATTGTTTTTTGTGCACCTATATATATACTTATATATTTTTTTATCACATAGCACTTTAGTAGGACAGTTGCTCCTCATATACCTCCTTTGGGATTTTCTTACCAAATTTTTAATTATTCATTGTGGCTCTTTTTTCATATATTTTTTTATATATATGTTTTTTTCATTTCCTTAAATTCATTTTGGTCACCCTATGTGCATTTCTTTGATATGTGGCTACTTTTAGTGGGTGTTCTTACCTTTATATAAACAATATTGTATTATTTATTTTTTGGGTCAGTCCGTTGTAATATTTCATCTCTTATTGTATACATACATTGATTTTATATGTTTTTATTGATAAATAATTCCCTTTGTTTTCTGTGCGCACAAATTATATATTGTTAAAATATATTTAATTGCCAGTCATACACAATAAAGGCATTTTATATCTATTCTCTGCCTGGCGTTTTACCTCGTACTGGTCTATATCTTGGTTGTGGGTGTTCTTGTCCTTGAATTGTGGTTTTAGTCCACATTCTTTTCTTCCACGGAGCACTGGTCACTTATAATAAATTTCACAAGTATATATTGCCATTGTGACATAGATATAAGTATATAGTGTTGTGGTGTATCTGTGGTTGTGTTTAATCACTTATAACTTGGTATAACTTACTTTGCATCAGAATTTGTTTTCATGGTTCCAGCTTAGCATATTATAAAAGTAAGTCAGTTAACAGGATTTTTTAAAAGGTAGCTCCTTTTCATTTAAGGCCACACAGACTGCTACCTGCTCATCTGCATGATGGTCAAACACACAACTAGGTTATGTCACTGAATTAAAGGGAACCTGTCACCCCCAAAATCAAAGGTGAACTAAGCCCACCGGCATCAGGGGCTTATCTACAGCATTCTGGAATGTTGTGGATAAGCCCCCGATGTATCCTGAAAAATGAGAAATAAAGGTTAGATTATACTCACCCAGGGGCGGTCCAGGTTCTGTTCTGGTCCGATGGGCGTCGCAGTCCGGGGCCTCCCATCTTCATAGGTTGACGTCCTCTTGTATTCACGCTGCGGCGCAGGCGTACTTTGTCTGCCCTGTTTAGGGCAGAGCAAAGTACTGCAGTGCTCAGGCGCCGGGCCTCACAGACCTTTCCCGGCGCCTGCGCACCTCAGTACTTTGCTTTGCCCTCAACACGCCAGAGCCGCAGCGTGAAGACAAGAAGAGGACGTCATCGTAAGAAGATGGGAGGCCCCGGACCGCAACGCCCATCGGACCGGACCTCCCCTGGGTGAGTATAATCTAACTTGTTTTTCTCATCTTTCAGGATACATCGGGGCTTATCTACAGCATTCCAGAATGCTATAGATAAGTGTTATGATCTGGTGGCCTAGGAGCAGCATGAGACGGATTCTGGAGAAGGTGGTCCCTGTACTGACCGCAAACCCTGAACCTAGCAGCGCAACTAGAAGTAGCCGTGGGGGGTACCTAACACTCCCTAGACCCCTCGGCACAGCCTAAGATCTAACTACCCCTAAAGACAGAAACAGGAAACCTATCTTGCCTCAGAGAAAATCCCCAAAGGATAGATAGCCCCCTACAAATATTGACTGTGAGAGGAGAGGGAAATAACATACGCAGATATGAAATCAGATTTTAGCATAGGAGGCCATACTAGCTAAAAAGAAAGAATAGAACAGAGTACTATGCGGTCAGTATAAAAACACTGGAAAATATCCACCGCAGAAAATACGAATCACCACATCTCACTAAAGACATGGGGGGTATATCTGCATCTCCAGAGAAATAGCTAGACTGCAAAAAATCCTTCACAGACTAAGCTATTGTTGTGAATTCTGTTGTCGAACTCCCTCCTGTGGTCGTGAATGGTACTTCGGCGAGTTCTGTCTATGGGCTCCCTCTGGTGGCTATGAGTGAAGCTGCTGCTTCTGAGGTTCCTTACACAGGTGAAGTGGTTTATCCTTTGGTTGGCTGCTCTATTTAACTCCTCTCAGATCGTTACTCCATGCCAGCTATCAATGTTTTTGCATTGGTTCAGTTCGCTCCTGGATCTCTCTGGTGACCTGCCTTCTCCTGCAGAAGCTAAGTTCCTGATAGTCATTATTTGTTCACTGTTTTCTTGTCCAGCTGGTTATCATGATTTTGTCTTGCTAGCTGGAAGCTCTGGGATGCAGAGTGGCCCCTCCGCACCGTGAGTCGGTGCAGAGGTCCTTTTTGCACACTCTGCGTGGTCTTTTGTAGGTTTTTGTGCTGATCGCAAAGTTACCTTTCCTATCCTCTGTCTATTTAGTAAGTCTGGCCTCCCTTTGCTGAAACCTGTTTCATTTCTGTGTTTGTGACTTTCATCTTTACTCACAGTCAATATATGTGGGGGGCTTCCTTTACCTTTGGGGAATTTCTCTTAGGCAAGGTAGGCTTTATTTTCTATCTCTAGGGCTAGATAGTTCTTAGGCTGTGACGAGGCGCCTAGGTCTGGTCAGGAGCGCTCCACGGCTATTTCTAGTGTGTGTGATAGGATTAGGGCTTGCGGTCAGCAGAGCTCCCACATCCCAGAGCTCGTCCTGTATTAGGTTTAACTATCAGGTCATTCCGGGTGCCCCTAACCACCAGGTCATAACAGGGTATATCTGCATCTCCAGAGAAATAGCTAGGCTGCAAAAAATCCTTCACAGACTAAGCTGGACAAGACAAAAACATGAAAATGCACAGAACTATAAGGTCCACAGCAGGTGGACAGCAAAGACAAGCCAGGACTTATCTTGGTAGAAAAACACAGCAAACTGGAGAGACCAGCAGGGAAGTGAATCCTTCAAGAACAATGGACAACTGGCACTGACTAAATGATCCTGCAAAGCTATATACCCCAGTCAGTTTTGCAATTAGTAGATACACCTGTCCACTCCTGCAGTCCAGGCACAACTGCATTACCCTCTACAACCACCGGAGGGAGTCCAAAAGCTGAATTCACAACAGATAAGCCCCTGATGCCGGTGGGCTCAGCTCACCTTCGATTTTGGGGGTAACAGGTTCCCTTTAATGTCCGTACAGAGGTCTAAGGGCTAACATTTCTCCTCCTTATAGAGTGATGTACAGGCCCTGGCATGCCAGTAAGGAGGCTTATTTGCCCTGCAACTCTCCTCTGGAAGATTTAATATGCAAATTACCTCTTCAGAGAGGAAGCAAACTAGAACTCTATAGAGCCACCTGTTGGAAGCAGTGATCCTACAAGTCATTATCGATCCTTTAACAAACCTTGCAATATGACTTGGGATAAAAGACAAATCAGAATCTGTTTGCAGTCACGGTGCTTCGGGCTATTGACCCTCATCAGTGCAAAGTGTGAGATCTGATTTGGCTAGGTGATAGGCTCTGGACTGAGGTCTAAGGAGTAACATTTCTCCTTATGATGAGTGACATACTGGCCCTGGCATGCCAATGTAAGGAGGCTTATTCACCGTCCAATACTTCCATAGCGCCACCTGTTGGAAGCAGCGATCCTACAAATTGCTATCGATCCTTTAATGAGCCTTGCAATATGACTTGGAATATAAGCCAAATCAGAATCTCAGTTTGCAGACACAATGTTTTGAGGTATTGCCCCTCGTCAGTGCAAAGTGGAGATCTGGTTTGGCTAGGTGAGAGGCTCTGGACTGAGGATCTCTGCTTCAACAGGTAGCGCTATTGAGTTCTAGTCATCTTCCTCTCTGAAGAGGCAATTTGCATCTGTACTTAGAAAAATCAATGTGAACAGTACCCCTAGTCCACATACAAACTAGTTGGGTTCACACAACCTGGCGGATTATGGTAACATGTATCCACCAGATGTCAATCCAGGGAAGAGAAAGAAGGGAAGCAGCACTCCAAAGAACATTTCAATGTAATATATTCTAATCAAGAATTTTATATACCGTATATTTTATTGAAACAGTCTGTCATTCCACTTCCCTTTTTTCATTGCCTGTTATTTGCTCAAATAGTTATATCACATGGATAAGACTGCAGTTAAATGCTAGGGTTAATTTCCCAGTTAAGGTACCTTCACATTAAGCGACGCTGCAGCGATATAGACAACGAGCCGATCGCTGCAGCGTCGCTGTTTAGGTCGCTAGGAGACGTCAAACACAGCAACAGCAGAACGATGCAGGAGCGATCCAGTGACGTAACAGCGACTCACTTATCGTTCTCGCTGGTTGTTCGCTCCATGAAAAACCATTGCAGGCATCGTTGCTTTTGCTGTCAAGCATGACTAATCACGCCGACCTGACGACCAAATAAAGTTCCGGACTTCTAGCTACGATCAGCGATGTCACAGCGGGATCCTGATCGCTGCTGCATGTCAAACACAACGAGATCGCTATCCAGGACGCTGCAACGTCACGGATCGTTGTCGTTCTCGTTGGAAAGTTGCTCAGTGTGAAGGTACCTTTAGTACCACCACTGCAATAGGAGCATGGTCTTAGTTTGTTCCCATTAGCCAATGTTATTGCATGTAGATAATTTGTGTTTGGGGTCATTTCCTGTCCCTTTTTCTCTTTACATTACTTTTTCACCTATTGTATTTATTCTCCACTGCTCAAAAAACTAAAGGGAACACTAAAATACCACATCCTAGATATCACTGAATGAAATATTTCAGTTGCAAATCTTAATTCATTACATAGTGGAATGTATTGAGAACAATAAAACATAAAAATGATCAATGTAAATCAAATGTTGATTATGGCCCCATAAGATGCTCCATAAAGATATTTGCCCCATATAGTGCTGCACAAAACCTTGATTATGGCCCTATAAGATGCTCCATACAGACACTTGCCCCATATACCATAATGCTCCACAAACGTTAATTATGGCCCCATACAGACACTTGCCCCATATAGTCCTGCACAAATGTTATAACCGCATACAGTGCTGCACAAATGTTATGGCCCCATATAGTGCTGCACAAATGTTATGGCCCCATAAAGTGCTGCACAAATGTTATGGCCCCATATAGTGCTGCACAAACGTTATGGCCCAATACAGTACTGCACAAATGTTATGGCCCCATATAGTGCTGCACAAATGTTATGGCCCCATATAGTGCTGCACAAATGTTATGGCCCCATATAGTGCTGCACAAATGTTATGGCCCCATATAGTGCTGCACAAACGTTATGGCCCCATAAGATGCTCCATACAGACACTTGCCCCATTTGCTGTTGCTGCAATAAAAAAAAATAAATCCCATACTCACCTCTCCGTCGCTCATGCCCCGGGCACTTTCAATAGTTACCTGCTCCTCGTTGTGGTGCAGCTCCATCTTCCGCACTGACGTTCAGCAGAGGGCGCGCACTAACTACGTCACCGCGCCCACTGACCTGAGCGTCACTGTTGAAGACAGAGCGATGCCCGTAACGAGGAGCAGGTGACTATCGCGCAGCGCACCCCCTCCCCGTATACTCACCTGGTCCTGGCGCTGTGCAGTCCCTGCTTCCCCGACGCTGCAGCTTCATCCTGTACTGAGCGGTCACCGTTACCGCTCATTACAGTAATGAATATGCGGCTCCACCTCTATGGGAGGTGGAGCCGCATATTCATTAATGTAATGAGCGGTACCATGTGACCGCTCAGTAGAGGAAGAATCTGCTGCTGCCGGCGCCAGGGACCTGCAGGGACCGCGCCAGGAGTAGGTGAGTATAATTTCACAGCCCCCCCGCTCTCCCTCCCCTGCCGACCCCTGCGTATGACTCGAGTATAAGCCGAGATGGGGGACTTTCAGCCCAAAAAAGTGGGCTGAAAATCTCGGCTTATACTTGAGTATATACGGTATTTCCATTTTCCCGTTAGGGCTAGGATTAGTGTTAGGGCTAGAGTTGGGGTTGGGGCTAGGGTTAGGGCTACAGTTAGGACTGGGGCTAAATTTAGGGTTGGGGTGTGTTGAAGTTAGGGGTGTGGTTAGGGATGGGATTAGGGTTAGGGGTGTGTTGGGGTTAGAAGTGTGATTGGGGTTAGAGGTGTGGTTGGGATTAGGGTTAGGGGTGTGTTTGGGTTAGAGTTTGTTACAATTGGGGGTTTCCTCTGTTTAGGCACATCAGGGATCTCCAAACGCCACATGGCGTCCAATCTCAATTCCAGCCAATTCTGCGTTGAAAATGTAAGAGTGCTCCTTCCCTTCCGAGCTCTCCCGTGCGACCAAACAGGGGTTTACCCCAACATATGGGGAATCGGCGTACTCAGGACAAATTGGACAACAACTTTTGGGGTCCAGTTTCTCTTGTTACCCTTGGGAAAATAAAAATTTGGGGGGCTAAAAAAAATTTTTGTGGGAAAAAAATGATTTTTTATTTTCACGGCTCTGCGTTATTAACTGTAGTGAAATACTTGGGGGTTCAAACTTCTCACAACAAATCTAGATAAGTTCCTTAGGGGCCGTTTCCAATATGGTGTCACTTGTGGGGGGTTTCTACTGTTTAGGTACATCAGGGGCTCTGCAAATGCAACGTGACGCCTGCAGACCAATCCATCTAAGTCTGCATTCCAAATGGCGCTCCTTCCCTTTCAAGCTCTGCCATGCGCCCAGACGGTGGTTCCCCCTCACATATGGGGTATCGGTGTACTCAGGACAAATTGGACAACAACTTTTGGGGTCCAATTTCTCCTGTTACCCTTGGGAAAATACAAAACTGGGGGCTAAAAAATAATTTTTGTGGAAAAAAAAAATGAATTTTTATTTTCACAGCTCTGCATTATAAACTGTGGTGAAACAGTTGGGGGCTCAAAGCTCTCACAACACATCTAGATAAGTTCCTTAGGGGGTCTACTTTCCAAAATGGTGTCACTTGTGGGGGGTTTCAATGTTTAGGCACATCAGTGGCTCTCCAAACGCAACATGGCGTCCCATCTTAATTCCAGTCAATTTTGCATTGAAGAGTCAAACGGCGCTCCTCTTCCGAGCTCTGCCATGCGCAAAAACAGTGGTTTACCCCCACATATGGGGTATCAGCGTACTCCGGACAAATTGCACAACAACTTTTGGGGTACAATTTCTTCTGGTTCCCTTGGGAAAGTAAAAAAATTGGGGGCGAAATGTTCATTTTTGTGATATAATATTTTTTTATCTTTACGGCTCTACATTATAAACTTCCGTGAAGCACTTTGTGGGTCAAAGTGCTTACCATACATCTAGATAAGTTCCTTAGGGGGTTTACTTTCCAAAATGGTGTCACTTGTGGGGGTTTCAATATTTAGGCACAACAGGGGCTCTCCAAACGCAACATGGCATCCCATCTCAATTCAGTCAATTTTGCATTGAAAAGTCAAATGGCGCTCCTTCCCTTCCGAGGTCTGCCATGCGCCCAAGCAGTGGTTTACCCCCACATATGGGGTATCGGCGTACTCAGGACAAATTGTACAAAAACTTTTGGGGTCCATTTTCTCCTGTTACCCTTGGTAAAATAAAACAAATTGGAGCTGAAGTAATTTTTTTGTGAAAAAAAGTAAAATGTTCATTTTTTTTTTTTAAACATTCCAAAAATTCCTGTGAAACACCTGAAGGGTTAATAAACTTCTTAAATGTGGTTTTGAGCACCTTGAGGGGTGTAGTTTTTAGAATGGTGTCACACTTGGTTATTTTCTATCATATAGACCCCTCAAAATGACTTCAAATGTGACGTGGTCCCTGAAAAAAATGGTGTTGTAAAAATGAGAAATTGCTGGTCAACTTTTAACCCTTATAACTTCCTAACAAAAAAAAAATGTTGGTTCCAAAATTGTGCTGATGCAAAGTAGAAATGTTACTTATTAAGTACTTTGTGTGACATATCTTTGTGATTCAAGGGCATAAAAATTCAAAGTTGGAAAATTGTGAAATTTTCAAAATTTTCGCCAGTTTTCTGTTTTTTTTTCACAAATAAACACCGGTAATAGCAAATAAATTTTACCACTATCATGAAACCCAATATGTCACGAGAAAACAGTGTCAGAGTCACGAGGATCCGTTGAAGCGTTTCAGTTATAACCTCATAAAGGGACAGTGGTCAGAATTGTAAAAATTGGCACGGTCATTAATGTGCAAACCACCCTTGGGGCTTAAGTTGTTAATGTATAGCTGGTCCTCCCTCAAAGTCTATCCTCCTCAAATTGGGAATTTGAGAGGAACGTCGATATCCAGTGCACATTTTTAGCTCGTATATTTCGCTTAATGTTGGTGGAACATTTAAATGATTCTATATTGTGTTCTAAACCTCAATGTTTTTGGCCTTCACATGTCATTAATTCTTGTAATGAAAAAATCAATTTAAAGTCATTAGATGTCATTTAAGCCTCTTCTAGCATAGTAACCTTTTTCCAAGGTAATCAGACTCTTTGTATTGAAATGCAAGGTTAATGATCTCTGTGATCTACTCGCATTCTGTGTTTACCATGGTAAAAAACAAGTTCTTTTGATGTCTCTTCATTTTCTTTGTTTTTTTATCTTTCAAAGATTGAAAACTATTTGCTGAGGAACCATGAAACAAGAAAGTACCTTCAGGAGCAGGCCTACCGACTGCAGCAGAGCATTGTCACCAGCACTACACAGCATGTAAGCCACCAGTATTCAATCTGGACATGGATTACCATTTACCATATTTTATACTGTACATATTTTTTTTTTTTATTATTCGGAACCAAACCAAAAAAATCATAATATCATAATAATTTTTAACCAATAAAGTGATATATGTTCACATATAACACACGTTTCTGTGATGAACTGGTTTTTCTTCCTTGTGCCATTTGGATTTTTAGACCATTCTCTCACTAGTACAGGTGTTGGGAGGTAATATCTCATTGCACGCGTCTCAGCACTTAGCAGTAATTGCTGCATCCACATGCTCACAGAGCAAGAAGAAATTAATGGGCTGGCAACCGTCAAGTAGCTTAGATCAGTCACTCAATCACTCCTGCCGGCGATTCAGCTGCTCCATGACAGCAGAGCAGCTCTTAATTAAACCACTTTTATGGCAGATCAATTGGTGTCGCTGACTGATCGTATTTGTTTGCTCTATGTTCACACTTGCGCTGGTGCTCACCATTAGGGTCACATTTAATAACAAGAATAGAATGGCTTGCAGCACTATTCTTCATGGCAAAAATCTAAGCAGAAACTTAACAGAACCCATTCTAATTGTTCCTTTAAAAGATCATTTTAATCAAAAGATCTTGGAATAATAATAACTTCCACCATTGGATGTGTTTAAATAAAATGTTCCTGTGCTGAGATAATCTTATAACTGTGCCGCTGCTGTGTACTGTGTAATGGCTGTGTCTGACTGTACAGGAATATGGTCTGATCGTGCCAAAGCTACTCAACAGAGAAGAACACAAGAGCGTGTACAGACAGGACTGCTCAGGATCACAGCTGATTCTTCCTTTGAGGTAAAACATTGCTTAAAATCAGGCAGGGAAATGTTTTACCTCACAGAAATTAGCTGCTGTGATCACATGCTGTCCTGTCAGTATATAATCTTTTCTTTTCTCCCCTACCCAGGAAATGTGATATGATCAGACATGGCCATTAGGCCGGTTTCACACGTCAGTGGCTCCGGTACGTGAGGTGACAGTTTCCTCACGTACCGGAGACACTGACTCACGTAGGCACATTAAAATCAATGTGTCTCTGCACATGTCAACGTGTTTTCACGGACCGTGTGTCCGTTTGGAAAACACGGAGACATGTCAGTGTTCGTGGGAGCGCACGGATCACACGGACCCATTAAAGTCAATGGGTCCGTGTAAAACACGTACCGCACACGGATGTTGTCTGTGTGCAGTCTGTGTGCCGTGCAGGAGACAGCGCTACTGTAAGCGCTGTCCCCCCTGCGTGTGGTGCTGAAGCCCCATTCATTTCTTCTCTCCAGCAGCATTTGCTGGAAAGAAGGAATGAATAATCTTTTTTTATTATTATTTATTTTTGTTTTTAAAATAAAGTTGCCGGTAATCTGCCCCCTCCCACCCCCTCCCACCCCATGTGCGCCCCCCCCCCCCCCGCTGGCATTAAAATACTTACCCGGCGCCCTCAGCGCTTACATCCTCTCAGCGTCGCTGCTTGTCCTGTATGAGCAGTCACGTGGTGCCGCACATTACAGTGATGAATATGCGGCTCCACCTCCCATAGGGGTGGAGCCGCGTATTCATCACTGTAATAAGCGGCACCACGTGACCGCTCATACAGGAAGAGATGCGACGCTGAGAGGATGTAAGCGCCGAGAGAGCTGGGTAAGTATTTTAATGCCAGCGGGGTGGGGGGGGGGGGAAGCACAGGGGGTGGGAGGGGGCAGATTACCGGCAACTTTATTTTAAAAACAAAAATAAATAAAAAAAAAAAGATTATTCATTCCTTCTATCCAGCAAACGCTGCTGGGAAGAAGGGATGAATACCGGCTTCACCGCACGCAGGGGACAGCGCTCAACTCTAGCGCGGTCTCCTGCACGGTCCGTGTGGTCCTCAGTCGGCACACGGGCGGCACACGGCTGCCGCACATGTGCCACACTGATGTTCAACGTAAGCGCACGGACACGGATAATTCCGGTACCGGAATTATCTGGACGTGTGAGACTGGCCTTACACAGTACACAGCAGGGATAAGATTATCTCAGAACAGGAACATTTTATTTAAACACATACAATTGTGGAAATTATTTTTCCACGATCTACTGATTTAAATCATCTTTGTTTGTGTTAATGTCCTTGCTTCTGTCATAAATGCAAGCCATGATGACCTTGTCAATAAAGGTTATTATATTATGACCTTGTCAATAAAGGTTATTATATTTATTTAATTATTTTTTTTTTAAACAAGATCATTGAATGTTTTTTTTCCAGTCTTTCCTTTTTTTGATGCTATCTTAAAGCCAACTAACTTTTAGATTGCTGGAAGTGATCATGAATGGTTAAATCAGTGCATAGGCAAATGTTACTTTTTTATGTTTTAAAATCTACTTGGTTTGTATTCACATAGATGTAACTTTCTGCTTTACAGATGATTGACCGCATTTGTGTCAAAGTTCAAGATCACCTAAACTCGCTAAGAAACTGTGGCATTGATTTTGTCCTAGAGGATGTCAAGTCCGCAGAGAGAATCATGCGCGATGCTAAGAATTCAAAAACAGTACGTCCTGATTAGATTGGGTAGCGATGCATTTTAATTAAATAGCTTTCACTTGTGGCAGTGATCTCTGCATATATTCCTTTGTCTCTTGCAGCTTTTGCCAAATTTGTATCACCTTGGAGGAGCAGCATGGGCCGGTGCTAATAATTTACCAACCCCCATTCAAGAGACTTTGGAGTCAATGGCAGGAGAAGTCACCAGAGTTGTTGATGATCAATTGAAGGTATCATTGGTTATGGGTGGGCTGAGGCTTGGCACAAAGCTTTTTTTTTTTTTTTTTCAATTTAAAGGGATTTTCCTTGACTTTTATATTTTGAATAGGTCATCAATATCAGATGTTTGTGATGACACTCGTGCCTCTATGATCAGCTGATTAAAGGGACCAAGGAGCTCTAGAAGTGGCACAGCTCTGTTAACCATTGGTGATCCATCAGTTTTATAGGTCATCAGTATCTCATGAGAAGGTTCAACTCCCTGCACCAACATGGATCAGCTGACATAAGGGGCCTTGAAGAACTGGAATTGGCCCAGCTCAGAGTTGTGGCCTTAAGTAGCACTGCAAGCTCTCTCCAAATATAAGTGGATCGGAGTAGACGCTACTATTCAGTCACAACAATATTGCTGTATCTATGAATGGTACTGCCAACTCCCATCCACTCATATACTGAGAGAGCTTGCAGTACTATTTATGGCCACTACTCTGAGTTGTGCCACTTCCAGTTCTTTGTAGCCCCTTTAACCGGCTGATCAGTGTTACAGAGAGTTAAACACTCTGATATGATATTGATGACTTATAATAATAAAAATTATTAATCATCTATATTAAAGACTTGAAAAACCTATTTGAAATTACAAGTTGGGCTGATGACCTAGAATTTTGTAGAACCCTGTTTTAAGGATTTAGAAAATCTGGAAGGCAAGTACTGTCCTACCACCAAGAAGGATGGCTAGAGCTGAATAAACTTTCTTCCGGTCTGTTAATTCTGTACATGAAAATACATAAGACCACTGAATAAATGCAGTACAGCACAATTAAAAACAAGTAGTGAGGTTTGCTGTGGATATGTTGAGGTTTTATTGAACCAGGCATAATGTCTATTACACAATATTAATGCTTGGGAGTGATAAGTGGGTGCTATCACTGCGCGATAATCTCAGTGTATACACTAATTGACTGCCTATAATGCATAAAGTGCAGCCAAGCCAGCATGGGTTTATCTAGAAGAAGCTTAATGACCTCATTAGTATGGAAGCAATGCTGTAATATCTGCATAAATAATTCCTAGAGAATTGAAGTATCCTGCCTTTTCCGTGGATCATACAGTTGTCTCCGAATAGTGCGGATCCTTTCATCAATTGCTTATTAATGTTCAAGATCCGTTCATTTCTTATTTATATATAGTTCACACACACACACACACACACACACACACACACACACACACACACACTTCCCATACATGTTTAATGCTCTTGTTGTAATATTGCATTATGTTAGAGGTTACATGTTTTACTATTGGAAATATGCATATTTTTCCAGCAAAACTGTGATGCAAAAAAGAGTTTTAATTCAGCATGGCTTATGATGCCAAGTTTTGACCATTTCTAAAGCCTGGAATGTTACGTTCTACTTCCTAGTCTTGTTTATATATGAAGAACGGTATGGGTCACGGCATGTCTAGTTTATAGTCCCTACCAACGAACCCGTAATGTTTAATGATGGTATAGGTTAAGAGTTGGCATAATGCAGTGGTTAATGAACAGTGTATGTATCTTAAAAACTAATTTGCTTTTCATAGGGCAACACGTAGTAGACCAAAGTAAAATGTAGATGTGTAACTATGGACTCGCCTAGTGGAGATGTCTGGAGAACAACCTCCTCTGACTCCTTCAACCATGAATGAATTTGAGGTCACTGCCAGTTTCATATTAAATTGGCTACCTTTTAAAGAGCTGACTAAGACCTAGTTTTTACTTTTTATTTCTACTCTCAATTGCAGAGATACTTCAAAAGTTTAGGGCTCATAATATGCTAATTTCCTTGTAAACTAAGGTGGCAGTAACAGATTTTTCTCTGGGGGGCGTTTTCTTTTCGCCAGAATGATGCTTATCGTAAGAACATACAGGAAAAAGGAAAGCCTCCTCCCCCCCCAGAGGTTCAGAACAGGATTTTTCAGTGTGATCTGGGGAGACTGCGTCTAAAGGCTTCCATGCATGTTAGGCCAGGTTCAGATTTGTGTTCGGGGTCTTGGCGTAGTCCTCCGTTGAGCCCCGCCTTCTTCCGCGTACTTCTGCATCCGTCCTGCGTACCTGTCTTTAACATTGACTGCGCAGGACATGCGAATATATGCAGATTTGTCGTTTTGACGCGCCCACCGTCCGCACAAAATGCAACTTGTTGCGTTCCCGTGCGGTCGGCGAGCGCGTCAAAACAACGCATCAGCATACATCCGTACGGTGTGTAAACACTGGATGTGGTGGTCGCAGCATAAGAACCTCACAGGAAGCAGAATTTTTTTTTTTTTTTTTTTAATTTTTAAAACCGACATCCTTTTAAGTTTTTCTTTTTGAAGGATAAGCAGTAGGCCATTATAGTAATAACTATCTATTGAACCCATTCTACGCCCGGGGGGCAAGTTTTTTTTATTGGTACATTTTATACAGTGTCTTCAGTAAAATGGCACCGGAGATCGCGGCATGTGCACGTGCTGACTATGGTGCCGTTTTATTTAAGTAATGTAGTCAACGTAGCAGTGTGCACGCATCGGCCATAGGGATAATGGCGATAGTCTCCGCGTGCGCACTGCTATGTTGACATTATAGTACAATTCTTGAATAAAATGGTGCCAGAGTCAACGCGTGCACATTCCCACCGTATCTGGCATCATTTTGTTGAAGACACTGTGTCTGCAAATTCACACATACAGTGTTCAATAAAATGGTGCCGTAATGCAAAATGCAGTATGAGCTATGGGCATGCGCTGACTCTGGCGCAACACTGCGCAGGCGCCGGCCATTCCGGCTTCAGGCAGAAGGACGCATCCACCGTTATATATAAGATATTTCTCTACTATATTTGGTTTCTGGGGTTCCATGTCACAGTTCAGTGCCTATAATATAATTTTTGACTTTTTCCACTTCACCACTCTCTTGTACTTATCAGAAGGAATTGGCAGAATATTACTTGTTTTTTGCCCACAAGATATAAAAATAGCTGAGTGTCAAAAATGTGAAATTCGACTCAAGTTATTTTATACCAGGGTAGAGAACTAGTGTGAAGTGCTGGGATGGGAGAGCTATAATCCAGAGTTAATCAGCATTTATGAGTTATCGTAAATGCCAAGAAGCCTGTAACATGAGTGTCAGCGACATTAATTAGTTCTCTGCTGAGTGGGCTAGGCATAGCAGAGACCCTTCTTTACCTTACTAGAAAATTAGCATTTCAATTAAAAGACACTTTGTTAATGCAAATTAGGTGTCACATTACAATCATGGTAATTTAATTTGCCCATGCTTCAAGAAAAAACAAATGTGTCCATTCTAGAGGGCAAAACCAAACCTCTGTCTAAATCTGAGCTTAATTTTACCCTTTCTAATATGAGGAATCTTATTGTGTTATATTATGAATAAATTGGCACGCCGCAAATATAATCTGGCATTGTTTAGAATTTCAGTTTCTTGCTTTAAAAGCAATGTGTCGTTAGAAAATGACCTACTGTTTAAATCAGGTTTTGGTCACATTAATTTTTTTTCAAATTTGGCAATTACGGTACATGGTTACACAGATTCGTCATGTTTAAACTTTTCTCAACCAAAAATACATTAGCACTATATTATTGTTAACCCCAAATGCCATTAAGCTCTTTTTTAAATGCTGTTAGGCCGCGTTTACACTTCCAGCATTTGGTCAGTATTTCACATCAGTACTTGCATGCTAAGATCGGAGAAAAAGTGTAATAGAAACACGTCACCACTTGTACATGTATCATCCACTCCTGGGTTTGACGTAAAAATACTGATGTAAAATTCTTACCAAATGCTGAACGTGTAAATGTGGCCTGCTCTAACTGTAAAGAACCCTTTTACAGAATTGCAATGTATCTGTAAAAATCGGATGCTGTACTGTGGCTCCATATGGCGTATGATTTATTTTTTTCGCACCCATAGACTTGAATAGCAGCACCTCATCCAATTTACAGAATAATACAATAGTACATGCTACAATATTTATTCACACACAGATTTGGTAAGTGAAAAAAAACTGTTGTGTGCACTAGCCCATCAAATAACATTGGTCTGATTTCTGTGTGTTTTTTCCACGGACAGCACCCAGATAAAAAAAAAAATGGTCGTGTAAACGACTAAGAAAGACTATCGGGGGGTAATACTATACGGAGATCTTGTGTTTTTATCTTTATTTTCAAAAGTCCTAAAACCTTGTTTGCATTTGCAGCTGCTGCTTGACATTGAGTACTGCTGCTTAGCTTGACCAAAATACAAAGGTTCTTCTACCTAGTATGTTTCCAATTATATATATATATATATATAATAGAAAATGTCATTAAAAATTATATGAGTAATCTGTCCTTTTTGGATGAGTTTACAGCAGATTCCTTATTGTCAGAGACAGGATTACAGTTTCTAATAAAACCTCCATACACACCTGAATGACACGGGATCCATCAATCACAATGGTTATTACAGCTGACCCTGCTCCCCCTCCCATCACAATGACGTTTTCACACTCATTAAATGCAATTAAAAAATTGGGGAGAACCCCAAATAAACCCCCACTAGAAGGCCTTAAAGTGTAACATTTATTTTGATTTTAAAATATGACCAAAGGGTATAAAAAAAAAAAAAAAAAGTTTTTGTCCGTAATCTGCCTCTATTGATGCGACTAAATTTAAGCAGTGTGCCTGCTATTTTATATAAACTCTGCCATTATCCGATATTGTAACCACTGCAACTGCTATTAGCATCCTTCAAAATTGAAAAGCGATTTTTTTTATGGTGTCTACTAAATTATAATATCGACTTGTTCTACATAGAATATAAATTATTTATCAGGTCCTCAAAAACCTCAAAACACTATTTAAAACAAAAAATAAACTGCATATTAAAAACAAATTGCAGTTAAAACCATATACTCGTATATTGTGACAATCATTTCAAATATTAACTCCCTATACAAGACCAGTATTAGCGTAGTGGGATGTGGAGTTAATAGAAAAGCGCTATATGAAACTATATGAAAAGCCTTCCTTCAGACCAGCTGGACTCATGGTGCCAAGATGATGTACCCATCTGGCTTCTTTTTTTTAGCAATGATTGGTCAAGATTACCTTTCCTCTGTTTTAATGTATATTTTTGAATGCCCCTAAAACAAATAGCCAGAGGAGCCGAACTATGGTGAAAACACATATGACGCAAAACTGGTATATCGTAAATTTTCCCAGATTGTTTTGGACTATTAAACTGTTTGGTTATTACTGTAGTATGAAATTGCCACATTTGTAGCATCCCAGTGTCTTATTTTTAAGCCAATTACAACCTTATTCATTACTTAATCGATATTGGCTAGGTACCATCATATTCTTTAAATTAGGGCCTTTTTGATATGTGATGGTAGCATATTTTGAAACCTTATCATTTAAATCTGTATCCTCTCTTAGGAGGTACCAATACTTAGAGAGAATTATTTTAGCCTAATCAGCACCATTATCATACGTACCAATACAGTGAATCAACGTTTCATTTTGATTAGGCGGAACCAATTTTTTATTTTGGAGAAGTTGATTCCTTGGAGTATGTACTGCCCGATGAAAAACTTTTTTTAAAAGAGGCTTCACAGGATAACATTTATCCCTGGACCGTTTATACAGAACTGAACATTCCTCTAGGAAATCCTCTTCCCTTGAGCAATTTCACTCAAGGTATTGATAATTGAAACAGTAGATATCTTCCTGTAATCCCATTGAGTTTTATACAAATATGAAATATTAATGAGCTTATGAATTTTTAGTATACTAATAACATCTGCTTAAGAGCAAGTGACAGTAGCGATCATTAACTATAGGCAAAATCACGAAAATATAATTCCCAATAAAGTTGGTTTTGTAAATGAAGCAATCTTGAAGTAGATCGCCTCGGTCATTTGATATCAAATGAATGGGAAAACAGACTTGAAAAAGCAGATTGCTCCTCTCATTTAACTTTTAAATGAGACAATTGGAATCGGTTATGTCATTTAAACATATATACTCACGAGCTCTAGCTAGATTGGACAAGCTGTGCGCGAACACCCCTGCTGGACACTCGTATCTGACAGGTAAGTCTAAGCGATGATGCGTTTACGAGTATGTGAGCAGGTTGCAAGATGCAGATGCAAGATGCAGTAACGGGTCGGAGGCAGAGCAGGGGTTAATGTGGGGTTTACTTTTACAGGTATACTCCTTGCAGGGAGAAAATGGGGAAAGCAGTATACTTGAACAAGAGATTTGGAACTGGGGGGGGGGGGGGGGGGTGATACAGGGGTAGTGAATAGGGTGGGAAGTTCAAGAACAGCAAACTTATCAGCCCGACGACGTAAGAATGCGGTTCTCGGGTTGTGGGTGTTGGCGCCAAGGCCGTGGCACTTATGAGGTCAGTTGTAGTTGTAACAACTCTGCTGGCATCACAGCATGGCCTCACATCTCTCACACAATCTTACCCACTGCTCCAGGCCATGATGTGGTTTCTGTTTCATGCCAGCTCCATGTTCTGTGTCTCTGCTCTGTGCATGCTTCATGGCTATGTGTATAGGGGACCGGCGCCTGAACTCTCTGGTTCTTATAGGAATCAGGTGCATCTGTCTAATCAGTTCCTGACCAATTATCAAGAGGCCTCCTGTATATAGTGCAGCTCCACCCTGTGGTATGGGCCTGTGTGTGTTAGCTCAGTTAGTGTTTAGCTGCTGAGTTTGCCTGGCCTTGCTCTGAGGTACTCCCTCTCTGGAGGCTTTTCTCTGTGCTATTGCCTTGATCTTGTAGTCCGCCCTCCAGGAGGCAGAATATCCTGGTCCCTGTGTCTTTGTCCCTGTGTCTTGTTCCATTGCCTTGTCTGTACTTTGTCTTTTCTTGGTCTCCTTGTCTGTGGCTTCCTTCCCTGCTTTGTCTTTCCTTGTGTTCTCAGTCTGCTTACACTCCGCACTCTTGCGGCTCTGCACTCAGACCTTGCTTCGCACTCTCTGGCTTTGCTCTGTGGCTCTTCTCTTTGCGGTTCTATCTGGCTCCGCCTCCTGTGTTTCTGCACTTGGCTCCGTCTCTGCTCTTGGCTCCGCCTCCAGCATCTCCGCTCTTGGCGTTACCTCCAGCGTCTCCGCTTTTGGTTCCGCCTCCAGCGTCTCCGCTCTTGGCTCCGCCTCCAGCATCTCCGCTCTTGGCTCCGCCTCCAGCGTCTCCGCTCTTGGCTCTGCCTCCAGCATATCCGCTCTTGGCTCCGCCTCCAGCATCTCCGCTCTTGGCTCCGCCTCCAGCGTCTCCGCTCTTGGCTCCGCCTCCAGCGTCTCCGCTCTTGGCTCCACCTCCAGCGTCTCCGCCCTTGGCTCCGCCTCTTGCGGCTCCGTCCTTGGCTCTGCCTTCTCCTTCTCTTCTCTTAATTCCACCTTCTACTTGTTACTTAGTCCTCCTGTCTGAACAGGTTCCAACCTGTTTCACATACCTGCCTGCAGACCGGTCCCTACCGGTTCTTCCTATGTTCCAGCCGTACCCGCCTGCCTACCTGAGAGACAGCCGTGTCCACCTGCCCGCCAGTGTCTCTGTTGTACCCGTCTGCCTGCCTGTGTCCCAGCCATGCCCGCCTGTCAGCCAGAGTGCCAGCCGTGCCCGCTCCGTTCCTTAGTGGGATCAGCAGCCACAGCCAGACATCACCCTGGAGTGGCACCTGGTAGCTTCCTATTGCACAAGTCTGACCTCACCATCAGAGGCTCCAGCGAACACCTAGGAAGCTACTTAGTTACGCCCCTTCCAGGGAAGTTTGGTCTGTGGTCCAGTGGGGCCACACCCCCGTATGCCCGCGCCAACCAGTCTGGGCGCGTGCGTGACAGTAGTCCTGGAGAAGATGACGTCCTGGATCCTGGTGGCGGCGATGATTCCTTGTGGTCCGTTGGATGTTCGTCGGGACAAGAAATCCTTTTCGTTGTCAGAGTCCAGAGACAAGGTACGATGAACAGCAGTTTTAACAGGAAACCCCGATTCCCCATCGGTGCGATCGTACATCTATGTCCTGACTGTGCATCTTTGTCAACAGTCTCTGGTCACGGCTCTCAGACCCTTCTGCCTTGGGCCTACTCTGTCTGGATGCTCTACTGTAGGAGCCCTGACACTGCCCTCCTGCGTGCTGCACGTTCCCGCTAAGACTCCCTGATTTCCCACGCTCTGCAGCTCTTTTATCTTAGCCGAGCCCCCTACTCCAGAGTACAAAGGTCGGTCCGGGGCCTTAAGCTTTCCCCCATGCAACCTGTTTGACAGTCCCGACAGTTCTGGATTCGTCACAGAGAAGGTTTGCCTGATCTGGGTCTTCTCCTTACAAGTATGCCAAATGGTGAGGGATACGTCAGAGATATGTGCTGGCAGAAAGCGATACATTATTTGGAGTGCTAAGAGCTGTGCTTCTTTCAATTGGGTAGAGCATCAATCTAGTAATATGCAGATAGGTTACGATTGAAAACATCCGATCAGCTTGAACCTTTTACAAAGTGTATTCTATCGGCTCGTCATTTGCATCAGCTATAACACAAATGACGTTACTCCTTTACAATATGCAAAACCGTAGCCCATTGGTCCACAAACCCTACAGAGGCCGCCATTCAAGCTTTTGTCCCTTCCCCTGATGACACCACTAGTGCGGTGAAACGTATTGGGGGGACGTTGGTGCTAAAACTCACTGTCCTATTCTGCCAGGGAAGGGTTAGCATCCTGGTGCTACACACCTCAGTTATATTAAATAGCAGGCACACTGTTTAAATTTAATCGCAACAATAGAGGCAGATTAGGGACAAAACATTTTTATATCCTTTGTTCATATTTTAAAATCAAAATAAAAGTTACATTTTAAGGCCTTCTAGTGGGGGTTTATTTGAGGTTCTCCCCAATTTGTTAATTATGTATTTATCCATCCAGTGGTTATTTTCCTCCATTGTATTGTCACTCATTAAATGCTTCAATTCAAAAGATAGGGCCAGAAGCTGTTCATTGTGGCTAATGCACATGTGAATATCCTGAAACAGGAAGTTGGTGTCTAAAAAAGCCATAGTGGCCAGTATGAAAATTGCAACAAAAAAAACAAAAACAAATGTTTATGTTTTAATAAAGAATGTGATATGGGAAAAAAATTAACAAAACTTTGTAAAAAAAAAAAAAAAAATACATTTAATGCAAAAAACGTATTTATTAGGCTGACCTTCCTGCCAGAGAATCCAAAGAAAGACCTGCCACCAGACCGCCCTAAAGCACAAGCATGTTCCTCATCACAGAGACAGAGAACGAGACAGAGTGTTTGCGCTTCAGGGCGGCCTTTGGGCAGGTCTGTCTTTGGTTTCTCTGGCTTCGAGCAGGAAGATAAGACTCTGCCTACAGGCCCGCCCGGAGGACTGTCATCTCATTAACTGAAAACTACTGACACTGATTACACAACAACCACAAGAAGGATTTATTCACAGCAGATATCATTTCAATCAGTTTAACAGCGCCAACCTGACAGTGTCAGTAGTTTACTGACCAAAATCCTGCTCACAGGTTCGCTTTAATAAATGACATTTTCTGATTATACATTCTCTTTAATTGTAGAAAAAAGTAACCTTGTCTGGCTTAGACCCACAAATTAGACCCGCCGTAAGGGGGAAAACGCGTCGGGATGGGAGATTAAATCCCTCAAGATAAGTGCATTATGATGATACATTGCTGCTTGTAGTCTGCTTATATTTATGTCTAATTACTTTAACCATCTATACCACCACATGCTGAGGAAGATGACCTTATCCTGACTATGTCAGGCGATGATGCCTTTACATCTATATATGGTTTCATTTAACAGATGATTTGATTATTTTTTCTGGCGATGATGCCTCTATATTTGCATATGGCCACAGTTAACGTGTAAAATTAAAAATGATCTGCTCAGTGATTTTTTTTTTTTTTTTGTCATTTCTGGCGATGATGCCCACATAGGTCTGGCGATTATGCCTATTCGGTTATACAAAAGGTTTATGAGTTCACTTTGTATGTGAGAATATGCAAACCTAAGCTGAACAATTTATTGAATCTAGCGCTGATGCCCATATGATTTTTTTCTGCTACACAATATACAGCGCCTGGCTACTTCTGGTGTTTCATGGCCCTTAAATCAGCTGATTAGTGGATTTACTGATGGTAGAACCTGCAAAAGTATGTAATATTTTTAAACAAATTGCATGAAGCAAACCTTGAAGTTCTTCAGATTGTAAGCTGAACTAATATGCATACATAATAGTGTTTGTGTGAGGTTCCTGGAGTGAATTCATCCTTTGTGAATTCCTCTGAGATAACAGTGGCTTTGAACATTAATGATATGGATAATCTGACGTAAAGGTCTTCACTTTATAGACTTCTAAGATGGGAACAACCTAAAGAAATGTGTACTGCTTATTTACACATGAAAGCAACATCTCATCTTCCTTCTACATGAAAAAAGTCTTATTTTCTCCCTAAACATTTGGTCTTGGAGTATTTTAATTTGATGCCAAGTACACATTGTACTCTACACAATATGTAACAAATCTGAAAAAGGACATTTTACTGCATAATAATGACTAATTTATCAGCAATATTAATGCATGTGAAAGGATATGGCACTGAATTATTGATGAAGCCGATGGTCGTAGTATTCTATTACATCCTTCTGATGCATTCGGTAACGTTCTCAATGTGGTAGAATTGCAAGTTACGATTAAAGTGTCTGACACATGCTGCCTCTACCATGGAAAGCAGGGATGTGCTGTCAGGTTCACTCTAACTAATGTATTGTTATTCCAAGGTTTACTAAAGGGAACCTGACAGATACGACCGAGCCACTTGGAATACAGACAGGAGGGTCTCCCTGTTCGCACTGTTGGAGTGAGAGGTCTCTCCCTGCATACATGTATACGGAGAGTCCAGTCACTCCAGGAGAGCAGGCGGGGAGAAGCCACTGGGGACCCATCTGTCCCACTAGTCTTCCATACGGCCCAGGCGACTTTTCAAGTGTTTCTCTGAACCTTGTTGATTTTCCATAGAATCTCAAACCACACTAAAATCTTTAAACCACCATTCGAGCCTGTAAAAACCATCTTGAACAGCACACACTTTGATGTGGGCTAGCTGTACCCACCAGTGAGTACACCAAATTGAACATCACATTATTGCAGATGGAGGACTACCCAAATAATAATAAATACTGGTCAGCTGAAGTCTATATATGTCTACATTGTGTAACATTCCTAGCTGGTGAATAGTGCACTTGCTGAGTAATCAGGGCTTGTCTATATATTATTGAACATGTACCGGTACATTCAATGCTGAAATGAATTATTTGTGTTTTTATATATATAATTATTTCAGTGGTCTACGACCAGTGTGTCACGACCTACTGTGAAACTGTAAGATTTAGCATGCTGTGATGCCTTTTAGTTTAACAGCTGGAGAGTCACAAATTGCCAATAATTTATACTGCAAAAACATTCCTAATTATGGTATTATACATTGCTCCCTGAGTTGTGTGTAACTGTGTAAGAGATGTATAACCAGAAGGCCACATCAACCAAAGTCCACCTCCACTAAAGGGTTATCCCTGATCTGCTACATGGCACTTAAATATCTAGGTGCCCTTTTTTATCTTTCTGCTTCTGATGTTTTGTGGAATCCATGATGGGTAGAAAATGGCAAGCTCTGTTACCAGTCGTAATATGGATGTACCAAACATTAATGTTGCGTTCATGTGCCAGTTGCCTTCACTGTTGGTTGCCACCACACCATTCCAGTGGAAAGTGCGAAAGGCCCTTTCCACATTAGTGTTATTAATTGTATATAGCTGTTGGCGTGGTAATATTGTGGTCACCTTGTTTTCTCAACTCGCTGCCCGGCCAGCAGCTGATCTGTGGACGCAAACCTAGGGTCCATGGCAGCAAAGGCCAGATACCTGTACAGGTGTGAAAGGGTGATCACTAGAGAACCCTTGGGTCATACTAAGTGGAGTGACCTGTGCCAAATCTCTTTAGCCTTTTTGAGTTGACTGATTCATTACAGCGGAGCAATTTTTTTCTACTCCTGTCAAGATGGAGAGTACATCAGTGTATTGGGCAGCACGGTGGCGCAGTGGATAACACTGCAGCCTTACAGCGCTGGAGTCCTGGGTTCTAATCCCACCTTGGACAACATCTGCAAGGAGTTTGTATGTTCTCCCCGTATTTGCGTGGGTTTCCTCCGGGTTCTCTGGGTTTCTTCCCACATTCCAAAGACATACTGATAGGGAATTTAGATTGTGATCCCCATCGGGGACAGTGATAATAATGTGTGCAAAACTGTAAAGCGCTGCGGAATATGTTAGCGCTATATAAAAATAAAGATTATTATTATTGAGACACTTTATAGCTGCACACACCTAATATGGCCTATGCCTTATGTGAAAATCACGAAGATGCCATTACCCCTTCATTGAAAACTGTGAGCTTTCTAAATGAACATGGAAGAACAGTCATGCCTCCTATCTAATTTTTCAATATAGAATATAGGGTAGTTGTAGTGGTTACTACAGTATATTGGCTTCATAGGCATTATTCTCTTTAACCCCTTCCCGACCCATGACGCCACGTAGGCGTCATGAAAGTCGGTGCCAATCCGACCCATGACGCCTATGCGGCGTCATGGAAAGATCGCGTCCCTGCAGGCCGGGTGAAAGGGTTAACTCCCATTTCACCCGATCTGCAGGGACAGGGGGAGTGGTAGTTTAGCCCAGGGGGGGTGGCTTCACCCCCTCGTGGCTACGATCGCTCTGATTGGCTGTTGAAAGTGAAACTGCCAATCAGAGCGATTTGTAATATTTCACCTATTATAATGGGTGAAATATTACAATCCAGCCATGGCCGATGCTGAAATATCATCGGCCATGGCTGGAAATACTAATGTGCCCCCACCCTACCCCACCGATCGCCCCCGCAGCCCCCCGATCTGGCCGGTACACTGCTCCGGCTCTCCTCCGTCCAGTGCTCCGCTCCCCCCCCCGTGCTCTTGTCCGCTCCCCCCGTGCTCCAATCACCCCCCCCCGTGCTCCAATCACCCCCCCTGCACTCCGATCCACACCCCCCGGTGCTCCGTTCCACCCCCCCGTGCTCCATTCCAGCCCCCCCGTGCTCCATTCCGGCCCCCCCCGTGCTCCGTTCCACCCCTCCCGCGCTCCGATTCCCCCCCCGTGCCCGATCCCCCCCCCCGCCCCGTGCTCCGATCCCCCCCCCCGTGGTCCCCCCCCACCCCATCATACTTACCGATCCAGCCGGGGTCCCGTCCGTCTTCTCCCTGGGCGCCGCCATCTTCCAAAATGGCGGGCGCATGTGCAGTGCGCCCGCCGAATCTGCCGGCCGGCAGATTCGTTCCAAAGTGCATTTTGATCACTGAGATATAATCTATCTCAGTGATCAAAATAAAAAAAATAATAAATGACCCCCCCCCTTTGTCACCCCCATAGGTAGGGACAATAAAAAAAATAAAGAAATTTTTTTTTTCCACTAATGTAAGAATAGGGTTAGGGGTAGGGGTAGGGTTAGGGCTAGGGTTAGGGTTTCGGTATGTGCACACGTATTCTGGTCCTCTGCGGATTTTTCCGCTGCGGATTTGATATATCCGCAGTGCTAAACCGCTGCGGATTTATGGCAGATTTACCGCGTTTTTTTCTGCGCATTTCACTGCGGTTTTACAACTGCGATTTTCTATTGGAGCAGTTGTAAAACCGCTGCGGAATCCGCACAAAAGAAGTGACATGCTGCGGAATGTAAACCGCTGCGTTTCCGTGCAGTTTTTCCGCAGCATGTGTACAGCGATTTTTGTTTCCCGTAGGTTTACATTGAACTGTAAACTCATGGGAAACTGCTGCGGATCCGCAGCGTTTTCCGCAGCGTGTGCACATACCTTTAGAATTAGGCTATGTGCACACGGTGCGGATTTGGCTGCGGATTCGCAGCAGTGTTCCATCAGGTTTACAGTACCATGTAAACATATGAAAAACCAAATCCGCTGTGCCCATGGTGCGGAAAATACCGCGCGGAAACGCTGCGTTGTATTTTCCGCAGCATGTCAATTCTTTGTGCGGATTCCGCAGCGTTTTACACCTGTTCCTCAATAGGAATCCGCAGGTGAAATCCGCACAAAAAACACTGGAAATCCGCGGAAAATCCGCAGGTAAAACGCAGTGCCTTTTACCCGCGGATTTTTCAAAAATGGTGCGGAAATATCTCACACGAATCCGCAACGTGGGCACATAGCCTTAGGGTTAGGGTTGGAATTAGGGTTGTAGTTAGGGTTAGGGGTGTGTTGGGGTTAGGGTTGTGGTTAGGGGTGTGTTGCGGTTAGGGTTGTGATTAGGGTTATGGCTACAGTTGGGATTAGCGTTAGGGGTGTGTTGGGGTTAGTGTTGGAGGTAGAATTGAGGGGTTACCACTGTTTAGGCACATCAGGGGTCTCCAAACGCAACATGGCGCCACCATTGATTCCAGCCAATCTCGTATTCAAAAAGTCAAATGGTGCTCCCTCACTTCTGAGCCCCGACGTGTGCCCAAACAGTGGTTTACCCCCACATATGGGGTACCAGCATACTCAGGACAAACTGCGCAACAATTACTGGGGTCCAATTTCTCCTGTTACCCTTGTGAATCTAAAAAAATGCTTGCTAAAACATAATTTTTGAGGAAAGAAAAATGATTTTTTATTTTCACGGCTCTGCGTTGTAAACGTCTGTGAAGCACTTGGGGGTTCAAAGTGCTCACCACATATCTAGATAAGTTCCTTGGGGGGTCTAGTTTCTAAAATGGGGTCACTTGTGGGGGTTTCTACTGTTTAGGCACACCAGGGGCTCTGCAAACGCAACGTGACACCCGTAGACCATTCCATCAAAGTCTGCATTTCAAAAGTCACTACTTCCCTTCTGAGCCCCGACGTGTGCCCAAACAGTGGTTTACCCCCACTCATGGGGTATCAGCGTATTCAGGAGAAACTGGACAACAACTTTTGGGGTCCAATTTCTCCTGTAACCCTTGGGAAAATAAAAAATTCTGGGCTAAATAATTATTTTTGAGGAAAGAAAACGTATTTATTATTTTCACGGCTCTGCATTATAAACTTCTATGAAGCGCTTGGGGGTTCAAAGTGCTCACCACACATCTAGATAAGTTCCTTTCGGGGTCTAGTTTCCAAAATGGGGTCACTTGTGGGGGGTTTCTACTGTTAAGCCACATCAGGGGCTCTGCAAACGCAACGTGACGCCCACAGAGCATTCCATCAAAGTCTGCATTTCAAAACGTCACTACTTCACTTCCGAGCCTCGGCATGTGCCCAAACAGTGGGTTACCCCCACATATGGGGTATCAGCGTACTCAGGAGAAACTGGACAACAACTTTTGGGGTCCAATTTCTTCTGTAACCCTTGGGAAAATAAAACATTCTGGGCTAAATAATTATTTTTGAGGAAAGAAAACGTATTTATTATTTTCACGGCTCTGCATTATAAACTTCTATGAAGCACTTGGGGGTTCAAAGTGCTCACCACACATCTAGATAAGTTCCTTTGGGGGTCTAGTTTCCAAAATGGGGTCACTTGTGGGGGGTTTCTACTGTTAAGCCACATCAGGGGCTCTGCAAACGCAACGTGACGCCCACAGAGCATTCCATCAAAGTCTGCATTTCAAAACGTCACTACTTCACTTCCGAGCCCCGGCATGTGCCCAAACAGTGATTTACCCCCACATATGGGGTATCAGCGTACTCAGGAGAAACTGGACAACAACTTTTGGGGTCAAATTTCTCCTGTTACCCTTGGGAAAATAAAAAATTGCAGGCTAAAAGATCATTTTTGAGAAAATAATTTTTTTTTTTTATTTTCATGGCTCTGCGTTATAAACTTCTGTGAAGCACTTGGGGGTTCAAAGTCCTCACCACACATCTAGATTAGTTCCTTTGGGGGTCTAGTTTCCAAAATGGTGTCATTTCTGAGGGATCTCCAATGTTTAGGCACACAGGGGCTCTCCAAACGTGACATGGTGTCCGCTAATGATTGGAGCTAATTTTCCATTTAAAAAGCCAAATGGCGTGCCATCCCTTCCGAGCCCTGCCGTGCGCCCAAACAGTGGTTTACCCCCACATATGGGGTATCAGCATACTCAGGACAAACTGGACAACAATATTTGGGGTCCAATTTCTCCTATTATCCTTGGCAAAATAGGAAATTCCAGGCTAAAAAATCATTTTTGAGGAAAGAAAAATTATTTTTTATTTTCATGGCTCTGCGTTATAAACTTCTGTGAAGCACCTGGGGGTTTAAAGTGCTCAATATGCATCTAGATAAGTTCCTTGGTGGGTCTAGTTTCCAAAATGGGGTCACTTGTGGGGGAGCACCAATGTTTAGGCACACAGGGGCTCTCCAAACGCGACATGGTGTCCGCTAACAATTGGAGCTAATTTTCCATTCAAAAAGTCAAATGGCGCGCCTTCCCTTCCGAGCCTTACCATGTGCCCAAACAGTGGTTTACCCCCACAAGTGAGGTATTGGTGTACTCAGGAGAAATTGCCCAACACATTTTAGGATCCATTTTATCCTGTTGCCCATGTGAAAATGAAAAAATTGAGGCTAAAAGAATTTTTTTGTGAAAAAAAAGTACTTTTTCATTTTTATGGATCAATTTGTGAAGCACCTGGGGGTTCAAAGTGCTCACTATGCATCTAGATAAGTTCCTTGGGATGTCTAGTTTCCAAAATGGGGTCACTTGTGGGGGAGCTCCAATTTTTAGGCACACGGGGGCTTTCCAAACGTGACATGGTGTCCGCTAAAGAGTGGAGCCAATTTTTGATTCAAAAAGTCAAATGGCGCTCCTTCCCTTCGAAGCCCTGCCGTGCGCCCAAACAGTGGTTTACCCCCACATATGAGGTATCAGCGTACTCAGGACAAATTGGACAACAACTTTCGTGGTTCAGTTTCTCCTTTTACCATTGGGAAAATAAAAGAATTGTTGCTAAAAGATAATTTTTGTGACTAAAAAGTTAAATGTTCATTTTTTCCTTCCATGTTGCTTCTGCTGCTGTGAAGCACCTGAAGGGTTAATAAACTTCTTGAATGTGGCTTTGAGTACCTTGAGGGGTGCAGTTTTTAGAATGGTGTCACTTTTGGGTATTTTCAGCCATATAGACCCCTCAAACTGACTTCAAATGTGAGGTGGTCCCTAAAAAAAATGGTTTTGTAAATTTCGTTGTAAAAATGACAAATCGCTGGTCAAATTTTAACCCTTATAACTTCCTAACAAAAAAAAATTTTGTTTCCAAAATTGTGCTGATGTAAAGTAAACATGTGGGAAATGTTATTTATTAACTATTTTGTGTCACATATCTCTCTGGTTTAACAGAATAAAAATTCAAAATGTGAAAATTGCAAAATTTTCAAAATTTTCGCCAAATTTCCGTTTTTATCACAAATAAACGCAGAATTTATTGACCTAAATTTACCACTAACATGAAGCCCAATATGTCACGAAAAAACAATCTCAGAACCGCTAGGATCCGTTGAAGCGTTCCTGAGTTATTACCTCATAAAGGGACACTGGTCAGAATTGCAAAAAACGGCAAGGTCTTTAAGGTCAAAATAGGCTGGGTCATGAAGGGATTAAGATGTATCTGTTTGAGTACTGGTTTTGGCCTCAGGCATAAGGCCATATTCACACTTTAGCATTGTATTCACACCACATATATCCATAGGTTTCCATTCACATGACATATTTCAAGATTGTGTAGTTGGGCTGTTCAGCTAGTATATGTTGGTATATGCAAACAGGTGTAGCACATTTCAGCTTATAGAAGATTTTTCATCCAATTCTTGATTAAAATATTTCAAAAACTTTTGTTCAATATCCTAAAAAAATTGACACTCTCAATAAATCCAAGCATCATGTAGTTTTCTTCTCGTTTCAGACTAAAATAATAATCCTTAAAGGGAACCTGTCACCCCATTTTTGCACTATGAGATAAAAATACTGTTAAATAGGGCCTGAGCTGTGTGTTACAATAGTATATTTTTTGTCCCCTGATTCCCCACCTATGCTGCCGAAATACCTTACCAAAGTCACCATTTTCGCCTGTCAATCAGGCTGGTCTGGTCAAAAGGGCGTGGTGAAATGGCTGCTTCTCCCCCACCTCTTGCTTATCTTCCCGGCGTTGGCGTAGTGGTTCTCGCATGCGCAACAGCCGAAAAAGAGCGAGATCTGTGCTATTCCCCTGGTTATCGGTGGGGGCGGCCATTTTCCTGAAGCAGATATGCGAACTCGGGTTCAGGAAAATGGCCGCCGCGATCTCCATCTGCGCACGCCTGAAGCCCTGGGCAGCAGAGCACTTCATCTGCGCACGCATGGCCTCAGGAAGATGGCCGCCCCCACTGATAACCAGGGGAATAGCACAGATCACGCTCTTTTTCGGCTGTTGTGCATGCGAGAACCACTACGCCAACGCCGGGAAGATAAGCAAGAGGTGGGGGAGAAGCAGCCATTTCACCACACCCTTTTGACCAGACAAGCCTGATTGACAGGCGAAAACGGCGACTTTGGTAAGGTATTTCGGCAGCATAGGTGGGGAATCGGGACAAAAAATATACTATTGTAACACACAGCTCAGGCCCTATTTAACGGTATTTTTATCTCATACTGCAAAAACGGGGTGACAGGTTCCCCTTAACCATGAATGATTATGGACTTTTTTTTTTAGTCTGAAACATGTTGGAATCTACAGTACATCGTGCTTGGAGTTTTGGAAATATTTTAATCAGGAAAGATCTGTAAAATCTTCTGTTTGTGTTGTTGTACCTTTTTGAGCTGTATATAGAGGCATAGAACCCTTTTTTTTTTTTTTTTTACTGAGGCATGTTGAGAAATAAATTCTCTTACACCGACAATTGCTTTTCAAATCATCTGTTATTTAAAAAATTGTGCATTCATGACACATAGTGTTGACATTTACTGCTCTCCTGGGCATATTTGGAGCTATTTCTCTTACAAGCAAAGGAAATAGTCTCCATTTCCTAACCAGGGCAAGGAAAAAAAAAAATTAGATTTCAGTTATTTTGATAGTTGACCAATAATTTCAGGCCTATTTTCCTCCTTCAAGAACCTGTGGCAATTCCAGAGAAGTTATAAACCAAACTGTGTTGTTTCATGAGCGGAGGCCACGAGAGGACTGTAAACTAGATGCTGCTCTGCATTTCTTTCAGTCTAGTAATGTCTTCTATTCTGCAGCAGGTTCATACTGTATAACCAAGGCATACATTTTTAAGATCCTGATCTGACATTGATTATATTCTAGTGGCTTTGGAGACCTGCATTATTCACACTTCATTGCCTTCTCTGAGAGTATGTGCACAAGCTTGAGGCTTAAAAAAAAGCATCTTTCATCTATTTCAGACACCTGTATACATTGATCTCCAATAATTGTAAATTTATTTTTCTTTACTATAGAATAGTTATGAGAAATATGATGGAAGGGCCTAAAGAGGCGTAGACTATAAGCAGGAGGTTGATGGCAGCTTGATTTCACTATGTAAAAGTATTGTATGGAGTCTGACCGACAATACTAGCATATCTCATGATATTGGAGAATCTGGTTGTATGCATAGATGAAGCTGGAAAGACACATTATCCTCCTTAAGTTAGAGTTTGCCATGTGAAATATGGGATCTGCAATTGATGCAGTGCATACTCAAAGCGCCCATCGTCCCCGTGACTCGATCGCGGGCCACCGAAGGGTTGACATGACATTCTAGGGCCTGCTGAAAACTGCTGTGCCCTGTGTGTGTGATAGTTTGTTGGTGGCTATTTGAATGACCACACTGTTTCTTAAAGGGGTTGTCCAGTACTCAGAAAACCCCCTTCTCAATCACTATATGTTCTCTGAGTAAAATAACAGGCTATATTCAACTCTGGTGCCGGCGGTGTTAAAGCTCTCGCGTGAAATTGTCACCAGGCTTACAGACAATCGGCTGCAGCTTCACTCTCATTTCCTTCAGATCAAACTGCTGCGGTCAGCCTTCCTTCGGATGTCCGTTTCGGCCAAAGGAAGTGAGAGGAAAGCGCCTGCGAAGGCTCGCGTGACATAAAAATATCATGCAAGCCCCAGGAGGACTAGGTCCAACACCAATGGATCCATGCTAGCATCGGAGGGGAGTATGGCTGTTATTATTTTACATAGGGTAAATATAGTGATTGAGACGGGGTTGTCCGATTAGTGGCCAAACTCCCTTTAATTGATATTCTTAGGGCACAATGAACAGATAGTGATCTATAGATCTTTCTTTCTATTTATAGCAACTTCTTGAAGCTATGGTCGATGCAGCTGAAAATCTATGCCCAAATGTTATGAAGAAAGCGAATATTCGTGAAGATTTCATTCAGGCCAGCACTGAGAAGATCTCAATTCCTCGGAACTTTGTAAAAAATGTCCTCCTGGAGCAATCGGGGATAGATATTCTTAACAAAATAAGGTAAAGTGTGCATAATGATAGAAAAGGGTTATCGATGATGATCCTATTTGTTGCCTTTTCGACTAAATGATTATTACACAAGGCTATGTACCTTATACTCTGTTCATAATATATTTCATGTAATAAATGAATAAAGGAAAACAATTGTGTAATAATTATCTAATAAAGGCGTAATGGCTTCCGACCTGTGCAGGTTCATCAGCTCCACAGTTTACACTGGTACCTAAAATCCTATTTTATGACTAGTTTAAAAATGCCAGTTTTAATAAATTTGGACCATAGACGTAAGATGCCCCTAATTAATTTAGAGGCATGCCCCTTCCCAACAAATAACGGGACTGGTACATCATATGTTGGGTCCCTGCCTTTGATGTAGGCTTGGGAACTGAGCCCTTCTCTTTCCCGGCAGATGATCGCTGTATTATTGTGTTATTAAATGCCGCTCCAAGGGCCCATGTGCCCGTGCATGTTCAAGTGCCCTCTAAGGGGAACTCCGAGAATTAGATAAAATGTCATCCCTGATGTAATTCAAACTGCATCCTGTCCTAGTCATGTATCAGTAAGCACTGCGGACTGAAGACATGCAGCTCCTGACACCTGCATCTTGACTAGCAAGAGATGTATCTTGCATATCTCAGCCGGCAGGGAGCATGGCAGGGATACGTGAAGAAATATATCCTTTCCTATCTGAGAACAGAGGAGGTTCTCTCCAACTTCATTCTCCTCCAGTGTTAATTTGCTTTCCAGTTGGGCACATTCAGTCTTTGTGCATAGCTATCAAGCTGTCATACTGGTAGAGGAGGATAAAGCTGGAGAGCACACTGAGGGTTAAAACCTATTTTGTTACACATGATATCCGTGCCCCAGGCGCCGAGGGGATATGTGTAATACAGCTGTTGTCTTTTGAGAGGCAGGTCTTGGAAGCTGTATGTCTTCAGTTTGCAGCCCGTCCTGGCCCTTGACTAGGATGGACAGCAGTTTGAATTATATCATGGACTCCAATTGATCTCATTCTTGGAGAACAGCGTTAAGGGACTACAAAATACAGTATTAATAATAAAATATTTATAAAAATGAAAAAGATCAACATTTTTCCATTAAAAACATTCATTCTGCAAATGAATGAAAGGGCTTGACTTGTTGATGTGCAGCTGATATTGTATCTCGCCAATATTCTCATTACTGGAGGTTTAGAAAGAAGGCTGAATTTTTCAAAGTATTGGGGTCGCCGTTTTTCCAATGAGGTGGTAAACCATGGTTATGAATATTTCATGCTTCTAAAGTGTCACATCAGAAATAATAAGATTAGATGTGAGACTTTTTGTGTCCTTTCCAGTGCTGCCTCAGATGATAACATGAAGCTCCGGATCCTCTGTTGCGGATTAGAGGTTCAATCCATATCGGCTGACCCTAAAACCCACCCCTTAATGAAGACTTTTCTGACCTTCTTTCACGAAACACTTTTCACTTAGAAAACAAATAGCATTTAGTTCTTTTCATGTTAAGTGTGATTTAATTTTTCAGTATCTAATCTAGGAAAAATGTGTCAGCCAGTGTCTGCCTAATCCTCCAAGCCTTCATCTTCATATCAGTCATCCGGGAAAGTGAACCCTCCATGCCTCAATTCTGTGAATTGTGCTTGTACAATGACCCGGATATAATCCAGAGTAACCCTTCAAGCACTGAAATTATTCCCACAAGCTCTAATATGAACAAGACCTCTAATTAAACCAACATAAATAATGGATTACAAATGGCTAGATGTATTTTTGGGAAAGCTTAATACCTTACTACGTGGAAATAATTATCTATTGACCTTGGTCAAATGCTACCTATCCTACCATACATGTTGCTGCCATTTGAAGTGAATATGTGATCAAAAAATGGCCTATTGTTTAAATCCAGCTTTTGTTACTTTTTTGTAATTGTGGGCAATTTTCTTTTCATCTAACACAATCTTTATTAAAAATAAGATTTTTGCACTTTCCACACCGGGACTTTTAGACTCCTACTTCTTATACTTTTAGTACATTCACATGTACATTAGGAGCAATGGATTGATTGATCTTCTACTTTTGAATTGAGGCTACTAATGTGCATGTGCAAAAGTCAATGTGAAGAGACCAGGCTTGCATACAGATGTTTCCTATCAGTGTAATCATGACTCTGATGACAATGAAACAGCTAAAAATTCTTCCTGAAAGGACAGAAATTATGAGTCTAAAATGGCCCTGTGGCCAGTGGAAAATTGCAAGATTATTTTTTATGGTTTTTAATAAAAAGCATGTGGAATATCTTTAAAAAAAATTGAATATCAGAAAAAGTTGCTTTGAATACCGTAATAGATCATTTTCTGGTTACGCATTCCCCCCCAAAAAAGTTTGGTGGCTATTAAACTTATTATCAAGTAGTCCTAATTATCTCAGTGTTCTCAAATGTTTACACATTGCCTTTTTTTTCAAACAAATGTTACTTTTTTTAGGGTAAAGTTATAATGCTAGCATTATTGCCGAGATATATATAGTTTTATATTCTTTCTTCACAGTGAAGTTAAACTTACGGTGGCCTCTTTCTTGTCCGACCGCATTGTTGATGAAATCTTAGATGCACTCTCAAGCAGCCATCATAAACTGGTAAGTCTTGTGTATAGTGTGTTTTTTTTTTTTTTCTTTTACTATCGAGGTGATATAAAGGGGTTATATAGCCGAGTAATAATTGTTATGATAAGGTAATTCAGTACCACAATGGACATAGAGGTCAGAGCACATACAGTGACCTGACAATAACCCAAAAACATAGAACGAGCTCTGAGACGTGGGAACTCTGCTGACCGCAATCCCTAATCCTCTCCAACCACACTAGAGGCAGCCGTGGATTGCGCCTAACGCTCCCTATGCAACTCGGCACAGCCTGAGAAACTAGCTAGCCTGAAGATAGAAAATAAGCCTACCTTGCCTCAGAGAAATACCCCAAAGGAAAAGGCAGCCCCCACATGTAATGACTGTGAGTTAAGATGAAAAGACAAACGTAGAGATGAAATAGATTTAGCAAAGTGAGGCCCGACTTTCTGAACAGAGCGAGGATAGGAAAGGTAACTTTGCGGTCAATACAAAACCCTACAAAAAACCACGCAAAGGGGGCAAAAAGACCCTCCGTACCGAACTAACAGAACGGAGGTACACCCTCTGCGTCCCAGAGCTTCCAGCAAGCAAGAAAAAACAAATTGACAAGCTGGACAGCAAAAAACAGCAAACAAAATAGCAAAGCAGAACTTGGCTATGCAGAGCAGCAGGCCACAGGAACGATCCAGGAGGAAACGGGTCCAATACTAGAACATTGACTGGAGGCCAGGATCAAAGCACTAGGTGGAGTTAAATAGAGCAGCACCTAACGACTTCACCACATCACCTGAGGAAGGAAACTCAGAAGCCGCAGTACCACTCTGAAACCAGGGATTCAAGCTTCAGGAGGCTAATTTGCATATTCCAGGTGCCTTCTGGGAGAAGCGAAGTCTCCCTCAGCTAGAAGATCGTTGGGTACAGCCGGGACCAGCTGCTTCGAAAGCATCACCAAACCGCGCGCCGAATTTTTGCCTGTAGGACATTATTGCAAGAGAGCTTGGCTGAGTAGATTACACAAGAAGGAAAACACACAGCAAGTCAGCAGGATCTAGGAGCAACATGGCAAATGTGACAACTACATGGTGAGCTGCAGCATGTGCTACATGTTCACAGATCGACCAGAAGAAGAATCCAATTTCACCTGTCAGAAGTGTAGACTAGTGGCCCTTTTAGAAGAAAAGGTGCGGGGTCTGGAAGAAAGAATAGCAACTTTGAAACTCATCAAAGAGAATGAAGACTTTCTAGACAGAACAGAAGCATCTCTACTGGTCACAGAAGGTGCAAAAAGTGTCAGAGAACCTCCAAAAGCAGATGAGTGGAAGCATGTGACCAAAAGAAGCAAGAAGACCATGGAGAAATCACCAACCACACAACTGAAGAACCGATATCAAATCTTTGTAGAGGATGAAGATGGCACACCTAAGAATGAAGCAATACCAGCAAGCAAAAAAGAAAAGGGCACACAGCAACAAGTGACAGCAAAAAGTACAGCCAAGAAGCAACGAAGAGTGGTGGTGGTGGGAGACTCACTACTGAGAGGCACCGAAGCAGCCATCTGCAGACCGGACATAACTGCAAGAGAAGTATGCTGCCTTCCAGGTGCGATGATCAAGGATGTGACCGATAGGATACCAAAGCTCTTCAGCTCCAAGGACGTCCACCCATTTCTTCTGATACATGTTGGCACCAATGACACGGCAAGGAAGGACCTACCGACAATCTGCAAGGACTTTGAAGAGTTGGGGAAGAAAGTAAAGGAACTGGATGCACAGGTAGTTTTTTCTTCTATCCTTCCAGTAGACGGGCATGGCACCAGGAGATGGAACAGGATCCTTGATGCAAACAACTGGCTAAGACGATGGTGCAGACAACAAGGATTTGGATTCCTGGACCACGGTGTGAATTACTGGTATGATGGACTCCTCGCCAGAGACGGACTACACCTCAACAAACCTGGGAAACACACATTCGCCAGAAGACTCGCTACACTCATCAGGAGGGCGTTAAACTAGAAGAAGAGGGGACGGGAAGAAAAACATTAGACTCGAACAAAGACGACCCAGGAAAACATACTCAGAAGGGAGGTAAGAACATTTCTAAAACAATCCACAGTGAGGAGATTGGAACAAAACAAAATCCTCTAAACTGCATGCTCGCAAACGCCAGAAGCCTGACAAACAAGATGGAAGAACTAGAAGCAGAAATATCTACAGGTAACTTTGACATAGTGGGAATAACCGAGACATGGTTAGATGAAAGCTATGACTGGGCAGTTAACTTACAGGGTTACAGTCTGTTTAGAAAGGATCGTAAAAATCGGAGAGGAGGAGGGGTTTGTCTCTATGTAAAGTCTTGTCTAAAGTCCACTTTAAGGGAGGATATTAGCGAAGGGAATGAGGATGTCGAGTCCATATGGGTTGAAATTCATGGAGGGAAAAATGGTAACAAAATTCTCATTGGGGTCTGTTACAAACCCCCAAATATAACAGAAAGCATGGAAAGTCTACTTCTAAAGCAGATAGATGAAGCTGCAACCCATAATGAGGTCCTGGTTATGGGGGACTTTAACTACCCGGATATTAACTGGGAAACAGAAACCTGTGAAACCCATAAAGGCAACAGGTTTCTGCTAATAACCAAGAAAAATTATCTTTCACAATTGGTGCAGAATCCAACCAGAGGAGCAGCACTTTTAGACCTAATACTATCTAGTAGACCTGACAGAATAACAAATCTGCAGGTGGTTGGGCATTTAGGAAATAGCGACCACAATATTGTGCAGTTTCACCTGACTTTCACTAGGGGGACTTGTCAGGGAGTCACAAAAACATTGAACTTTAGGAAGGCAAAGTTTGAACAGCTTAGAGATGCCCTTAATCTGGTAGACTGGGACAATATCCTCAGAAATGAGAATACAGATAATAAATGGGAAATGTTTAAGAACATCCTAAATAGGCAGTGTAAGCGGTTTATACCTTGTGGGAATAAAAGGACTAGAAATAGGAAAAACCCAATGTGGCTAAACAAAGAAGTAAGACAGGCAATTAACAGTAAAAAGAAAGCATTTGCACTACTAAAGCAGGATGGCACCATTGAAGCTCTAAAAAACTATAGGGAGAAAAATACTTTATCTAAAAAACTAATTAAAGCTGCCAAAAAGGAAACAGAGAAGCACATTGCTAAGGAGAGTAAAACTAATCCCAAACTGTTCTTCAACTATATCAATAGTAAAAGAATAAAAACTGAAAATGTAGGCCCCTTAAAAAATAGTGAGGAAAGAATGGTTGTAGATGACGAGGAAAAAGCTAACATATTAAACACCTTCTTCTCCACGGTATTCACGGTGGAAAATGAAATGCTAGGTGAAATCCCAAGAAACAATGAAAACCCTATATTAAGGGTCACCAATCTAACCCAAGAAGAGGTGCGAAACCGGCTAAATAAGATTAAAATAGATAAATCTCCGGGTCCGGATGGCATACACCCACGAGTACTAAGAGAACTAAGTAATGTAATAGATAAACCATTATTTCTTATTTTTAGGGACTCTATAGCGACAGGGTCTGTTCCGCAGGACTGGCGCATAGCAAATGTGGTGCCAATATTCAAAAAGGGCTCTAAAAGTGAACCTGGAAATTATAGGCCAGTAAGTCTAACCTCTATTGTTGGTAAAATATTTGAAGGGTTTCTGAGGGATGTTATTCTGGATTATCTCAATGAGAATAACTGTTTAACTCCATATCAGCATGGGTTTATGAGAAATCGCTCCTGTCAAACCAATCTAATCAGTTTTTATGAAGAGGTAAGCTATAGACTGGACCACGGTGAGTCATTGGACGTGGTATATCTCGATTTTTCCAAAGCGTTTGATACCGTGCCGCACAAGAGGTTGGTACACAAAATGAGAATGCTTGGTCTGGGGGAAAATGTGTGTAAATGGGTTAGTAACTGGCTTAGTGATAGAAAGCAGAGGGTGGTTATAAATGGTATAGTCTCTAACTGGGTCGCTGTGACCAGTGGGGTACCGCAGGGGTCAGTATTGGGACCTGTTCTCTTCAACATATTCATTAATGATCTGGTAGAAGGTTTACACAGTAAAATATCGATATTTGCAGATGATACAAAACTATGTAAAGCAGTTAATACAAGAGAAGATAGTATTCTGCTACAGATGGATCTGGATAAGTTGGAAACTTGGGCTGAAAGGTGGCAGATGAGGTTTAACAATGATAAATGTAAGGTTATACACATGGGAAGAGGGAATCAATATCACCATTACACACTGAACGGGAAACCACTGGGTAAATCTGACAGGGAGAAGGACTTGGGGATCCTAGTTAATGATAAACTTACCTGGAGCAGCCAGTGCCAGGCAGCAGCTGCCAAGGCAAACAGGATCATGGGGTGCATTAAAAGAGGTCTGGATACACATGATGAGAGCATTATACTGCCTCTGTACAAATCCCTAGTTAGACCGCACATGGAGTACTGTGTCCAGTTTTGGGCACCGGTGCTCAGGAAGGATATAATGGAACTAGAGAGAGTACAAAGGAGGGCAACAAAATTAATAAAGGGGATGGGAGAACTACAATACCCAGATAGATTAGCGAAATTAGGATTATTTAGTCTAGAAAAAAGACGACTGAGGGGCGATCTAATAACCATGTATAAGTATATAAGGGGACAATACAAATATCTCGCTGAGGATCTGTTTATACCAAGGAAGGTGACGGGCACAAGGGGGCATTCTTTGCGTCTGGAGGAGAGAAGGTTTTTCCACCAACATAGAAGAGGATTCTTTACTGTTAGGGCAGTGAGAATCTGGAATTGCTTGCCTGAGGAGGTGGTGATGGCGAACTCAGTCGAGGGGTTCAAGAGAGGCCTGGATGTCTTCCTGGAGCAGAACAATATTGTATCATACAATTATTAGGTTCTGTAGAAGGACGTAGATCTGGGTATTTATTATGATGGAATATAGGCTGAACTGGATGGACAAATGTCTTTTTTCGGCCTTACTAACTATGTTACTATGTTACTCTCCTCCACCAACGGAAGCTCACAGAGAGAATCAGCCGAAGTACCACTTGTGACCACAGGAGGGAGCTCTGCCACAGAATTCACAACAGTACCCCCCCCCTTGAGGAGAGGGTCACCAAACCCTCACCAGAGCCCCCAGGATGACCAGGATGAGCCACATGAAAGGCACGAACAAGATCGGGAGCATGGACATCAGAGGCAACGACCCAGGAATTATCTTCCTGAGCATAACCCTTCCACTTAACCAGATACTGGAGTTTCCGTCTTGAAAGATGAGAATCCAAAATCTTCTCCACAATATACTCCAACTCCCCCTCCACCAAAACCGGGGCAGGAGGATCAACAGATGGAACCATAGGTGCCACGTATCTCCGCAACAATGACCTATGGAATACGTTATGTATGGAAAAAGAATCTGGAAGGGTCAGACGAAAACACACAGGATTAAGAACCTCAGAAATCCTATACGGACCAATGAAACGAGGTTTAAACTTAAAAGAGGAAACCTTCATAGGAATATGACGAGAAGATAACCAAACCAAATCCCCAACACGAAGTCGGGGACCCACACAGCGTCTGCAATTAGCAAAACGTTGAGCCTTCTCCTGGGACAAGGTCAAATTGTCCACTACATGAGTCCAAATCTGCTGCAACCTGTCCACCACAGTATCCACACCAGGACAGTCCGAAGACTCAACCTGCCCTGAAGAGAAACGAGCATGGAACCCAGAGTTGCAGAAAAACGGCGAAACCAAGGTAGCCGAGCTGGCCCGATTATTAAGGGCGAACTCAGCCAAAGGCAAAAAGGACACCCAGTCATCCTGATCAGCAGAAACACAGCATCTCAGATATGTTTCCAAGGTCTGATTGGTTCGTTCGGTCTGGCCATTAGTCTGAGGATGGAAAGCCGAGGAAAAAGACAAGTCAATGCCCATCCTACCACAAAAGGCTCGCCAAAACCTCGAAACAAACTGGGAACCTCTGTCAGAAACGATATTCTCTGGAATGCCATGTAAACGAACCACATGCTGGAAGAACAATGGCACCAAATCAGAGGAGGAAGGTAATTTAGACAAGGGTACCAAATGGACCATCTTAGAGAAGCGATCACAGACCACCCAAATGACTGACATCATTGACCAGGTCATCCTGGTCATCTTTTGAGAGACGGGAAGATCTGAAATAAAATCCATAGAGATATGTGTCCAAGGCCTCTTCGGGACGGGCAAGGGCAAAAGCAACCCACTGGCACGAGAACAGCAGGGCTTAGCCCGAGCACAAATCCCACAGGACTGCACAAAAGTACGCACATGCCGCGACAGAGATGGCCACCAAAAGGATCTAGCCACTAACTCTCTGGTACCAAAGATTCCAGGATGACCAGCCAACACCGAACAATGAACCTCAGAGATAACTTTATTCGTCCACCTATCAGGGACAGTTTCTCCGCTGGGCAACGATCAGGTTTATTAGCCTGAAATTTTTGCAGCACCCGCCGCAAATCAGGGGAGATGGCAGACACAATTACTCCCTCTTTGAGGATACCCGCCGGCTCAGATAAACCCGGAGAGTCGGACACAAAACTCCTAGACAGGGCATCCGCCTTCACATTTTTAGAGCCCGGAAGGTACGAAATCACAAAGTCAAAACGGGCAAAAAACAGCGACCAACGAGCCTGTCTAGGATTCAAGCGCTTGGCAGACTCGAGATAAGTCAAGTTCTTATGATCAGTCAATACCACCACGCGATGCTTAGCTCCTTCAAGCCAATGACGCCACTCCTCGAATGCCCACTTCATGGCCAGCAACTCTCGATTGCCCACATCATAATTTCGCTCAGCAGGCGAAAACTTCCTGGAAAAAAAGGCGCATGGTTTCATCACCGAGCAATCAGAACTTCTCTGCGACAAAACAGCCCCCTGCTCCAATCTCAGAAGCATCAACCTCGACCTGGAATGGAAGTGTGACGCCCAGGAGACCGGGATACCCAGCACCGGACCAATGGGGTCTGTCTCTTAAGGGGGATGTCACGGGTGGCTTGACCCGGTGCTGTAGCCTCAGGCAATGCACAGTGTAAGGGGTATCGTGAGGGAGCAGGCACTTACTTGATCAGCAGCAGGTTCTCCCAGCGGCGATGATCCCGATCCTGGATATTGGCTATTGTCCAAATGAAAGACTGAGGCACTGAAACGTTTAACCAGTTTACTTTAACATAAAGGGATTTACAACCAGTCCTGTCACCGGAGTCTGTATGGGAACTCTGAGTTACTTTGACCCTGCCGGGGTCTTCGCCTCTTATTGTACGCAGTTTCTGTGTGGCCCTGCTGCTGTATGTGAACTGGCTGCCGGCCCAATCTGTCCCCTCCGAGCCCTGGTTCAACGGGCAACCCGAGTCCTTTTATCAGCTTACCCCCTCCGGGAGTACCGCTGAACTCTGTGTCTGTTGCTGCGTCCGGCCCTAGTGAAGCTGATATCACCTCACGTTTTTCCGGTTGCTGTATTATATATAATGAATACAGCCACGGATCCGGTATCCGTCTTTGCGCCTGTTCTGGGTAGTGATTAATGCTACCCGGTTCTCACAATGTCCTTTTTCTCTGTCCCTTTTCTCCTCATGCCGGTGATTTAGGCCTGGAAACAGTCACAGGACTGTTAGAAATTCAGCTGTATGACCTCTCACTTTCAGCTCCTTAGCCCAACTGCCATTTCTTCTCTCAGACCAGAATGGATCAAGGGGAGTCTCTGGAGCTCCCCCTTCCGGCCGGAGGTGGTAGTGCAGTCTTGCTATTTTAGTATTTGTATTTACTGTCAGTAACTATTTTTGTGGCAAATACCCCTAGGGGTGCCACAGAAGCGAAACATCTGGTTGACACAACACAGGGGCAGAAGAAAAACGACGCTTCAACTCTTGAAAAGCTTCCACAGCAGCAGAAGACCAATTGACCACATCTGCACCCTTCTTGGTCAAATCGGTCAATGGTTTAGCAATACTAGAAAAATTGCAGATGAAGCGACGATAAAAATTAGCAAAGCCCAGAAACTTTTGCAGACTTTTCAGAGATGTCGGCTGAGTCCAATCATGGATGGCTTGGACCTTAACAGGGTCCATCTCGATAGTAGAAGGGGAAAAGATGAACCCCAAAAATGAAACCTTCTGAACACCAAAGAGACACTTTGATCCTTTCACAAACAAAGAATTAGCACGCAGGACCTGAAACACCGTTCTGACCTGCTTCACATGAGACTCCCAATCATCCGAGAAGATCAAAATGTCATCCAAGTACACAATCAGGAATTTATCCAGGTACTCTCGGAAGATGTCATGCATAAAGGACTGAAACACTGATGGAGCATTGGCAAGTCCGAATGGCATTACTAGATACTCAAAATGGCCCTCGGGCGTATTAAATGCAGTTTTCCATTTATCGCCTCGCTTAATACGCACAAGATTATATGCACCACGAAGATCTATCTTGGTGAACCAACTGGCCCCCTTAATCCGAGCAAACAAATCAGATAACAACGGCAAGGGGTACTGAAATTTAACAGTGATCTTATTAAGAAGGCGGTAATCTATACAAGGTCTCAGCGAACCATCCTTCTTGGCTACAAAAAAGAACCCTGCTCCTAATGGCGACGATGATGGGCGAATATGCCCCTTCTCCAAGGACTCCTTCACATAACTCCGCATAGCGACGTGCTCAGGCACAGATAAATTAAACAGTCGACCTTTTGGGAATTTACTACCAGGAATCAAATCGATAGCACAATCACAATCCCTATGCGGAGGTAGGGTATCGGACTTGGGCTCATCAAATACATCCCGGTAATCAGACAAGAACTCTGGAACCTCAGAAGGGGTGGATGAAGAAATAGTCAGAAATGGGACATCACCATGTACCCCCTGACAACCCCAGCTGGACACAGACATGGATTTTCAATCTAATACTGGATTATGGACTTGTAGCCATGGCAACCCCAACACGACCACATCATGCAGATTATGCAACACCAGAAAGCGAATAACCTCCTGATGTGCAGGAGCCATGCACATGGTCAGCTGGGTCCAGTACTGAGGCTTATTCTTGGCCAAAGGCGTAGCATCAATTCCTCTCAATGGAATGGGACACTGCAAGGGCTCCAAGAAAAACCCACAACGCCTAGCATACTCCAAGTCCATCAAATTCAGGGCAGCGCCTGAATCCACAAATGCCATGACAGAATACGATGACAAAGAGCAGATCAAGGTAACGGACAAAAGAAATTTTGACTGTGCCGTACCAATGGTGGCAGACCTAGCGAACCGCGTAGTGCGCTTAGGACAATCAGAGATAGCATGAGTGGAATCACCACAGTAGAAACACAGCCCATTCAGACGTCTGTATTCTTGCCGTTCAACTCTGGTCAAAGTCCTATCGCACTGCATAGGCTCAGGTTTAAGCTCAGGTAATACCGCCAAATGGTGCACAGATTTACGCTCACGCAAGCGTCGACCGATCTGAATGGCCAAAGACATAGACTCATTCAGACCAGCAGGCATAGGAAATCCCACCATGACATCCTTAAGGGCTTCAGAGAGACCCTTTCTGAAAATAGCTGCCATCGCACCTTCACTCCATTGAGTGAGTACGGACCACTTTCTAAATTTCTGACAATATACCTCTATCTCATCCTGACCCTGACACAGAGCCAGCAAATTCTTCTCTGCCTGATCCACTGAATTAGGTTCATCGTACAGCAATCCGAGCGCCAGGAAAAACGCATCGATATTACTTAATGCAGGATCTCCTGACGCAAGAGAAAATGCCCAGTCCTGAGGGTCGCCACGTAAAAAAGAAATAATGATCCTAGCTTGTTGAACTGGGTCACCAGAGGAGCGAGGTTTCAAAGCCAGAAATAGTTTACAATTATTTTTGAAACTCAGAAATTTAGTTCTATCTCCAAAAAACAAATCAGGAATAGGAATTCTCGGTTCTAACATAGAATTCTGAACCACAAAGTCTTGAATATTTTGTACTCTTGCCGTGAGCTGATCCACACATGAAGACAGACCTTTAATGTCCATCGCTACACCTGTGTCCTGAACCACCCAAATGTCTAGGGGAAAAAAAAGGCAAAACACAGTGCAAAGAAAAAAAAATGGTCTCAGAACTTTTTTTCCCTCTATTGAGAATCATTAGTACTTTGGGCCTCCAGTACTGTTATAAGGTAATTCAGTACCACAATGGACATAGAGGTCAGAACACATACAGTGACCTGACAATAACCCAAAAACATAGAACGAGCTCTGAGACGTGGGAACTCTGCTGACCGCAATCCCTAATCCTCTCCAACCACACTAGAGGCAGCCGTGGATTGCGCCTAACGCTCCCTATGCAACTCGGCACAGCCTGAGAAACTAGCTAGCCTGAAGATAGAAAATAAGCCTACCTTGCCTCAGAGAAATACCCCAAAGGAAAAGGCAGCCCCCACATATAATGACTGTGAGTTAAGATGAAAAGACAAACGTAGAGATGAAATAGATTTAGCAAAGTGAGGCCTGACTTTCTGAACAGAGCGAGGATAGGAAAGGTAACTTTGCGGTCAATACAAAACCCTACAAAAAAACCACGCAAAGGGGGCAAAAAGACCCTCCGTACCGAACTAACGGCACGGAGGTACACCCTCTGCGTCCCAAAGCTTCCAGCAAGCAAGAAAAAACAAATTGATAAGCTGGACAGAATAAAACAGCAAACAAAATAGCAAAGCAGAACTTGGCTATGCAGAGCAGCAGGCCACAGGAACGATCCAGGAGGAAACAGGTCCAATACTAGAACATTGACTGGAGGCCAGGATCAAAGCACTAGATGGAGTTAAATAGAGCAGCACCTAACAACTTCACCACATCACCTGAGGAAGGAAGCTCAGAAGCCGCAGTACCACTCTCCTCCACCAACGGAAGCTCACAGAGAGAATCAGCCGAAGTACCACTTGTGACCACAGGAGGGAGCTCTGCCACAGAATTCACAACAAATAATATGACGTTGCAATATGACAGCCTTGTACAGTGCTTTGCTGATAAGCTTTGTGTTACAGAAGTTATTACAATTTATTTATCTCATACTTGATTTTCAGTTAATACATATGTAAGGGTCTCTGCACTGAACGATCTGCGCAACTTTGAGCAACGCATGGTAATCAGTGCTAGAGTAGGCTAGGGCAAGATTTCCAAACCTACCAACCTTGTGGGGTTTACTCAAGCAACTGTGTCGTGAGCATACCCTTAATTGTGTGATCATAGAAAAATATCAAATTAAAGGGAATCCTGTGGATGTAAGCAACTTATCCATGAAAGGGGTCTGAGGAGGATGTTCTCATTCTGACGGGTTGTCAGGCAGACTGCAGCCAAATTCAGCGCTGTTGCTTCCAACGAATCTGACCAAATGCACAAATTTTCATTCCTTAGCACAGATGCAAACAGGCCAGACACCATTTGGTAAAGAAGCTTAACCTCTTAATAACTGAGCCAATTTTGACCTTAATGAGCAAGCCAAATTTTACAATTCTGACCCCTGTCGCTTTGAGGTTACACTCAACGGATCCCACTGATTCTGAGACATATTGTACTTCATGGTACTGTTAAAATTTCTTCGCTATAACTTGCGTTTATTTGTGAAAAAATCGGAAATTTGTCAAAAATTTAGCAATCTTCAAACTTTGAATTCTTATGCCCTCAACCCCTTTCTGACATCTGACGTACTATCCCGTTGAGGTGGGGTGGGCCCGTATGACCACAGACGGGATAGTACGTCATAGCGATCGGCCGTGCTCACGGGGGGAGCGCGGCCGATCGCGGTCGGTTGTCAGCTGCCTATCGCAGCTGACATCTGGCACAATGTGCCAGGAGCGGTCACGGACCGCTCCCGGCACATTAACCCCCGGCACACCGCGATCAAACATGATCGCGGTGTGCCGGCGGTACAGGGAAGCATCGCGCAGGGAGGGTGCTCCTTTCGGGCTTCCCTGAGACCCCCGGAGCCCCCCGAAGCTCTCTTACCTCCTTCCTCGCTGCAGGCCCCGGATCCAAAATGGCCGCGGCATCAGGGTCCTGCTGGGAGGGAGGTGGCTTCACAGCGCCTGCTCAGAGCAGGCACTGTGAAGCCTGGAGCTGTGCATGTCAGATCGCTGATCTGACACAGTGCACAGCAAAGTGTCAGATCAGCGATCTTACACTATAACATGATGCCCCCCCGGGGCAATGTTATGGTGTAAAAAAAAAAAATTTCACATGTGTAAAAAAAATGTAAGAAAATTCCCCCCAAAATTCCTCCCCCCCAAAAAAAAAATATATTGTTCCTATAAATACATTTCTTAATCTAAATAAAAAAAATAAATAAAAGGACACATATCTAGTATCGCCACGTCCGTAACGAACCCACCTATAAAACTGTCCCGCTAGTTAACCCCTTCAGTGAACGCGGTAAAAAAAAAGAGGCAAAAAACAACGCTTTATTATCATACCACCAAACAAAAAGTGGAATAACACGTGATCAAAAAGACGGATATAAATAACCATGGTACCACTGAAAACGTCATCTTGTCCCGCAAAAAAACGAGCCGCCATACAGCATCATCAGCGAAAAAATAAAAAAGGTATAGTCCTCAGAATAAAGCAATGCAAAAATATTTTTTTCTAGAAAAGTGTTTATCGTATAAAAGCGCCAAAACATAAAAAAATGATATAAATGAGGTATCGCTGTAATCGTACTGACCCGAAGAATAAAACTGCTTTACCCATTTTACCAAACGCGGAACGTTATAAACGCCTCTCTCAAAAGAAATTTTGGTCATTCTGCCTCACAAAAATCAGAATAAAAAGCGATCAAAAATTGACACGTGCCCGAAAATGTTACTAATAAAAACGTCAACTCGTCCCGCAAAAAACAAGACCTCACATGACTCTGTGGACCAAAATATGGAAAAATTATAGCTCTGAAAATGTGGTAACGCAAAAAATATTTTTGCAATAAAAAGCTTCTGTCAGTGTGTGACGGCTGCCTATCATAAAAATCAGCTAAAAAACCCGCTATAAAAGTAAATCAAACCCCCCCTTCATCACCCCCTTAGTTAGGGAAAAATTAAAAAATTTTAAAAAATTTATTTGTTTCCATTTTCCCGTTAGGGCTGGGGTTAGGGCTAGGGTTGGAGCTAGGGTTAGGGCTACGGTTAGGGTTGGGGCTAAAGTTAGGGTTGCGGCTAAAGTTAGGGTTTGGATTACATTTACGGTTGGGAATAGGGTTGGGATTAGGGTTAGGGGTGTGTCAGGGTTAGGGGTGTGTTTAGGGTTACTGTTGAGATTATTGTTAGGGGTGTCTTTGGATTAGGGTTTCAGTTATAATTGGGGGGTTTCCACTGTTTAGGCACATCAGGGGCTCCAAACGCGACATGGCGTCCGATCTCAATTCCAGCTAATTCTGCGTTGAAAAAGTAAAACAGTGCTCCTTCTCTTCCGAGCTCTCCCGTGTGCCCAAACAGGGGTTTATCCCAACATATGGGGTATCAGCGTACTCAGGACACATTGGACAACAACTTTTGGGGTCCAATTTCTCCTCTTACCCTCGGGAAAATTCAAAACTGGAGGCTAAAAAATAATTTTGGGAGGAAAAATGTTTTTATTTTTTTTTACGGCTCTGCGTTATAAACTGTAGTGAAACACTTGGGGGTTCAAAGCTCTCACAACACATATACATAAGTTCCTTAGGGGGTCTACTTTCCAAAATGGTGTCACATGTGGGAGGTTTACACTGTTTAGGTACATAAGGGGCTCTGCAAACGTAATGTGACGCCTGCAGACCATTCCATCTAAGTCTGCATTCCAAATGGCGCTCCTTCCCTTCCGAGCCCTCCCATGCGCCCAAACGGTGGTTCCCCCCCCCCCCCCAGCGCACTCGGGACAAATTGGACAACAACTTTTGGGGTCCAATTTCTCCTGTTACCCTCGGGAAAATACAAAACTGGGGGCTAAAAAATAATTTTTGTGGGAAAAATATTTTGTTTTATTTTTACGGCTCTGCATTATAAACTTATGTGAAGCCCTTGGTGGGTCAAAGTGCTCACCACACATCTAGATAAGTTCCTTAGGGGGTCTACATTCCAAAATTTTGTCACTTGTGGGGAGTTTCAATGTTTAGGCACATCAGGGGCTCTCCAAACGCGACATGGTGTCCCATCTCAATTCCAGTCAATTTTGCATTGAAAAGTCAAACGGCGCTCCTTCCCTTCCGAGCTCTCCCATGCGCCCAAACAGTGGTTTACCCCCACATATGGGGGAACAGCATACTCAGGACAAATTGTACAACAACTTTTGTGGTCCATTTTCACCTGTTACCCTTGGTAAAATAAAACAAATTGGAGCTGAAGTAAATTTTTTGTGAAAAAAAGTTAAATTTTCCTTTTTAATTAAACATTCAAAAAATTCCTGTGAAGCACCAGCCGACCTGACCAGCCTGATTGACAGGCGAAAACGGCGACTTTGGTAATGTATTGCGCAGCGTAGGTGGGGAATCAGGGTACACTACATACACTATTGTAACGCACAGCGCAGGCCCTATTTAACAGTATTTATATCTCAATCTGAAAAAACGGGGTGACAGGTTCCCTTTAAGTATTTTGTGTGACATATCTCTGTGATTTAATTGCATAAAAATTCAAAGTTGGAAAATTGCGAAATTTTCAAAATTTTCGCCAAATTTCCATTTTTTTCACAAATAAACGCAGGTAATATCAAAGAAATTTTACCACTATCATGAATTACAACATGTCACAAGAAAACAGTGTCAGAATCACTGGGATCCGTTGAAGTGTTCCAGAGTTATAACATCATAAAGGGACAGTGGTCAGAATTGTAAAAATTGGCCTGGTCATTAACGTGCAAACCACCCTCGGGGCTTAAGGGGTTAAAATATCCAATAAATAAATTCCACATATCACATGTCCAAAATTCCAATAAAAACCAATCCACCCATAAATGGGTGATTTTCCCACAAGTAAACAACACGACAGTAAAATAAATAAATAAGGGGAGGGAGGGTGGGCTCTTCTTTTCTTCTTGCGCTAATGGAATGAGGTGAAACCCTGTAAACATTGCTTTATATGTTTTCAAAAAAAGAGCGCCAACAGCCAATGAAAAAACTGTTAAAAAAAAGGTGCAATAAAACTGGTAAAAACTGGTTTTAACTGCTCTTGAAAATTCACACAGAAATACACTGACCTTTTATTGACCTCTAGAAGTGAATGACCCAAAAAGAAATGGAAATTCTCAGGGTCTATGTGGCCGTGAAACCCTCGCCATATTTCATTGTATGCTTTAGGCGGGGGAAGGGGGGGGTGCGCTAACATCTGTGCAAGTGATTAAATTATAACCTGTGCAATATAAGGAAATCCTGAAAACATTACCTTTTTGCGACCCTTGAGGAATGCATTTTGAGACCTCTGGTCTAGACCAACCCTTGAAACACACATCACTGATGATGCTTCGTTTTAGGGAGGGAGCAGTGGTTGTGGCAGTGACCTCAACCTCTGCCCTCTGATTATGACTCGCTTGACTATCTCATCATGCACTGGGGGCTCTCAAAGTGTCATCAAATATCAAGTCGGTAAAAAAGAAAGTGTATATCAGTTAGATGGTGTAGTAAGGGGACAATAGGATTTTTTAATTAGTGTATTAGAAAAGAGATTAGATTATGACATTGAATAGACATTTAGGATTCAAAATAAATGTTAGTTTCGGACCACTCCTTTTAAATTTTAAGAGCATTTGTAGTACGTGGCAGAGGACTGTTTGCAGCATTTCAATACCTCCATCTAATTTGTGGCATGGGCCAATAACACTACATACAGAATGATTTTCACACAACCTGTAGTGAATCTAAGCCATTGTATATTGCTGTGGTTCTGAAGATGATAGGGGGTTCATCACACTACAAGGTGGCCATTCTCGGTCTGTTGAATCCAATACTGCCTTGTTCAAAGCTCCTTGTTTTTTTAAATGTGTGTCTATGAGGAGCACTTAGAGCCCTTTATCAATGGAATGTAAAAAGAAGTGCACCGAAGTCTACTTTTTAAAGGCGTGTTCCCATTAAATACACTTCTCATCGACAAGATGAGATATATATATATATATATATATATATATATATATATATATATATATATATATATATATATATATATACAGTTAGGTCCATATATATTTGGACAGAGACAACATTTTTCTAATTTTGGTTATAGACATTACCACAATGAATTTTAAACAAAACAATTCAGATGCAGTTGAAGTTCAGACTTTCAGCTTTCATTTGAAGGTATCCACATTAAAATTGGATGAAGGGTTTAGGAATTTCAGCTCCTAAACATGTGCCACCCTGTTTTTAAAGGGACCAAAAGTAATTGGACAGATTCAATCATTTTAAGTAAAATGTTCATTTCTAGTACTTGGTTGAAAACCCTTTGTTGGCAATGACTGCCTGAAGTATTGAACTCATGGACATCACCAGACGCTGTGTTTCCTCCTTTTTGATGCTCTGCCAGGCCTTCACTGCGGTGGTTTTCAGTTGCTGTTTGTTTGTGGGCCTTTCTGTCTGAAGTTTAGTCTTTAACAAGTGAAATTCATGCTCAATTGGGTTGAGATCAGGTGACTGACTTGGCCATTCAAGAATATTCAACTTCTTTGCTTTAATAAACTCCTGGGTTGCTTTGGCATTATGGTTTGGGTCATTGTCCATCTGTAGTATGGAACGACGACCAATCAGTTTGGCTGCATTTGGCTGGATCTGAGCACACAGTATGTCTCTGAATACCTCAGAATTCATTCGGCTGCTTCTGTTCTGTGTAACATCATCAATAAACACTAGTGACCCGGTGCCACTGGCAGCCATGCATGCCCAAGCCATCACACTGCCTCCGCCGTGTTTTACAGATGATGTGGTATGCTTTGGATCATGAGCTGTACCTCGCCTTCTCCATACTTTTCTCTTTCCATCATTCTGGTAGAGGTTGATCTTGGTTTCATCTGTCCAAAGAATGTTCTTACAAAACTGTGCTGGCTTTTTTAGATGTTTTTTAGCAAAGTCCAGTCTAGCCTTTCTATTCTTGATGCTTATGAGTGGCTTGCACCGTGCAGTGAACCCTCTGTATTTACTTTCATGCAGTCTTCTCTTTATGGTAGATTTGGATATTGATACGCCGACCTCCTGGAGAGTGTTGTTCACTTGGTTGGCTGTTGTGAAGGGGTTTCTCTTCACCATGGAGATTATTCTGCGATCATCCACCACTGTTGTCTTCCGTGGGCGCCCAGGTCTTTTTGCATTGATGAGTTCACCAGTGCTTGCTTTCTTTCTGGGGATGTACCAAACTGTAGATTTTGCCACTCCTAATATTGTAGGAATTTCTCGGATGGGTTATTTTCTGTTTTCACAGTTTAAGGATGGCTTGTTTCACCTGCATCGAGAGCTCCTGTGACCGCATGTTTACTTCACAGCAAAACCTTCCAAATGCAAGCACCACACCTCAAATCAACTCCAGGCCTTTTATCTGCTTAATTAAGAATGACATAACGAAGGGATTGCCCACACCTGTCCATGAAACAGCCTTGGAGTCAATTGTCCAATTACTTTTGATCCCTTTAAAAACAGGGTGGCACATGTTAAGGAGCTGACGCTCCTAAACCCTTCATCCAATTTTAATGTGGATACCCTCAAATGAAAGCTGAAAGTCTGATCTTCAACTGCATCTGAAGTGTTTTTTTTTAAATTCATTGTGGTAATGTCTATAACAAAAATTAGAAAAATGTTGTCTCTGTCCAAATATATATGGACCTAACTGTATATATATATATCTATATATCTATAGATATATATCTATATATATCTATATATATATATAGATAGATATATATAGATATATATCTATATATATATATATATATATATATATATATAT